>NW_022631022.1:3606001-3969564 GCF_010015895.1 Lontra canadensis | reverse complement strand
TTTTTTTTTTTTTTTTTTTTTTTTTTTTAAACTCAAGGCCGACATATAAGAAGGAAAGCATGGAGCTCCTGGTTCTTCTGGATCATGAAAGAAGGAAAGCACAGAGCTCCTGGTTCCTTCAGATCCTGAAGTCAGGTGGAGCCAGTTTGCCACCCCGGGGCTGCTCACTCAAAAGGTCATTCACCCTGGAGTGACGGAGGAGGTTCCAGGCCTGGGCGTGTGCTAAGGGCAGAGCTCTTAGAGGGGCCCCGTGGCCATGGGCTCGGCAGCCCTGCCCCCGTAGGTGATAGCTCTGTGGAGCGCTCAGGTGCAGAGACCAGCTGGTGCTCCTGTGAGAGAAGGACCTAGAAACCAGTGCTTGCTCCCAGCAGCAGATCAAGGTGGGACCCAGAAGCGGGATCCAGGGTGAGTGTCTTCCACCTCCCATGGGGATGGGTGGCTCAGGGTCTTTGACAGGAATGACAGTCCAGCAGTAGATGCTTAAGGCTTATGTAAAACACAGGAATTTCCCAGAGGGGCCAAAGGAGACATGACGACTCAGTGCATTGTGATATCCTGGGTAGGACCCTGGAATAGGAAAAGGACATGAATGGAAAAATGAAAGCCAAATAAACCTTGAAGTTGGGTTAATAATTTTTTTTTAAGATTTTATTTATTTATTTGACAGAGAGAAAGATCACAGGTAGGCAGAGAGGCAGGCAGAGAGAGAAGGGGAAGCAGGCTTCCTGCTGAGCAGAGAGCCTGATGCGGGGCTAGATCCCAAGACCCTGAGATCATGACCTGAGCCAAAAGCAGAGGCCTAACCCACTGAGCCACCCAGGCACCCCTAAGGTTAATAGTTTTTTAGAAGCAGGTATATTAATACGATGCTCACTCTAGAAGGAACCTGGATAAGGGCTCTGAAAGAAATGTGTCCTCTCTTCCTGTGGCATCTAACACAACCAGGGAGGGCTGACTCTCAGTTCGAGACTTGGAATCGAGTCATCATTTTTGGTTTTTTGTTGGTAAATGTTTATTATAACAATATTATACAATTTAAAACAATTTTTTTTTTACCACCAATAAACAAGAATTTATTTGGAAATTTCCAAATCTGCCAGAAGGGGGTCTTGCCAAGCCCTGGGGTCCACCCTCCTACCGAGTTCCAAAGGGCAACAATGGTAACTCCCCGCCTCCCCCCTCACGCCTGTCTGCCCTCCATTGAGCACACACGCACATATCTCTGGCTATGCCAGAGAACTGGAGTCCCCTCCGAGGAGGCTCTACCCCATGGGCTCAAGAGCTGGGGAGGCAGCCCTCTGGCATCAAGGAGATGATGGCGGCCAGAGCCACTTCGCACAGGTTGAAGAAAGAACATATGGAAGGAGGCACCGAACAGGGTGAAAATTCCAACTTGCCCCTGTACCAAAAAAGTGGCTCCCACATAGAAAAACCTGCTTCCCACAGAGTGCAGACACCCAAAGGAAAGGAAAAAACCAGAAGCAAGGCTGGGCTGTAGGCATGGCAAAGAACTTTGGTTTAGGAAGTCTAGGAAGAACGTGAGTTGTGCTCCTCTTCCTCACCCAGTGCCCCAGAGCCAGCTGAGACACAGTCCCCAAGGGGTTCTGCAAACAAAAGAGCCAGCAGGCCTGGGTCTGAAATGTTTCCATGACAATGTCAAAGTACAGGCTCCAGCAGAACTTCTTGGGCCTGCCTGATTGCAGGGGAGCTGGGGAGGCATCTCTGGTGAACCCACTTAAAGCCAAAGGATAAAGTAAGTATAAGGCTTTGGGGACCAAGCAACAAGGAATCCTATCTCTGCGTTTATGAAACTATAGCTGGGGAGCAGAGGGTGACAGGAGACATCCCTCACCCCATCCTATGCCTATGTGTCCGTGACCCCACACTCCCCTGTGGACATCAGCCCACATGCAAATTTGTACTCTTCTCTGATTAGTTTTAATTCCACTGTCTTGCTCACTGTAGTTTTACAGGAAGTTTGAAGTTGGGTAGCATCAGTCCTCCGACTCTGCTCCCCTCCTTCAATGTTCTGTGTATGTGTGTGTGTAACACATACACATACATACACATGTACGTACATACATACCTTCTCAGGAGCAGAATTGCTGTGTTGTGGGGTGTGTATACTTACTTTGGCTGATTTGCTCTCAGGATGGCTGCCTGTCTACACTCCCTCCGTTAGTGCCTGGGCTATAGCCCAGAGCCCCACCAACATGCAGAATTATCTACCTTCCAAACCAAGTCCATTGAATAGATGCCAAGTCCTATCTCATATTTCTTTTTTATTTTATTTTATTTATTTATTTGACAGAGATCACAAGTAGGCAGAGGCAGGCAGAGAAAGAGGAAGGGAAGCAGTCTCCCTGCTAAGACTGCTTCCCTTCCTCTCTCTCTGCCTGCTGAGCAGAGAGCCTGATGCGGGGCTCGATCCCAGGACTCTGGGATCACGACCTGAGCTGAAGGCAGAGCCTTTAACCCACTGAGCCATCCAGGTGCCCCTCATTTTTCTTTTAATTTTATTCTTCTGATTACCAGAGATTGATCGTTTCTTCATACGCTTACTAGCCTTTTGGGTTTCCTATTTTGTAAATTGCCATTTACATCCTTTATCTTTTATTAGGGTTCCTGTCTTTTTCTTGTTAATTTGCAAGAATTCTTTGTATACTCTAGATAACAGTCTTTTCTTGATTTTGAGCATGTAATTATCTTACCTCTACTGGAAATGTGTAGGGATAGTATTGATAGTATTATTCATTGAACAGATAATCTTATTTTCCCTATTATTTCCTTTTTTGTTCTTCAGAGGACCTAGTAATCTGCCTAGACAAATTAACGGGAGGCGGAGCCAGAGGAAGGGCCAGCTCCTTAACTCTTAGCCCAAGGCTCACTCCCTATGGTCTGCTCTCCTCAAGCCGGGAGCCCAGAGCAGCTGGAGAATCAGCTGTCACAGCCTGGGCCTAGCCTGGGCACAGACCTGGGCTGTATCATACAGTAGCCCCATGAGCCTACTGAGCCCTTGAAATGTGGCTAGTCAGAACTGAGATATGCAATATGTGTAAAATTTACACCCAGTTTCAAAGACTTGGTATGAAAGAGGTAAAATATCTCAACCATTTTTATTTTTATTTTTTCAAGATTTAATTTATTTACTTGAGAGAGAGGGCACACAAGTGAGAAAGCACAAGCAGGAGGAGAAACAGAGGGAGAAGCAGACTCCCTGCTGAGCAGGGAGCCTAACATGGGGCTCAATCCTAGAACCCTAAGATCATGACTCCAGCCGAAGGCAGCTGCCCATGCAACTGAGTCACCCAGGTGCCCCTCAACCATTTTTATACTCACTACATTGACATGAGAATACTTGGGATATGTTGGATTGAAGAAAATATGTCGTCGAAGTTAATAGCACCTACTTCACTCATTTGAATTTGGACAGTGGAAATTTTTAGGTTAAGTAGTAATAGTACAGGCAGTACAAGAATATGTCCAGATGTGTGGCTGTTTGGGACTGACAGAGGTTTGCGAAATACCACTGAACCTGCTTGGTAGGAATGGGAATGGGCTCAAATTAAGGAGAGGATTTATCCCAGGAGCATGAGTTCAGGTTCTTATGTGGTGCCTGGCTCTCAGTGGCAAGTGCTGGCAGTGACCTCTGTCTGGCATCTTCCTATTCTCAGCTCCAGGTCATAGGTGTGCCCATGTTCAGGAGAGAGACTGACAGGCCTGGCCCTGATGGGGACACGGGGGCCTGTTACTGGCTGCCACACGAAAATCAATGGTGAGAGGTGGGATGATTTGCTAAGGAACCAGGGTGACGGAGCACATCGGGCTGCGGAGGGTGCTGGACAGGAAAAAGCGGAAAATGTCCACTCCAAGGGTCCCTTAGCCTGTGAGTGACTCAATCCTCAATCCCAGTTCAACGCTTTTCTCCACGTGTAATAAGTCTTCCTAAAGACTTGAATGACTCCTGCATTTTCTGCCTCTCCAGACTCCACCTGCCCCGAGCTTGGTCCAGCAACTGTGCGCCAGAGGATAGCTGGGTTTGGGCGGTCACGGAGGTCAAACTGGGATGGGCTATCTGGTCATGCTCTCTGCTTTGTTTCCAGCGATCTTCAGGGCTTTGCTCAGAGTCCGGAAATTAGGGGGCCAAGAGGGCATCCGGGGAGCCCAGAGACCTAAGGATTTTGTTGTCAGAAACGGATCCCATCCAGGAGCAGTGGGCATGGACCACAGCGAGGGGGTCATCCAAGCCCCAGCCAGTACCACGGTGCCTCAGGAACTGCTGGAAGAAATGCTTTGGTTCTTCCGGGTAGAAGATGGTAGGTGATGCGGGATCAGGGGTGGGGCCTGGCTAAACCCCCCCGACATAGCTGCTTCCTCCAGTGAGGCTGCATATTTCCCCCTAAGGTGGGAACTGAGGCCGAGGGGTCTTAATTCCCACGGGGGTCTGGCCTAACCGCTCTCTCTTCTTCTCAGAGCGTGGTCATTCATTTTCGTCATTTATCGGATCACTCACAAATATTTATTAAGTTCCTTCGGTGCACCGGGAACTGTTCTCAGCAGTGGGGTTATTCTGCCCTCTGTGGAGCACACATTCCAGTGAGAGAGAAAATAAACAAGACAAACGACTAAAATGCATAGCATGTGGGTGATGAGCAACACAGAGAAAAATTAAGCACAGAAAGGGAATAGAAGGGTAGGTACCACGGTCAAGGAAGACCTCACTAAGAAGTTGACATTTGAATAGGGCTTGCAGATGAGCCCCGCAGATTATGTGGGGGAAGAACATTCCTGGTAAGGGGAACAGCCAATGCAAGAGCCCTGGGGCTGGATCCTGCCTCATTTTGGTATGGTGTGGACACGTCTCATTACCCAAATTCAGATTAGCCACTTTCTGTATTCTCTGTTGCCAGCTGTGGGACACAGTTTCACTCCCACCCCTTACTTGCCCACTCTCATTAGATTAGGGCTTCTGCAGAGCAGAAATTGTCCCTCCCTCTCCCCCTCCGCTTCACTGGAGGTCCCATAGGGCAGGGGCTAATCTTCATTAGTCTCTAAGGCACCTGGCCTACCACAGGGGATGACTGATGCCATGAGCTGAGTCTGAGCCCAAGCCCCAAACCTGAGTGGGCCTGAGGGGCACGCAGATTCTCCTCAAGGCTCTGTTTCGTGTGTCCTTCCCCAGACTCTCCTTGGAATTACTCCATCTTTGCACTGGTGGGTGTGGTGGGCGTGATAAGTTTCATCCTCCTGGGAAGGAGCATCCAGGCAAAGAGGTGAGGAGCTGGTCTGGGGGTGGTCTCTGGGGGGTGGGGATCTGCCCTCCCAAGGGAAATCTAGGGAGTGGTCATCTAGGGGTCTTGGCTAGCCACCCTTTGGGATAGTAAAATGCAGCCTTATAGAATCTACAGTTTGGTGGGGAAACTAGTTCAGAGTGATGGATGCTCAGTGTGGGACATAGTGTGTGGGAGCACAGTGGTGGGATCTGGGAACTTCAGGGCAAAGAGAGAGAGGGAGAGTGGGCTGTGGAGGCTTTCTAGCCTGAGGGACCAAAGGCACCAAGTTTGAGGTGCTGGAGAAGGGGGGCCAGCCCATATGGCTGCGGAATGTGATGTGGGGAGGAAAGGCAAGAGGAGGGAAGGACCCAGAATGTATGGGTCCTATGTGCCATTGCAAGGAATTTGGGTTCTAGCTCATGTACACTGGGGAGCCAGAGACTGGCTTTGCACAGGGACATGAAAGGTCTATTTTAGCAAGGTTAGTATAGATGTAGGATATAAAAGGAACCAAAGAGGTATAGCTTCTCAAAAGGTGATCTTGCCTTTCTTACCCTGTCAGGAAGCATCAGCCTCAGCAAGGTCAACTCAGGGACAAAGTGGCTGTCCATGGGAGCAGCAAACACTGAGCTGCTCCCCTGGTGGCCTGAGCAGGTCCTCTGGGCAGTCAGCCGTTACCACAGCTGGGTCCCTCCCCTATGGCCAGGAAGTCTAGGGGTATTTTGAGTAAAAGCACCTTCAGAGTGATGACACTTGGGGGAGTTACTGGAAGAAAGGCTGGGTCTTCAATGCCAGGTTAAGGACATGGGCAGTGGGGAGCCACTAAAGGTGCTTGAGCTGAGGAGTAATGTGTGTGCACCAGGGTTTTAGAAACACGATGGTGTGTGGGGCTGGTTTGGAAAAGCAAGCACCTAGAAGCAGGAAGATTGTCAGGAACTTCCTGAAATATTTTGTCCAGCGTTGAGGTGGATAAAGGTGGGGATGGGGTAAGAAGAACACAGAACCCAGAATCAGGAGACTTAAATCAGGTCCAAAGTATGTGAATCTTTGACCTCTCTGAACTCCATTTCACGTGTAAGGGGAGCAGGGGACGATAATAGTTAAGCTCATGGTGGCAATGAGGATTTGGTGAGATGATGCACGGGCGAGAATAAGCCATTTCTCTGCCAAAAAGAACACCAAACTATCGTGGCTTTCTCCCCTAACAGTTCCCAGAACTGCCTACAGGAGTTCCCCTCCCCCAAGTGCTAATCTACTTGGGAGACCTGGTCCTGCCCCCAACCCAGTACCCCCAGCACAGGGAACCCAGATTCAACAGTGTTTTCTCTCCTCCCAGAAATCAAAAGCTCCTGGGGAAAAACAAACCAGAAAAACATACTCCAGAAGTTCAAGACGTGGCTGAGGCTGAAACCAGAGGTGACAATAAGCTGAACACCCTAAGAGAGACTTTGCTCTCAGAAAATCACAATTTAGGCCAGGTGGAAATTGAGTTACAAGAGAGAGATGCGTCACTGGTTCTCCTTCCAGACCCACAAGAATCAGAGACCTAGTGAGATTTCAGAGCCCTGCCCCATGTCGTCAGCAGATAGATGAATGAACTGCAATCAAACTAATATTCTGTTAAGGGGTGGGGGGGACCTGCTTTTTATTAAAATGCTTCTGGAAGTAGGCATTTGGAATTGCATAGTTTGTTCAAACAGTGGTGTTCCAACACAAGCGGCTTGGAGCAAGAGTGTTAAATCCATAGCCAGCCTGTGGGTCTGGAAACCTGGCTAGGACTCCTCATGTGGTCTTGAGGGGTTCACAGCCTCCCTCTGACCTCAGCTTCTCCATCCACAGAATGGGGCTAAAGTCTGGGTTAGAGCTGTTGTTCTTAATCCAAGGTCCTAGAATTGCCAAGAGCAGGGTTCCGGGCTTAGAATCCCCTTCCCATCCTCTCCTCCTAGCAGAGCCCTCCCATTTACCTGCTTATCTCCTGGGTCCAGGAGAGATTTCCTTGGGGCCAGGGGCCCCAAGGTAAATAGAGTTAGAACACTATAGATCCTGTACTAATAATGGGATCCCAAGAGAGTGTCCCAATCCTGTGTCTGAGCCACAGTGTTTTTCTATCAGCTGTGGCGGTGACCCCAAATAATGTATGCAAAAAACCCCTGCTGTATGAACCTCAAATGCCTTAGCTTCTATCTTTCAAAAGTGAACTCTGAACATTCAGACCCCCTGTCAAAGTGTCCTGCTACTGGGTCCGGCTAGACCAGACTACAGATGGTGTACTGTGTTTCTACCTACAAGCCTGGGGCAGGCTGACAGTGCCAACTGGGAGTCTGATAACCCCAGTTGTAGGCTCCCGGGAGTCCTGGGTGCCGGTCACTAGAATGACTTCGTTCTGCAGCTCTGATCATTAGACTTCAGGAGGCTGGTTCTGAAGGTCTGTGGAGAGAGTCCTTCATTTAAGATGGGAAAATAAGGGGGTCCTGTCTCTGGGGAAAAACACACTGGAAGCTCCCTACCCCAAAGCCCCCAGTCCTCACTGAAAGGCAAAGTACTGGAAGTAGCCCTTCCTGGGAATTTTGGTTCCATAGCCTGTCGCATAGGATTATTTGAACTAGACTCTACTTGGATAAACTGTGAGGTTTGTTGCCTGGGGCTTCTGTGAAGTCAGAGGACTACAGCAGGGCCGGGCTCAAGCCACACCCCCACCAACCTGTAGCCGCTTTGCCCTTCCTGTCCACTAAGTGGTGCTAGGATCTCAGGGCTGCTCCTCCTGAGGCATGTTCTCAGGCCAACGCTGACGGACCATCCAGAACTGCACACTAGGGGCCACATCTGGCTGCAGCTGGAGCAGGAAGGGGTGATGGCACCATGATGGACACTGTAATTTCCTCCCACTTCAGGCTGACCCCAGGTCTCTGGGTTGTCTCAGGGGCTATTTCCCCTCGGGGGTCAGGAAATGCAGCGGTTACCATGGAAACCAAAGCCTGGAGTGAGGAAGAGCAGCATTCCTGCCTGTCTCTCCAGCTCACACAGTGAACTGGGTGTCCGGGACATTACTTGGTGCTGGAAGAGGGGTCAGCTGTCCACCAGAGGGCAAGGACTATTCTTCCGACAGAGGGAGAGGCGGTGGTGAGAAGCCAGCCCCTGTCATGCAGCCTCGCCCAGCTCCTGAGCCTGGGATCCTGACGGGTGCCCTCAGAAGATCTTGAAGCCCTTCAACAGGGTCAGGGTGGGCGCCTTGCGCTTGCTCTGGGCTCGGGATGACTTCACAGTGACCAGCTTGGCCTGGGCCACAGCAGGCATCTCCTTCAGACTGATGGTAGAAAGCGTGTTGAAGGTACAGCTGGCCAGCCCATGACGGGCGGTGACCGGGGCCTGGTGGGGCAGGGCCCTCTCCTCAGAGATGAAAAGGGGCCGGGCCAGGGAATGCTTCTCCAGCTCCCGCCGTGCCTCCCGCACGGCCTCGTGGAAGACATGCTGCACGTGCTCAAAGTCCAGACAGGCTGAGACCTCGAAAAACAGGCACCCGAACTTGCCTGCCAAGGCTGCGCCCTCTGCCTTGGTGACCTGCCTGGTGAGGGAAGCAGGGCGAGGCAGGGTCAGGAGCACACATCCAAGTTGGGCCGGCCCACATCTACACTCATCTCCCCACTCACGGGCTTGGGGACCTGCAGGCATCTCATCAGTACAATGTGATAATGACATCTGCTTCGCATGGTTGCCAAAAGAATTAAGAAAGACCACTTGTATTGTGTGCCCGGTGGAGTACCTGGCGCAGAGTCCGGGCTCAGTAAATGATGGCTGATGTCACTGAAGCCAGAATTCAGGACCAAAGCGTGGGCAAGGGAGCAGCTTACTGGCTAAACCCTGCTTGTGGCTGGAAGAAGATGGTCATTCCCAGCCCTGCCTCCCTCTAGGCCAGCATAGGTCCTCGGTCTAGAAATAAGCCACCCTCCACCCTGGTCTGTGGGATCAGCTCCAGAGAAAGGCAGGGATCTGGACAGAAAGGTGTGAGACCCCAGAGAAGGGAGGGTGAGGTGCCTCAGGATGCCTGTGGTTGGTAGAGCTCTCAGGACTCATGCAGAAAGTGTTGCTGCTTGTCCAGGGGAGGTGCAGAGGAGAGCAAGGGTGACATTTCATCGGAAAGAGGGAAAGAAGGGGAGAGGGAACAACACCTATTGTCAGCTTTGTCCTATACTGTCTTTCCTGACAGAATTGACTATTTAACTGGGGAGGTCCTGGAAGTTTCTGGCCTGAAAGCCATGGGGATCAAGGTGAGAGGAAAAAGACTGGCTCTTGGGTCATTCAGATGTCCAGAAGAAAGAAGGGATGATGGTACCCGAGGTCTTGAGGCCAAGGTTCCATTGGCTGAATCTCGGCGACCACCCTGCCCTGCTGATTGCCCTGCCGGCCATTCCTACAGACAGTGGCACAGCCCCTGAGACTGGTGGGTATTGATGGGAAGAGGTTTTTGGCCCAAGGCTAATTTGGCAAGATCAGGGGGCTGGGAGTGGGCTAGCTTCCCCAAGGGAGTATCAGACGGGAGAGTGACTGGGCCAAAAAGGGCCAGGGGCAGAACATCTGGACTCCCCGCCCAGGGCTGGTGTCCTGTTTGTAAGCTCACTGCTTCCTGAGGAACCCCTTTTGAAGGAATACTTCATATTATTTGCTTTTATGATGAGCTTTAGTCTAAAAATTTCTCACTGTGGGGACTTGAATCCTAAGTTTCCAGAAACTAGCACCCTATGCACGCATACATGTCTGTGAATGGGAGACACGGGCACATCACATGATCCTTTCTTGTGCAGCAGCCTGCTGACGATTTATCGGCGGCTTGGGAACCACTGCTCTAATCCACGATTTAGCATGTGGCTGCATGGCAATCATGAGAGCACAGTGATCTCAGCTACAAGACTGACCACATCAAATCCTGACCCACCACCAGCCTGGATCAAAGAAGGAAAAGAGGGAAAACTGCCACAACTCTCCTTAGGGAATGAAGCTGCTCTGTCTGAGCCCCATAGTCATTGTTATTTGCTCCCCAACCATCTTTGGACAATCCCTGTGGCAAAGACTGGGATCAAAACAGCAGTCTAGTGTCCCCCTTCATCCTGAAGATAGATTTACCACCATCTAGTCTTCTGACCCCTCTTCCAGGCATCATGGGTTCTAGGATTCCTCAAAAGCCACCTTTGGCTTTAAGATGACACAACTTCCTTCATTCCCTGAGATGGAATTTGTCTTGGTCTGAGGGCTTGATGGCTTTTGAAGCTTCCTATAGAGGCCTCTCTTCATGGGATTGCACATCCCTTTCCCACTGTCCATCTGATTTGTTCTGCACGGAAGATCCTCTCATGCCTTATCCCAGTCAGCGGGCCTTTAGGGTCTGGGGAAGCAGGAGTGACTGGCCATGAGCAGGGAGGGACAGATGGAAGATGGGTGGAAGGTCACAAAGGACAAAGGTCAGTTGTAGAGAAGGGCACAGGGATTACCCATCAGGTGGAAGCGTCATGCTTTCAGGAGCCAGGCAAGCAACTGGAATGTATGGAGAGAATGGAGGAAAGCCATGGGGAGTGGTAAGGCCTATGGTCAGCTGCAAAGAGCATATCCCTCCTCAAAGCATTCCAGTTCCAGGTCTTTTAAAAACACTGCTTGCCAAGCAAAATGCTGCGGCATTTGCTGGTAATCTGTCCTCTGGCCCAGTCTGTGACCTCTGGTTCAAGTCCAGTCCATTCAAAGAAAAGCTGCCCTCAGCACCGCCAATGGTGGGAGTGAGCCTGGCGCCACACTTGGGTGAGGCGAGAGCTGGTTGGACCAGAGCAGACCCCTGACTCTAGGAGCCAATCACAGCCTTTCTTTTCAGAACTGGAACCGGGCACCGAATAATAACCAGCCAGCTATGGGGAATGAGGATGGAAGGTCATATAGACAGGCAAGAAAGGGTGAGGCCGAGAGACACCACAAAGCCCCATGAGGACGGAAGGAGTGGCTTCTCTTTTGACTTTTAGGGTCCAACCCCCTGTGTGGGCCAGAAGCTCTTTCTTCCTGCCCTGACCTGCCTGGAAGGCCACGCACACTGTACACTTTAACCTAAAGTTGTGGGGATAACTTTCCTTAGCAGCCCAATACCCCTGATGACAACACACAGCCTTTCCAAATGAGGACAGTGAGCCCCAGAGTTGAGGACACATGGTCCATGCTCACCTATACTGGGCCATGTCCAGCTTGTTGCCCAGCAGCAGGGCTGGGGAGCTGCGTTGGGTCTCCTTGGCGTGCAGAGCAAGCAGCTCCAGGTAGCTGCTGCTGTCCTCGAAACTCTGGCGGCTGTCCATGCTGTATACCACCAGGAAGGCGTGGGCCCAGTTCAGGTAGCGCTCACAGTTTCTGGGGGTGTCCTGGGGCAAAGGAGGGAAGCCTTGCTGGGGATGAAGGCCTTCACCTGAGCTCCTCCTTCCCACCTCCCCATTCCCTCCGTTGTCTTTGTATATTGTTCCCCAGCCAAGCCCTTTTCAAAGGGGTGCTTGAGTGTGGATTTGGCTTGGTGTGAAAGGAGGCATTGTCTCGGGAGCCTCACTCCCACCACCCAGCCAGAGGCTCGGGGACCTTGGCTTCTGGGGCACAGAGCCAAGACTCTAGCATGGCTGCTGCAGAGACCCAGCTGTCCCTGGGACTGCTGGTTTGGGGTCAGGTTGATGGTGACCCTGGGCCTCTGGGAATAATTGGTATCTAGCCCTGGTAGGGGGTGGTGAGAACATAGAGGGAATGTGTGTACTGAGGGGGCCTGGGCCGAGGGGGCCACAGTATAAACATGTGTGCCCTACCTCCAGGTGTGCATGAGCATCGAGTCCCCGAGCACAGGATCTCAGAGCTGACACCAGCAACCACAGGTCTCCCCAACCCCATTTCATCTCTTTCCACTCGGCAAATGAAAAGATTCAGGCCTGGAAAGGTCAGTGCCTCATTCAGGGTCACATAGCAAACTAGAGATTAAGTTTACGAATTCCCATCTGAGGCCTCCACTCTGGGAGAAGGACTTCTCAGGAGGCCGCACTGACTCTCAGCTCTCCATACCCTGGAGAGTAACATACCCTGTTACCCGCAGGGGTAATTTACCGGGTCTGCAGTATCCATGACCCTCAGGTGGACAGGCTGGTGGTCTACTGTCTCCTCGGAGCTGTAGGTGTCCTCTGCAACAGACGGTGAGCCAGGTCAGGGGCAGGCCAAGCCACTCAGTCGCAGACTGGGTCTGAGTCCCAGCCACCCTGTGCTAGACCCTGGGGGATCTATTCCAGGGCTGGCTGAGTTAGGACAAACTAGAAAGGCCTTGGCTCTCACCCAAATGGAGGACACAGACAGAACCTCCTAGCCAGGAGATGCTGCTCTATCTGTCAGGGCTCAGAGCATGAGAGGTCAGTCATAGAGCACGCCACAGGGGATAGCATTGCGTTCAGGTCCACCCACCAAGCCTACAGGACGGAGTGTGTGGCCCACGGGCTTGGTTAGCAGCAGAGCCCTCTGCGGTTGCACTGCCAGCCCATCCCTCCCAAACAACAAGCCTCCCACCCTCTTCCCTCTGGCCACGGCCCACAGGAAGCCCCCAGTGGGAGAAAGGAGGGGAAAGAAAAGCATATGACATATGGTGGTGGTGGTAGTGGTGGTGTGTGTGTGCGTGACTCTATTCAGAAGTCCCTGAGAAGGGTTACAAATAATCCTTATCAAGTAATAGCAGAGGACTCTAGTGTAGTCGAATATTTTATGTTGGACATGTGGAGTCACACCCAAGCTCAGATACCTTTTAGCTATGTGACTTGGCCAAGTCATGGCAGTTCTTTGAGAATCTGTTTCCTCACTTTACAGTGGGGTAACTTGGGGCACCTGGGTGGCTCAGTTGGTCGAGCATCTGACTCTTGATTTCGGCTCAGGTCATGATCTCAGGATCCTGGGATCGAGCCCCACTTCGGGCTCCATGTCCCTCTCCGTCTGCTCCTGCCAACAGCTCTCTCTTTCAAATAAATAAAATCTCTTAAAAAAAAAAAAAGTAAAATGGGGGTAACATGATAACACTGACTAAAAGTTTTCCAGAGTTTACTCTGTGCCAGGCATTGTGCCAGTGCTTGTCTACGCACCCTCAGAGGGCTATGCGAGGACTGGATGGGCCGTTAGGAACGGGGCCTGGCACACCATAAATGCCTAGTCAAGGACAGTGGGGACTGTGGTACTCCTGAGTTTACAGGGCAGGTTCACATTCCTAGGTGATTTTTTTTTTCTTTTAAATAATTTTAGACTTATGTGGAAATTGCAAAATAGTACAGAGAGTTCCTGTGTGCCTTTCCCACTGCTCCCAGCAATGTTAACACCTTACATAACCATAGTACAGTGATCAGAAATTGACATTGGTACCATACTATGAACTAAACCACTGACCTTATTTGGTTTTCATGAGTTTTTGCTTTTTTGGGGGGGGTTCTCATGACCTCAAACCTGAGAAAGTGCAACTGGCCAGGCGTGCAAAGAGGACCTCATTGTCACATTGGCCATCATTCTCCCTATCTCTAACCTTCCTCTATGCCACTGGCCCATGTGTGTGAGTGCACCTTGCTGTCACCTTTCTCTGGATGCCCTTGTGCCCCAAGTGACCCCAAAGAAGACCTCTATGGGCAGAACTAGGGCCCTCTCCACCTTCCTCCACCCCACCCGAACCCTGGCTGAGTTCACAGCCACTTGTCTCTGAGAGTCCCTGGCAGTCAAGCCAGGCCTGGACACACGCCAGGTCCACTAGCAGCCAGCAGGAATCACAGACAGCTCCCATCCCCAGCCTGTTTGGGGACTTGGATAAATAGCTGCTCTTATTCGAAGATTAAAAAAAAAAAATCTAATGGAAAATATGCCCCAAACGTTTAACTATATTTGGTGCAAGAAGAGCTGCTCCTAGATGCCTACATCTTGTTCAGATTTTTATTTTCCTGCCAAAGTTGCCTAATTCCCCCCTTTTAGTTGCTCCACACCCCCCCCACCCCAAAACAGGCACTGTGTCCTTCCCAGTCCAAGGAAAAACATTAGCCCAGTGTTGGTCTCCTGGGGTTCCTCACAGCAAATAGCCTTTCAAGGTTACTGTTAGCTCCACTGTAGAGAGAGGAAGCCCAGAGGAGGAGGGAACTTGCCCACTGCCATGAAGCACCCCATCAGTGGAAGGAAAGTGAATTCAAGTCTTCTAGGCTGGGCTGCCTCCCTGTGGGGACCCCCTCACCCTCTGCTCAGGGGACCAGCTGATCCTCTAGCTCTATCTGGGCAGACTACAGGGGAAGAGCAGAAGCTCCCAGTCCAGATGTGGCACACGCAGGAGTGAGCAGGGGAAGCCTCGGAGATCATCTTATCCAGCTTCCTCCTCCTTAGCAAGCGAGGTGACTGGAGGTGGAGGGTCCTTTCCAAGTTACAGTAACTTGTCCTCTCATCACCAAGTCCTGCTCTCCAGAGCATTCTGGGGTCCACATGGGCTTCACAACTCCTCCTTCTAAATAATATTCTGAGGACTTCCATGCTGAGAGAAGTTTCTTTTCCCAAACTTTTCCCCTGATTACCCAATAATAATCTTTTAAAGGTACTAAAGGCACTCTTGTCAGTGTGTGTAGGATGATGCCTCGGAAACGGTGTCCATATCCTTGCTGGAGCAGGATGAGGGCAAGAGAGGTGAGAAGCTGTCATTCTGCCCTGGGCAAGCCAGGCAAGGTGCCCCAGCTCCTGAAAGGAAGCTCTCCGGGGGACCCCTGCCCCTTCCTGGAGCACTCAGCACAGGCATAGCCTTTCCATAGACACTGATTCTCTCAGCTCCGACCAGCTCTCCCAGCCACGACCCTGACTCAGATGCAGCACAGGCTATTGGCCCCATCTTCCAGATGGGGAAACTGAGGCTCAGAGAGCCCAGTACCACACACCTCTGATTCCAGGCCCTCTAGGGCATTATGCTGCCCTTATGGGAAAGCTGCTGGAGTGGGACCCATCTTCCTTTGTACTGAGGCAAATCACTGAGCCCTCTCTGCCTCAATATCTTTACCTATAAAATGGCGATAATAGTTGGAACTCTTCTTTAAAGGCTAATCCTAAAACCAAAATTCAATCTCATGTTTAAGAGCATCTATGTTGTGCCTAGTACTGTACTCCATGCTAGAAATGAGAATAAATAATGCAGGTCTCCATGCTCAAGAAGCTCACTCTAGGTTCAAAGAAGACCTCAGAAAAAAGAAGGAGCTGTTTTACATGTCCTGGTGGCTAACCCTTCCCTTGGATGCTCAGACCTTTCTCCATAGAAAGAAAGGTCCCGGTCCTGGGGTCCCCATATTGCTGTGGCCAGCCATAGGACAGTGGCTGGAATGTTCAGATGGTGGGGCAGAACTCCTAAGACATGGCACGGGCCTCCCAGAATGCTGAAGTTGAGGTTCTCGTCATCTCTCCAGCTGACAGGCTCTCAGGCCAGGGCGACTGACCGCTGTGGAGCTGCTCCCCACCCCTCTCACCCCCGGACAGTGTGACCACGCATTCCGCTCTCAGGTCAGAACTCCAAAATTACTCAATCAGGAAGCCCAAACCACCACTGTACTAGGCTCTTCTGGAGGGACCCTGAAAGAAGGGTAAGGAATGGGGGTAGGGAGGAAGACACTTAGAGTCAGGCTGCCAGAGAAAATACAGGATGACCAATTAAATCTGAATTTCAGAGAAACAGCTAATATTTCTTAGTATAAGTATTCCCCATCTGAGCTAGGTAGAATATGTGTTTTGAGGAACCATCCTTGGAAATCTCCATTTCCCCCTTCCCAGACACCCCTGCTTGTATGCCTTTCCTTTCCACCTCCTCCCTATCTTCCCTTCCTCCACTCCATCTGATTTCATGTTCTGGCCTCTCTCAACACCTCCCTTGGCTGGCACACAGTTACACCCTGTGTCCCACTCCCATGCTAATCAAATAGACTCAATAGCCCTGAGGTCCCTTCCTGCTCTGACACTGGGATTCAATATTCCAGCCTGAACTGAGGGCACCAACAGGCTCAGGGGCTCTTCCCTCCAGATGTCACAGTACCTTCCACAGAGGCATGCTGCGGCCAGTGCTGTCTGTACTGCTGCATTTCCAGTCTGTGCCCCATCGCCCTGCATTTCCTAGAAGGGCCCTCAAGGGTCCCACAAGTGCCTTATTTAATTCTTATGAATGGGAAAAACCATCCAAGACTGCAAACCCCCATTTTCAAAAGGTTAAGCATATCCAGACACACTATTTTTCTCAGGAACAGTTTGCAACAAACAAATGTTATAAATGTAAACTGAGGGAAAGAGGAAGGAGGGGCGCCTTCCTTCAGTTGGTTGGGCCTCTGGCTCTTGATTTCGGCTCAAGTCATGATCTCAGGGTCCTGGGATTGAGCCCCACTGGCTTCATGCTCAGCGGAGAGTCTGTTTCTCCCTCTGCCTTTCCCCCTGCTTGTTCGTTTTTTCTCTCTCTCAAATAAATAAAAATCTTAAAAAAAAATAAAAGAGAGAGAGGGAGGAAAAATGGACATGCATTGAGTGTTTACTGTGGATCAGATACTAGGATAAATCTTTTACATGTGTTCTTTCTTTAATCCTCACAGTAATTTTCTGAGACAGCTACCTTTATGCCCATTTTACAGATGAGGAACAGAAGCTCAGAGAGATTAGGTTATTGCTTCAAGGTTGCACAGCCAGTAAGTGGCAGAGCTAGGGTTTAAACTTAGCTCTGACTGACAACAGAGCATCCTTTTTTCCAATAGACCATGATATGTCTATAAAACTAGACAAGTTTTCTTGTGTGGTTCAAAAATGGGTCAGAAGCCAGTAACACTACAGAATTTCTCAAGTGTTTTGTCCAGCTTTTCTGAAAAAGTACATCGAGTGACCATTTTAAGGAATAATAATAGTTACAGACGTTCTGCTATTTTTTTTTTTTAAGTCTTACCATTCCTCATATTTTAGGGCAAATCAGCCTCTCTCAGTTCTCTTCATTAAGCCAGTTGTCTTGGGGTGGGCTATGGAAGGATGTCTTTCTGGCACTTAAACCATGTTGTTTCATGGGCTGAGTCATCCCGGTGGCTCCTCCCCTCTGCCCCCAGATGACAGATCCTGATCAAGCCGGGCCCACCACAGTGTAGTCATGTGTGTTGCAGGGATCCAAGTGGAACAACAGTAGGAGGAATGGGAAGGAGTGTTTTCTTACCCAAGTTGGGGTCATATTCGCTGATAAACCTCCTGGTCAGAAACTTCACAGTCAGAGCTGCGGGAAACAGAAAGAAGTTGGCTCAGTCCCCCCCCCACCGTGTCCGGCTGCTAGCCCCTGGCGGTTGTCCCTCTCGTTTAGGGAGGCCTTATCTAGCCTCTGTGACTCCTGGCTGACACTCAGCTCAGCTCTCTAGGGGAATGTGTCTGGGAGCTGAAGACTTGGTTGGAGAAGCTCAGCAGAAACGAGAAATATGAGGAACCATGCCCCTCCAATTGCATCCTGGCATTTTTTTTTTTTTTAAATGGCAAGAAAAGTCACGAGAGGCAAGCCTAAGGGGTATTTATAAAGACTCCAACTGGGGACACCTGGGTGGCTCAGTTGGTTAAGCATCTGCCATCAGCTCAGGTCATGATCCTGGGGTCCTGGGATCTAGCCCTGAGTCAGGCTCAATGGGGAGTCTGCATCTCCCTCTTCCTCTGCCCCTCCCCCCTGCTCATGCTCACTCTCGTTCTCTCTCAAATAAATAAATAAAATCTTTTAAAAAAGAAAAAGAGACTCAAACTGAGGGGTCCAGGACCCATGTTACCTTAGGGTCAGCCTGGTGAAACTCAAACTGAAGGCAGATATCTCCCACCCTGGTCAAGTCGTGAAGATTCTGGAATGGGGGGCATCTATTCTGGTTCTGGCTATAAGCCAAAGAGTAAAAGCTGAGTTGATCAGTCTGTGATCCCCGGGAGGAGTACGAACACTCACGTCCCAAGTAAACACCCTCCAGTCCTTGGTCCCCTATGTCTCAAGTCTTGGCTCTGTCTTGCACTTATGAAGAATGTAAAACTTAAAATGAGGTTCTGCCCGGGTGGAATTCATTAATAGGACTCTGATTTTGTTCAGAATTTAGCCACATAAAGCCCAGGGTCAGCCAATTATTATGCTGGACTCTTAAAAAGTAATGTGATATTTTTAAAAAAATCCTTATAATTCTTTCCCAGGATTCCGAACAGTGTCATTTTGCAAACTACTACCCAGGGAATACATACTTTAAAATTTAAATTCCTTCATACATGTAGTCACTGGCTAAACGATAATAATAACAGAGCTACAGACACAGTTTGATTTTCAAAAGGAAGAGGGCAAATCTTTTCTGTAGGAAAACATGATTCAGAGTCCCCTCTCTGAGTCAGGGGGCTGGTTTCAGAAATGGAGAGTAGGATCCCATGGAGTCTCAAAGAATACTCTGGGGAAGGAAACATAGCTAACAGCCCACGTCCGACAGTCACTAATGGCTGTAACTGTAACACAGCCCCAGGAGGAGCCCCTCTGCCCTCCTACCTTCAGCTGCCTGGGACTGTAAGTGGCAGCGGGGCAGGGCTGAACCCTTTCTCTGGGTCTCTGCCTGTGGTGACACCCTCCCCCCTACCCACCTGGGCTCAAGTGGTAACTGAAGATCTTGGTTCATCAATAACAAGTCCCAGCTGCCTGGGACCTAGGTCCAACGTGTTTCCAGAAAGTCAAGAGAGGTCTGACTTGAAACAAATACGTTTGATAAGAATGCACACTTTGTTCCATTCCAGGGAATTGGAGTGAGCCCCTCCCTGGAAAATCCCAGCAGCCAGTGACCTCTACCACCTTCTTTCATCCCTGGCCTAAACCGAGGAATAACAAGGCTGTGACTAAGCTCACAGGGGCCTGGGCTTGGGATTAGTGTCTAACAGGTCCCTTTGGTGCTAGTCCCCAGGGCTGATGGGGGCCACAGGGAGAGGAGATCGAAGGTGCAAAAGGGCAAGGGAGAGATGGGCTGAGGACCAGAAGACACAGAGACAGGCAGAGGGGACAGAGATACCTAGTGTCACAGACAGAGAAGGAAAGCAGGCGAGAAACCGAAGACAGATGAGAGATGGAAGAGCTGAGGACAAAGTAGAGAGAGCACCAAGCAACAAAGAAACTGAGGCAAAGAAGAAAATCACACTGTCTGACCCAACCCACCTGGGTGCAGAAAGCCCCCGAAGCCAGTGAGGGAGCCTGCCTGCAAGCAAGTCCACAACGTCCCCACCCATCCCTTCCCTTTGCCCCCCACCCCAACTCACCGGACTTGCCGGCCCCTCGACGTCCCAGAATGGCCAGATTGACCTCAAGTGGCGCGCTCTGCGGCCCGCTGCCCGCGCGCGGCTTCCCAAACACAGAGGACATGGTGAGGCTACTAAGAGGGACACGGGTAGTCAGTAGGAGAGCCCCGAGCAGCGTGCCCGCCCGTCGGGGCCCAGCAGAACGAATCGCGGGATCCCCTCGCGCTCGCGGGCTCGGCCCCGTCGATGTCCTCGCCCGGGGTTCCCGGCGTCGTCGAGCGCCAAGCGGGCTGCGTTTCCGCGGCCCGGCCCAGCCCGGCCAGGAGGAGGAGCCCGCTGAGGCCGGCGGGCGGGGCCGCCCGGAGAGCGGCAACACTCCTTGTAAGGGCTGCTGGAGCCCCCCGCGGGGCCTGCTCACCCCCCGCTCCCCACCCTGGGAGGGAGCTCCGGACCGGCCACGCACCCCACAGCTGGCTCCGCCTCGAGGGCCGGGCACTGTCACCTCCCGGAGCGCCCCGGACCCTGCAGGGAAGGACAAGGACCGGAGAGGTGGCCCTGGGTAGGGGGCTAGAGGGGAGGGATGTTTCCAGCCTTATCTGAGCCTCGGCTCAATCTCTTACCACCTCCAAGAAAATTCACTCCTTCCTTTGTTCTACCAAGCTGGCCCCGCCTCCTCCTCCTCCGAGAAGCCTTCCTGGTTCAACTCGCCCCTTTGGCCTTTCTCTAGGTCACAGTTACAACCAGCTCAGCCCTGGCACAACATTTCCCCCACCACATTACCCTGCTCTTCATTATGGGGACTCAGGGATCACTGCAACCCCCAGGCAGAACCCTGGCTCCTAGGAAGGAGCCTTAACCAGCATTTTATGGTCAGTATGGGTCCAGCTTCAAGAAACTTAACCCATCCTGGATTAGTTTTCTCATGCGAGCTAATGAGTTGCATGTGTTTGAAGCCTAGTGTGCAAATGGGGCATTTGATTCTAAAACCTGGTATTCTTTCTTGCGTATAATGATTCTAGGGTTGCTGGACAAGCCTGGGAGGGGTCACCTGTCATTTTTGGGGGGACCCAGGGTAAATCTGGTCATGATGGACTCAGAGCAAAGGGAAATCCAGACACTTAGGATCTAGTGCCAGCTCTTCACGAGGTGACCCTGGGCAAGTCACCTCACTTCTTTGAGCATTGGTGTCCCCATCTATAGTACTAAAGGAAGGGGAAAATAAATCCAAAATTCCATGATGTGATTCAGGCCTAACAGACAACACCAGGTCTGAGTACTTTCTAGAAGCCAGTGGAGCCTCTCTTTTGAAATATACTTCATGGCTAGAGTGGGGGTGGGTAGGACATGGGAGTCTCAGAGACCTCTTACTGCAGCCCTTCTCCCTCCAACGCCCCCCTCTCCAACTCTCCCTCCTTGCCCCAGTTAATCTACCCACCCACATGAAAAAGAAACCATGGAAAGCCAGATCAACAGGCAGAGTCTGGGGTCAGAGCCTCGTGGTACTAACTTCTCAACAGGAAGGAAAATTATTTTCCCCGCATAGGACTTGAATACTGACTCAGCCTAATTGTATTTGTAGGAGATAATGCTAAGCCAGCTGTGTTATTAAGACTGTAAAGTGTTGGGAAAAATCTGTTTGAATTACACCCTCAGGCCAGAATCACTCACAGAGCTAATCGCCAAGGATTTTCCTTTGAGTTGTAAATGGGAAAAAAGTGGCAGTCAAGTTCCAGCCACCTTTCTGGGCTGGCCCCAGTCTTGTTAGGACAGACTGGTTCTGAATGGGGTTTATTGGGAGAGAACCAATCACATCAGAGAACTCCTGGAGAGAGGGTAAGCTGTGGAGCTCTGTAGGCCCAACTGGGTATAAACTTGGGCTCTGTTAAAGCCCTGTTTGTGTGAGGCTAAGACCAGCCAGTAGATGGGCACTGCAAAGAGGTAGGTTCGAGCTTCATGTGAACCATCTGAGCTGTCCCTAGTTACAAGGGATTGTTTGTTAGAGGAAGTGAACCTTCCAACATTGAAGGCAACCAAGGAGGTGACCACTTCAAAGAGGTGTTGTAAGGAGACTCCATCATAACTTGCAGGATAGGAAGAGATGACCCTTAAATCTCATCTAGGTCAGAGATTTAAACTAGCTGCCAGCTGGTTACTCAGGCCCTTGGCCTTGACTGCTAAGTGCCCAAGGTCTTACCCTCTTATGACGCTTGGGAGGAAAACTGCCAGTCTCACAACTGCAACCAGTCCCTTTCCCCAACCTCTGTCTCCTCCTCTGGGCTGCTTATCCACCTGGAAGCGCCCACTGTGGACTGGAAAGACCTTTGGAATCAGCCACTTACTGTCAGACCATGGAATAAGTTACTTTGCTCTTCTGGGGCTCAGTTCCTCATCTTTAAAATAGGGGTAATATTAAGGGTTAGAAGAGATGATATGAAAGCGTCCCACCCAGAGTTTGGCCCATGGCCCAAAAAAGCAAAATGATAGTTTCCTCCACTCCCCCGGACATGAATAGCACATACTTCTCACCCACCAAGAAGCCACAATTGTTTAGCAACCAGTAGTTTGGACACTGAAAGTCAAGAGAGATTATTCTGCAAGAGCAAGTAGCCCAACCCTCCTTATCCCCTACCCCCAATCATCAAGGCTCTTATGAGGAGCCCTGAGGCATTCAAAATGAAGACGATGTGGCACCTGGCCCAGCAGTGAACTTGCAACAGGTGTTCAATAGGTGTCTCTGAAGTGAATGAGTGGGGCGTGTACAGGTCTGATTGGTGGGGCCTGTGATGATTTCCAGACGCCAGGTGGTCCTACCCTTGCCACCCACCCCCCAGGAGCCACTTCCACATAAAGCTAAGCTTTTGGGAGCCCTGTGTGATGTTGTCACTGTATTCCATTGTGTCGCTGTATTCCATTGTGGAGACACAATATGACAAGCCCTTCTGTGGCTGTTCAGTGATAAATTCAGGTGTCAGCACTAAACAGAACCTTAGATGTCAGATCCAAGCTCCACTTTATAGATGAAGAACTGAGGCCTGGAGAGGTTGGATGGCTTTTGCACATCAGTGGTAGTACCAGCATTAGAGCCAGGCAGGAATCCTGACTCCTGGTCCAGTGTTCTTCCTCAAACCCAGGCAAGCTCCTCACTACGCTGTGTGCAGAAACACTGCCATAGGTGGCAAGGCCAGGAGTCCACCATGAGGCTCGGGGCATCTAGGGGCTGTGTCTCCTTTATCAGACTACAGGCTCTTTTGGGACAGGGGTTGTGTCTCCTCTATCACACTGGAGACTCCCACTTAGGTTAGGGTCCAGGAGTCCACTTGACAGACCCCTCACTGTGTGCCAATCACTGTGGATAGAGAGATGAACAAAGCTGGGTATGTGCTCTAGAAAGGCTCAGAGTCTGACACAGACACAGTCTCCCTTTCCTTGCTCCCACCCTGAACATTGCTCAGTATGGGGGGTGCAAAGTGGTGAGAGGGAGGTTGGCGTGAGATTGGGCAGAGCCTGGGAACTCCGTGGGCTGCCCATAGCCAGGATAGTTCCTCATCCTCTCCAAGTCCCAGAGGGATGCTCACTGTCTGGGTAGAGGAAACTCACACCAGCTGCAGACAACACCCCACTGGGGCTTGGAAGCAGGGCCAAAGCGCTGGTCCTCTGCCCAGCCTTGGAACCATAAACCCCCACCTTCGCTGACCCCCTCCCCAGTGCTTGGCTACTGAGGGTCAGTGCTAGGTGTGTGCACAATGTCCCAACCCACTGAACCCACTTGTGAAAAACTGGCACTGGGAGACAGCTTCAGCCAGGAAGAGTTGCTCTCCTTCCACTCCTCTGAGGAGAGGGCCAGGCACTGGTTCTATTTGTTGTGTTTTCCAGGTACCAGGTGCCTGAAGCAGCCCATTTGGGAGAAAACTCTCTCCCCAGGGATCAGCCCCTCCCCAACCCTGTTCCTTAGCTTGGGCCTGGCAGGAGGCACTTGTTTCCCTGCCCTAAGAAAAGGCTAGTACTGGGCTGGGGACTGGGAAGCAGACAGGGTTCAATCCAGTCCCACATCTTCATTCATAACAAGAAAAAGCCCATGCCATCTGTGGGCCTCTCTTTTCCTCATCTGTGAAATGGGAACAGTCAGACACCTTCTCCCTATGCCCCTGGGCCCACCAGCAAGGACAGAATCAGGACTGGGCACTGCAGAGTCCACTTTCCTCCAAGAGAGGGACTGTCATGCTTTTGGCCAGTGTTTGGCCTCAGGGAAGAAGAGAGGCTGGCAGAGGGCCTGGGATAGTATTTGTGAGGACTCCTGCCCACCCCCTCTATCTCCTCCTACTCTTCCTGTCTAGTCCCTGGGGCAGAGTGTCCTGGATATTTCTGGCTGCCTCCTCCAGGCGTTGGCTTCCCAGGCTCACAGAAGTGGTCCCCATATCCCAGCCCTGCTTTGATGGAGTGAACTGGGTGGGAGTTCCTGTCAGAAGAGGCAAATTTGTGTCAGGTCTGCAGATTCATACGTGAGGATCCGTGCATGTGTGTTTGTGCCCTAGTGGTGAGAAAAGTTCCCCTGCTGCTTCCCAACTCTGGCTCTGTCATTGTAAGCCACTCCATCCTCCTCAAGAAAGTCTGTAGTTGAACATGATGTCCTGAATGGCAGATACCATCCTACACAGGTCTGGGCCTCAGTTTCCCCCCCTGTAGAATAAGGTGACAGGTAAAAATAATCACTAAGCTCTGTTCCACCTGACATTTTGGAACCCAAAGTCTTAGTTGGTCACTCAGGAAAGTTCTCTATAATAGGGAAAATACCGTGGGGTGAGGAGCAGGAGGCCTGGGGCTGTCTGTCCCAAGCTATGTGACTCTGGGCAATTCCTTTTTTGGTCCTCTACTGTAAATGAAGGGGTAAAACCATATGAACCTGAAGTTCCTTCCAGTTGTGACCTCCTGGCAAGAGGTAAATAGCCAGCATTTGTAGCACAGACAGGATGCAGAGTACAGTGGTTAGGGCCACATGCTCTACAGTGAGACGGCTACAAGCCAGTCTTGGCTCTGCCACTCTCTGGCCATGTGACCTTGGGCATGTGACTAAACTCCTGGTGCCTTCCTTAGTCTTTTCATCCATGGAAACTCATAGTGTTTCTGTAAGCAATACATGGGTAACCATCTAGTAAATGAGGAAAAAATGACAGTATCTACTCATAGGCTTATTCCAAGGACCATAGAAGTAGAAGTGCTTACAAAAGTGCCTGACACAATGCAAGTTCAGTGTTAACTATTATTATTTCAAGAAACCCTTCCCCTTCCCATCTATAGACATGCCCCACTGACCCTTACCCAAGGTCCAGAGCTACACAGCAATGGATGGATGAGTGGGGAGTAGACATCAGCTTCTCATTCCCAAACGAAGTCAAGGAGTACTTTCACATGGAGAGAGTTATTGGACGTTGACGGGCTATGCTCCCAAGAAATCAAGGCTGAAAAGGAGATTAAACTAGCTCAGAGTCAAGGGCAGAGGTTCAAGCCAAATTAGAACCTGTCCCATAGGGCGCCTGGGTGGCTCAACTGGTTAAAGGCAGACTCTTGATTTTGGCTCCTGCAGGTCCTGATTTCAGGGTCATGAGATTAAGTCCCCCACTGGGCTCCGACCTCGGCGCCAGTCGGCATGAGTTGCCATTCCCCTATGCTCACGTACACTCTTTCTCTCTTAAATAAATAAACAAACAAACAAACAAACAAACAAAATCTTTAGAAACTGCTCCAGACCCAGCCTGGTCCACTCTATCTTGCTCTACCTCTCCCTCTCCCGCCCAGGGCCCAAGTATCTCCCCTCCACCACCTCCACGAACCAGTGGGGTGGGCCAGGTATGAATCCTGTCCTTGCTTCTTCGCAGTTGAATGACCTTAGGCAAGTCATGTAATTTCTCTGAACCTCATTTCAAACACTTTGATGGATATTGCCTCAATACCATGAAAGGGGTGTTATTGTTGGTCACATTCTGAGGAGACAAGGTCAGAGTTAGGATTCTTGCACAAGCACACACAGCCGCTTTAGTGTAGGTTAAATGGGGAAATCTTTGCAAGTGGCCCTCACAGTGCCCCGCATGCAATCGGTATTCAATACGCGGTCACTACTGTTCCTATTTCCCGTACGGAAGTGAGTGACCCTGCACGTCTCCCGATGCCCGCGGGCCCACTGCCATCCAGCTTGCCGGCCACGGCATCACATGAGCCGTACTATCTTTAGCCAGGGAGATATTTATATCCCCTGGGAAGTTTCTTCCACTCCGGGGGGAGCCCCAGAGTCTGTGGCCGCTAAATCCAAGCCCCCCGGCGGCGGCCCTCGCCCGTCCGGCTCGCCATGCCACGGGCCCCAGAGGCCCCCACGGTGCAGGTGCAGGTGCGGGTGCGGGTGGACGACCAGCTCTTCCAGGCCGAGCGGGCCCTGCTGGTGGAGCACTGCGGCTTCTTCCGCGGTCTCTTCCGCTCCGGCATGCTGGAGACGCGCGCGGCCGAGGTGCGCCTGGGCGCGCTGAGCGCCGCCGGCTTCCACACCACGCTGCAGGTGCTGCGCGGCGAGCGGCCGGCGCTGGTGGCCGACGAGGAGCTGCTGCAGGCCGTGGAGTGCGCCGCCTTTCTGCAGGCGCCGGCGCTGGCGCGCTTCCTCGAGTACAGCCTCACGTCGGACAACTGCGCGCTGCTGTGCGACGCGGCCGCAGTCTTCGGCCTGCAGGACGTGTTCCACAGCGCCGCGCTCTTCATCCGCGATGGCGGGCGCGAGCTGGCGGCCGAGCTGGCGTTGCCCGAGGCCCGCGCCTACGTGGCGGCGCTGCGTCCCAGCAGCTACGTGGCCGTGAGCACGCACACGCCGGCGCCGGGCTTCCTGGAGGACGCGTCCCGCACGGTGTGCTACCTGGACGAGGAGGAGGACGCGTGGCGCACGCTGGCCGCGCTGCCCCTGGAGGCCAGCACACTGCTGGCGGGCGTAGCCACGCTGGGCAACAAGCTGTACATCGTGGGCGGCGTGCGGGGTGCCAGCAAGGAGGTGGTGGAGCTGGGCTTCTGCTATGACCCCGAGGGAGGCACGTGGCGCGAGTTTCCCAGCCCGCACCAGCCGCGCTATGACATGGCGCTGGCCGGCTTCGACGGCCGTCTCTATGCCATCGGTGGCGAGTTCCAGAGGACGCCCATGAGCTCTGTGGAGAGCTATGACCCAGCCGTGGGCTGCTGGAGCTTCGTGGCCGACCTGCCCCAGCCAGCTGCGGGAGTGCCCTGCGCCCAGGCGCGTGGCCGCCTCTTCGTGTGTCTGTGGCGGCCAGCCGACACCACAGCTGTGGTGGAGTACGCTGTGAAGGCAGACACGTGGCTGCCAGTGGCCGAGCTGCGGCGTCCGCAGAGCTACGGTCACTGCATGGTGGCCCACCGCGACAGCCTCTACGTGGTGCGCAACGGACCTAAAGACGACTTCCTCCACTGCGCCATCGACTGCCTCAACTTGGCTACGGGCCAGTGGACCGCACTGCCTGGCCAGTTTGTCAACAGCAAGGGAGCGCTCTTCACTGCAGTGGTGCGCGGCGACACAGTCTATACGGTCAATCGCATGTTTACATTGCTCTATGCCATCGAGGGTGGCACCTGGAGGCTGCTCAGGGAGAAGGCCGGCTTCCCACGGCCGGGGTCCTTGCAGACCTTCCTCCTTAGGCTTCCTCCTGGCACTCCGGGGCCTGTGGCCCCAACAACACCAGAACTGTGATCCTGAGTTGGCCTTTAGGAGGGGATATCCCGAGTCTTCGCTGAGCCATGGCTGAGTCTATAAGGCTGGCCTTTGAAGATCCTTGGAACTTCTGTCTCCCTGGTTGAGACATGCAGGTCTTGGGCCTTGTGATGATATGAACATGCCCAAGAAATTCAGAGAGTAAATTCAGAGAGCCTTCAAATTACTTGGGCTCTGCTGAGAGAGGTGGTGGGTCACAATGCCAGTGGATTGGGTTGGGGGGTAGGATTTCAATAATCCAGGCTTGTGTCTGAATGGGCCAATAATTGAGCATTACTAGGAGTGAGTTAAGTGATGTTAATCAAACTGCCAGTCAGTTGGCAAGAATCAGGCACCTACTGTGTGTCTTGTACAGTGCTAGGCCTAAGGTCACTGTAGTTGCTAGAGGGATCTCCAAAGCCTAGAGTCTAGCTCAAGACCAAGGTTTGCACACACTTGTATTGATCCACTGAGGGCTAAAGTCAGTATGCAAACAAAAACAAAACAAAACCAAAACCTCACAGTGGAATAAAATAGTATTGAAGAAATCAGGACAAAGGGAAAATAGGGAAAGGAAAAATATTTAACTCCAGGAAGGAGTTAGGGTAAGAGAGGTAGGGTAATTAGCTGCTGCAGGGGGGAGGTTCAGATAGTGGAAATAGGGCTCAGAAGAGGAGATGAAGGAAAGCTGGAACAGATGGGAGGAGGCTCTGTGAGCACAGCCTTTAAGGCAGAACATCTGTGGATGGAGGCATTTGGGGAGGAGGCGAGGCTGGCATGGCTTGTAGAGACAATAACTGAGCTGAATCTGGGGTGACACCTATGAGAGAGAATGGGCTCCGCACACCCCCTCACAGGATGCGGACTGGCGGGGAGAAGTCAGTTGCAAGCCCTTGCCCACTCCCTTTTTTGCCGTCACCCTGTGGGCAGTGGATTATTAACTTCCGTGACTTTAGGTCACTCAAGGCAAGAGCCCAGTCCTGGCCAGGTCTAACGGCATCCTCCTCCTCATTCTGCAGGTTAATTGTCTCCTTCAAGTCTCTGCTCCCGCCATTCTCTGGGCCTGGAATGCCTTTCCTCTCCCCCCGCCCCCGCCACCCCTCTGTTGGCCCTGTACCTACCTCCTCTGTGCAGGGTTGGCTGTTCCCAATCTTGACCATCTGCATTGCTCATTGGACCTCTGAATGACTTCCTTCCGTATATGTGTGAAACCGTGCACGTGTGCAGATAATAAGGGCAGAGATCCCGTTGTCCTATCAACTGACCTGAAGACTTCCCCACCTACAGAATCAAATGATGAGGTCCTGAAAGAACCCAGGCCATAGAGGCTGTCCTACTTAGGGAACTGGTATTAGAGGAAGACTCTTGTCCCTCTTTTAGAATACTCCTGATTTCTGGTCACCTGCCTACCCGAGTCCTCAGCTTCTCCATGCCCTGAGTGCCCTAAATGGTCTCTATCCTCGAAGACCTGAGGCCTGTGGAAAATTCCAGCCTCATCAGAAGTATAGAATGTAACATCAGCACGGAGCCTAGTGTCAGGGCTGCCTGGAGCAGGCTTTGTCCCTGACCTATGTCCCAAGCCCTGCGGAATGCTGCCCTCAGAAACCTGGCATCTGCCAGCCCCGGAGTAGCCTAAATCACAACAATAAATCCTGACTTTGGCATCCTGTGAATAATGTGCAAAGTACTTTCACATCCGTCTTCCTGCTCCAACCCTACCTCAGTCCTGGGAGTTCGGTACCTTCTCTCAATGGCAGACACATGAGATACGTGAGGCCCAGAGGCCAAGCGATGCACCTAAAGCCACTGTCCCCATAGGGAAACATAACAGAGCCCCTCACTTTCTGATTCCATCACAGTATAATTGTTACCACGTGTCAAAGGTTTATTTAAGTTGTTAATAAAGGAACCAGAAGAATGGAAAACTGGTTCAAGAGGAACATTTGAGAGACAGAGATTTGTGTCTTTAGTTGGAAAAGACCTATTGAAATAAATTTGCTAAGATAAGAGGTGAAGCTTGTTAATTTCCAGGACAATAAAACCATAACTTTCGTGGTTCTGTACTGGACTAAAAACCTTTGCACCTCTGCATACACACACCTACCTATTATATATGCAGCTACAAGTGAGCGTGTAGCTTCACAAAGTCGGGACTCTAGTCAATAGTAAATTGTGAAACAGGGATTTAGTTTTTCCTGAGAGAATTCTTAGCTCTTCAACCCTACCCCACAACAACATTGAAAAGATATACAGTCCTTCCGTCTATGTCCAAGTTACGGATAATTTTTCATAACAGTTCAGAGCACGCTCTTCCGTGCTCACTCCTCCTGCCTAGTGCTCAGCCCTGAAATTTGCAATCTCGAGATCCATTGGCTCATCTGTTCTCGCGACCCATAGAGCTTTGTGCATGTCAGCTTTTGTAGCTGGCTGTGTGGACCTGCTCAGACATTGCCTGCTGGCTCCTGGGGCTGTGATATTTCTTGGTCCAGAGCAGCCTTTTCTGAGATGTCTTTTGTGCATAATAATAACACTGTTCAGGGGCGCCTGGGTGGCTCAGTGAGTTAAGCCTCTGCTTTCGGCTCAGGTCATGATCTCAGGGTCCTGGGATTGAGCCCTGAATTGGGCTCTCTGCTCAGTGAGGAGCCTGCTTCCTCCTCTCTCTCTGCCTGCCTCTCTGACTACTTGTGTCTGTCTGTCAAGTAAATAAATAAAATCTTTTAAAAAATAATAATAATAACACTGTTCACAGTGTGCTTTCCCACAGTTGACTTATTTAAGCTTTGTAAGAATTCTAAGTGCTAGGCAGCTTGGCAAAACCCCTACCCTTGAAGATTTAAAAAACCCAAACACCCAAAGGTCACACGATTGGAAGAGACACAACTAGGATGTAGCAGAGCCCCAGCCTTGAACCCAAGGCCACATGCTTATTTTCTGGGACTGCCTCCCTGCTTCACTGATATTTGGAGATGGACAGGGTGTTTCTGCCAGACTCCTTAACACTCCCTTCCCTGTTACCTTTCTTTCTGCACCATCTCTTCTTGTGGCTCACCTATTCCCCTAAACCCAACCCTCCCCCTCTCCCTGTGTTAGGAAAAATAGCTATCCTGAGTTCTCTTGCTTTAGGATCTAGCTGGGATTCTAATGGCTAGCTGCCTGAGGATGCTAATTACTTGTGAAGGCCCTGAGGGGGTTTTGCATTTTCACAGATTTCCCTCCCTCTCATGAAGTGTCAGGGAGGTTTTCATAATACAGCCCATATTCTCTGACCTTAGAGGTCAGACTCTGTTGTTCCTCTCACAGCCCACCACCCTTGGCAAGCATGGTCACCATGTCTGTTTATAGGTGAGAAACCAGCAGAAAGTTGAAATGAGTCACCCAAAGTCATGTAGCCAGTCAAGTGGAAGAGCAAGGACATGGAAACAAAACTTGGGATTCTCAGCCTCTCATATCCTGGCACCTAGACGTGACCACTGAGTGAAGGTATGGTTTGGGAGGCCAAACCACGTACGAGGCAGGTGCTGGGGAGGGGCGGGGGCAAATATAAAGAGACACTTAGGGGTTACTAAACCCAGAAGGCAGGGTTTAAAAATCTCTCCATCCCAGCCCACTGGCCCACTCTGAAAAGTCTATCCTTCCAGAGAGATGTAGACACACACACACACACACACACACACACACACACACACATTACTACAGCAAGGAGCATTTTCCTGAGCCTCCATGGCAGCCTTGTAGCCCAACTCTCTGGGCTCCCTCCAGTCCTCCACACAATTTCTCCTTGCCCCCTATTCTGGAAGCCTTGCACCCCAAGCTTCCCTCTTGTTGGAAACTATTCTGTTGTACTGTTGTTTTTTTTAAAGATTTTATTTATTTATTTGACAGACAGAGATCACAAGTAGGCAGAGAGTCTGGCAGAGAGAGAGATGGGGAAACAGGCTCCCCGGTGAGCAGAGAGCTCGATGTGGGGCTTGATCCCAGGACCCTGGGATCATGACCTGAGCTGAAGGCAGAGGCTTTAACCCACTGAGCCACCCAGGCGCCCCTCTGTTGTGGTTCTATAGCCTGCCTGACAGAGGCAGAAGGAGAAGCCAGAACTTCCCACATTCCACCCAGAGCCTACTTGCCTGCTTGCTTCCTTTCAGTCTGCTCATGTGGCAGCCAGAGCCATCCAATGAAGAGCCAGCCAGACCTCATCGCTTCTCCGTTCAGAGACTTGGGTCGTTCATTGCACTTGAGTGAAAGCCTCAGTCCTTTCGGGATCCCCTGCCCCATTTCCTCCCTCAGTTCATCTCTCACCACTCTCCTCCTGGGCTCATTGCTGTTCTTCAAACACACCATGCACACTACAACCTCAGGACCTTTGCACAGGTACCTGTGCCAGGCACACCTCCCTCACTTAGCCCCCTGGCTGACTGCCAGCCTCCTACAGGCCTTTGCTCAGATGTCACCTTCATTCTGAGGACTTTCCTAACCACCCCCCATCCTTTAAAATCTACCTTCCTCTTCTCTGCATTTCCTACTCCCTTATTTTCCTCTATAACATTTAGCATCAACTATCATGCTATACTTTTACTTCTTTAGTGTCTGTTTCCTCCTACTAAAACTTGAGCTCCATGAAGGAGAGATTTTTGTCTGTTCACCAGGACCCCGAACAGTGACTAGAACATAGTAGGTGCTAACTTTTTTTTTTTTTTTAAGATTTTACTTATTTGACACAGAGAAAGCAAAAGCAGGGTGGAGCAGCAGGCAGAGGGAGCGAGAGAAGCAGGCTTTTCCCTGAGCAGAGAGCCAGAGGAGGTGGGATTCCATCCCAGGACGCTGGGATCATGACCTGAGCCAAAGGTAGACACTTAATCAACTGAGCCACTCAGGCACCCCAGGGCTTAATTATTTAATGAGTGAATGGTGCTCAATGTATGTCAAAAGAAGGAATGAATGAATTGATCTATCAGAGGAAAAACTCATCGGGGCTGTCGGATTTCAGAGGAGTTTGGGCAGGGGGTGGGGCTGGGCAGGTGAATAGGGAAGACTTTCAGGGGGAGGTGATGAGCTGGGGGGTCCGTAGTACTTCCAGGGAAGAGTGGGATCTGAGAACAGCAGCTCACAGGTCACTTCTCCGCCTTCAGTAGAGGGGAGGAGACTGGAGTTGGAAGCAGCTCTAATCACCCCGTGAAGAATCGCTCCTCTTATACGCACAGGGCCCTCTGTTTATTTATCTTTGGGCTCAAGCTGCTGAGCCTTTTTTTCACCCTAATTGCTCTGCTTCACGCTGCTGTCATTTGCCAGGAATAAGGGTGGCATGTTAATTGTGCTGGTAGGAGACACAGATGTCAGCAGAAAGGCCTCCTGTGAGCACCTGATCACAGCATGGAATGCGGGACCCCCAAGGAGGGGTCTCTCCAGGCTCATCCCCACATGATTTGGCCCCAGCTGGAGTGGGAAGCATGAAAAGGAGGAGCCCCCCCTCTCTGGTGACTCACTTCAGCAACTAACAAAAGGTAAAGGAGGCCTTTTGTGGGGCTGCAGAGTCTTGGACCAGGATATAAACATTCTGTGCAACCCCTCCTTTGCGTGGCTGGACGGGGGAGGGAAGTTCTGAGGTAGCGGGGAGAGGGGAGGCAGGTAACTTACCTAGAGACACACAGCAATGCTACACACCACCCTGAGCTAAAGCCCACGCCTCTGGAATCCTCTTTCCAGCACATCATGCTGCATCTCTGTGCTGCCCCTCAGGACACCTGGACGGCGCTTCCCCACAATGAACTGCCCTCCCTGATTCCAGACCTTCAACCTTACTGTTCCCAATAAGTCTCCCCCTCTGGCGTCGCATTGTTTTCAGCACCCTGCTTTCTTTCAGCTGACAGAGACGAAGGAATTGAGCTCTAATGGTTGCATCTGGGTTCGAATCTCTGTCTCTCACACCGTTTGATAAACCTAAGTGCAACCTGATGCCACTGGCCAGGTATACTTCTCTTTCCAGTAACCTGTTTCCATTCTAACAGTGGCCTTCTGGCCTTTCGTAGATGTGGGTAACCCCACAGTCCTGACTGTAGGGGAGCAGGGAGATCGCTCGCTAGTGGGTCGGGGTGGAAGGAAGGGACTGAGGCTCTACAGAGGGCCAGCTCTGTCTGCTAGGCAGCCAGCTCCTCTTGGAGTCCAACCCTGGCTCTGACACTAACTGCTCTGGGACCACAGCTAAGTAGCTTGAGCTTGCTGAAATGAAAGTGTCTCCAGTCCAGACAAGGAGGACAATCCCTGCCACAGAGGATCGTTAGGAGAGCGAAGTGGGAACCTAGGGGCCAGCATGTGGTAAGCCCACCTTCCACGTTCCCTTCTCCACCCCCTCGCTTTCTCAGGACCCCATCTGGGAGGCAGGCAGGGTTGGGAAGAGCTGGGTACTGTCTAGCAGTCTGTGCACTTATCACTCAGTGAGGACGCAGGACTGGTTTTGGCATCAGGGGACCTGGGTTCATCCTCCAGCTCCATCACTTGCCAGCTGAGTCCTCTGGGCAAAGTTGGTTTCTTTATAAAACATTCATCATGGTAAGACTTACTGGATAGAGTTGCTGTGCAGACAGATTATGTGAGGCAGGCCAGTAGCTTTCGCATTAGGGAGGGAGGTTGGAACCTGACTGGAAAGAGCCTTGAATACCAGGCTAACTTGGGCCTTATTCTGTAGGAAGTGTGGATCCACAGGAGGTGGTGAATATGGAAGCCAGATATCCCATTTCTTGAGTGCCAGTACCAAGCCCATCATCCTACCCTGTGCTTCAGGACTCCTGTCTGGCCTTGTAGATCCACTGTCCCTTTCTCATAATCTATAGCTCAGGAGGCTGCCCTTGGGGGTCAGATCCCTGAACTCCCTTGACTCCAGGTCAGATGGGAGACACTAGCAGAAGGTAGGGAGTAGAGAGGAGTGGGATGTCAGCGGGTTTTGTTCCTGGCTCCCTCCCTCAGGGCTGCCCCTGACTGATCTTTTCCCCTCTGCTGACCAAAGTCACAGCTCCTCTTAGATGACCACCTCCCCTCACTCTCCAGGCCTAGGAGCTGTGAGAGTGTCTGTGTCATTGGCCTTGCACTCTCCCTGTAGTAGCCTTTCAGCCTTTGTAAATATCCTTGGTGACCCAGTGTGAATGTGCCATCTGTTTCCTGTTGAGATACGTGCCCTGTCCCCTCTGGCCCTCATCTCTTTGGGCATCTGTCATGGAGTAGTTACATTTGAGCACAGCAAAGGATACTGGAAAAGGTCTGTCTCAGTGTCTTGGCCTGATTACGCAGTGATGGGAACCAGAAGAACATCTTACCAGAAGGGGTGGTGCCTCCAGGTCCGGAAGCTAGGACCTTGCCTCTCAAGCCACTTGAATTTGAGGGGAAAAAACTGACCTTTAGAAACTCTCTGAGGAGTGGCTGGGAACGGAAACAGAAGCAGATGCATGAGCTTCAAGGAGCACAGCTTCGGCCATCCCCTCCCAAGGGAGGGACCAAGCAGGTCCCCAGTGCCAGCCTCTAGGTAGAGTCTGGATCTCTATGACCCTGGCCAGACCTGACCTTTACCAGGTTTAAACAAGGTGTCCTGCAGGATACAGAAGGGGAGCCCTGGAGATCCTCACCCCACACCCATCCCTGCCATCCATTTGCTGGGTGAGATTGTCTTGGTTGTATGACCTCTCTGAGCCCCACTTTGTATCTGTCATTGAAGATGTTAGTCCATCTGGTGTACGTGCTTGTTGTGTGGTGAGGTGAGGGAGTGTGTGTGCCAGGCCCATGGTGAGGAGAACCCGGATGCTCCAGCTTCCAGCTCAGACGTCCTGGATTCTAACTCTAGCACTAGTACCTTCTGACCACATGGCCTTGGGCAGTTGTTACTTTCTCTGAGCCTCAGATGGTGTCTGTTGATGAGGACTGTGGGGAGTTGAGTGAGATAGGACGCAGAAGGAGCTTAGGACCGTGCGAAGCCCCCAGCAAGTGTCAATAAACCAGAAAGCCTTCTGCCCTTAGGCCAGGGCAGCAGATTGTCTGGCCAGTAGTAGTCGGTCTGGCTTCAGGTGGGAAAGGTAATCAATGACTACATGGTGTGGTTGGGATTCCCAAAGAGGGGCTCTGGGCCTTGAGAGCATCTGCCACCATTGTCTCTGGGTTATAACTCCTTGACCTGGCATCATCTTGGGGACATAGGCTGGGAAAGGTGGAGGGGCAGGCATGTGAGACCTCTCAACCACATTCTGAAATGTGTTAGCCTGATGATGCTCGGCCCAGCGCCTCTAACTCTAGGCCCTGCACCCTGGGGAAGTCCACACACTTAGCTTCAGAAACAGTGACCTAGCTTGAACTCAGAAAACAGCCCCGGACTGCGGCTAGGCCAGGGTGGTGGCTTCCTTGACCTGTGCCCACTCCTCTCCTCAGAGCACAGCCTGGTCCACCAGAGAGAGTGCGGTCCCTGCTTCTGGCCTGTGGGATGGTGACCCATGCTTGTCTCTGCTTAGCTCTGCTGCCATCTAAAAGGCACCATGTGCTCCCCAAAAGAGGATACCAGGGGGTCACGAACCAACTTGGACCACTATTCCTTCCTGGGAGACTAGCAGGCCTTGCACAGATTAACACCGGCACCCTCCCAGCAGTTACCAGGCTCCACATGTGGTCTTTCCAGGCTCTGAGAAGCAGGGCACTGAGGAATGGGGACCGGGTGCCTTTGTCCCTTGAAATCACCACACTGACGGTGTTCTCCCAAGACCCAGAGCTTCCCTTAATACTGTCTGGGGATCGGGGCACCTGGGTTGCTCAGTGGGTTAAAGCCTCTGCCTTTGGCTCAGGTCATGATCCCAGAGTTCTGGGATCGAGCCCCACATTGGGCTCTTTGCTCAGCGGGGAGCCTGCTTCCCTCTCTCTCTCTGCCTCTCTCTGCCTACTTGTGATCTCTGTCTGTCAAATAAATAAATAAAATCTTAAAAAAAAAAATACTATCTGGGGAGCACTTCCCCCGGCACTTTGGTGAAGCCAGTATGGAAGTCAGTTACCTTTCAGCAGGGGCCATCCCTCTGTGGGCTTACTTTCATGGGTTTCCCTCCTTTCCTTCCTTCCTCTGTCTTCATTCAACAAATGCTTTAGAGTACATTCTAGCTGGGCCAGCAATCCAGGTCAGAGAGACAAGCCAGGTTCAGGGCCGGTGCCCAGTTCTTCACAGAGGAATAAAGGAGGCAGCCCCTTTGGCAGTTACAGGACCCCAAGGTAAGCCCCCTAATGGAGATAAGCCCCTCCGTGAGAACCGTCCTCCCACTTTACAGTCTTAGACCTTTGATGAGTTTCCCTGAGTGACAGGACACTCTCTGCCCCATGTGGCTGCTGCCTTTAATCAGGTTCTCTCGTTGTATCCATCAGGGTGCTGTGGCCATCAGCAAGGGCAGCCACCCTCGACCAAGTTCAAGAGGACAGGATTCTATCAGGAGGTCTTGGGGCAGCCCCAGGCTCCATGGGAAGGCCAGAGTCCCTGGCTGGGGAGGGACAGGAGCTTAGCTGTGGCAAGGGGCCCTAGCAGAAGAAGCTCCTTATGGCCAGCCCTCTGGAGCTGCAGCCCAAATGGGGATGCTCAGGCTTCCAAGGTCACACTGCAGACTCGGCCTGGCCCTGTGTGGGTGACGTGCCCACCCTCTGGTCAGGGGAGGACAGGGCATCTCGACTGACAACACACTAAAAGGCCCACAGCCAGGGGAGGAAAGTCTTCCAAGGTCACTGGGTGTCACTTAAGAAAAATAGGGGGTGGGGGCGCCTCGGTGGCTCAGTGGGTTAAAGCCTCTACCTTCGGGTCAGGTCATGATCCCAGAGTCCTGGGATCGAGCCCGCATCAGGCTCTCTGCTTAGTGGGGAGCCTGCTTCTTCCTCTCTCTGCCTGTCTCTCTGCCTACTTGTGATTTCCATCTGTCAAATAAATAAATAAATAAAATTTATTTTATAAATTTTATTTTATAAATAGAATGGAATAGGTGCAAGGAAATGGAGAAGGTGGCCATCTAGCACATTGGAGCGACCACTGTGGTCTCAGTTGTACTAAGTTGTGTCCCCTCCTACATACCTCAGCCAGGCTTATGCTCCTGCAGACTGGGGGTCACCCCTCTGCCTGGAGGCTGCCCACACTGCCCCAGCACCAGTCTTCCAGAGGATCCCCATCTGCCTTCTCTTCCTTGTGCTCAGCACAAGGCCTGCTGAGGCTCATGGGATTGTTTGGCGGCTGAGGGTACTCAGAGTCTGGGATTAAGCCATGGCCTGGGGCTGGTCTGTCCTGGGTCCAGGGCCTCCTGGCTTCCATCCTTCTGCCTTCACCCAACACCCAGTTAATGTCTCTGCAAAGGCTTAAAACATCCCTTTAATGACAATAAATAAATAAATAAATAAATAAATAAATAAATAATAAAATCATAGGTTAAAAATCTTGAGCAGTAAAACAGTGGATGACGCCATGTGGGCAACTTCCCAGAGGACACAGAACACACACATCTCCTGAGCGGGTGGCCTTATAAGGACAGGTTCAGGAAGAGAATGGGCAGGAGGCAGGGCCTCTCGCCAGGAGAGGAAGAGGCTGGGTGGGGGTGATGCCCCACTGCTGGGTTGGGAGCAGAGACAGCAGGGGTACTGGCTGGGACCCAGTTCCACAGGGGGAGCTGGCAAAGTGCTACCTCCAGAGGCCTCCATTGGCCCAAAGCCTGCCCGCCCTACCTTCACTGCCATTGTCACCAGCACAGGCGCTGGCCTGCTCTCAGCCAGCTGCCATGCTGACTGGCCAGCTCAGCAGAGTGACCCTCCTGCCCCAGGAGAGGCCATTTCTCATTCTTCTTCCCACCTTCCCTGACTCGTGGGTCCACCAGGACTGACACCCAGCTGGTATGTAAGAAAGGTTTGTTGGATGAAATAATTAGTAAGCGAATGGTTTCTTGGTGGTAGCTTGAGCTCATCAGCTGGATGTAGCACCTAGAAATAGGGGCTGTGTCTTCTCAGAGGCTAGCACAGGGCTAAATGGATGGGAGACACTTCTCCATGGATTTGGCGGTGGAGTAGGCCCTTTCTCAAGTTGAATCGAGTGATCAGTTCTTGCCCTACTCAGGATCACCCTTGTCCCCAGCACACAGACATACACACCCCACAAATCCTCCATATGATGCCTCCGGCAGAGGTTTCACTGCCCCTGAGGACAGTGGGTGTGTGCGTGTAAGAGAGAGTTTCTGGAAGGGTCTGGCAACAAAGCCCTGGCCTTTAGGATGGAGAGTGAGGAGAGGCGTGGACCAGGAGGTCCCATGCTGGGCGTGGGGGGGCTCTGGAAACCTCCCCATCCCTCATTAGCTCATTTCCAGAGCTCCCTAAAGCCCCATATGCTCCTTGCAGCCAGAGTCATACAAGTGACCTGAGTTGATGGTCATATGAGGTAAAGAGCTGGGAGAGTCACCCTTTCCGTTTTGCCAGCTTTTACTGGGCCTATAACCCCATCATTCAAGAGCCACTGTTCCCTCTCCCCAAATCTTCTTTTAACAGGCAAAGAACATTCCCTGCAGGGGCCAACAAAGGAATCTCATCAGGTTAAGATGGGAGGACAGGGCAGCTAGAGGTCAGCCTGGGGAAAGGGGCCGGGAGGAAGTGTGGAGGGAAGGGGACTAAGAGTGGAGCGCCCTTCACTTGATCCTTGGAGGCTAACTGTCACCTGAGGGTGCATCCCCTCCCCCGCACTCCCTCCCTGCCCAGAGCTGAAGGGTCAGGGCTGAGAGGCGGCTCTGGCAGCCCCTCAGCTGGCACCGTTCCTGGTGCCACGAGAATGTTGTCAGCTGCAGAAGGCTGAGTCCAGTTGAAGCAAGAGCCCCAGAGGCTCCTACCAGAGGTGGGAGAGGACTGGAGCCAGCTGTCTCAGTTTGAGCCCGGTGAGCCCCCGGCCTTGCCCAAGACCCTGACCTCTGGGGAAGGCTTGCTCTGTGGTCATTCTGTTCCAAAATAGAAATGCTTATACTTAATACTCTTGTATTAAGAGTAATGCAAAACACAACAGAACTTCTTTATGTGACTGCTTGAAATTCCACCATTAGTCACGTATTATTTTGGGTTACGGATTGCCCCTCTGTGGTACGTTGAATAATGGTCCCCTGAAGACATCCATGTCCTAATCCTTGGAATTATGTTACTTTACATGGTAAAAAGGACTTTGCACATGTGCTTAAGTTAAGGATTTTTAGATGGAAGATTATCCTGGATTAGCCAGGTGGGTCTGATGTAATCACAAAAGGTCCTTTTAAGAAGGAGGCTAAGGGTCAGCCAGCTAGAGGGCAACGTGCACATCCACCTGGAATGAGAGCAAAGAACTTGAGATTTCAGCCTGAAAGTTTATGAGACACCACCTCCCTATCCCCCTCCACTCCCACCAGAGTCAGGAGGCCTTCAATCTGTTGGCACTGAGCCTCTGAAGGAACATGGTGGGGACACAGAAGAGAGAGGATATTGGGCAAAGAAGTGACAGCAAGCACCAAGGCAGAACTTGCTTCCTTCTGCATCCCTGGGCCAGGCCGTGATCTGCCCCCTGGTGCCCTGGCTTCATCATCCTCCTGGCTGCCTCTCCGAGGGCCACCTTGTTTAGACCCTGCCTTCAGGTAGCTAAGTGTGTCATTGCTTCTGTTTCAGGGGACCACCAATACAGTCACCTGACCCTTAGTATTAGCTGTAATGATTGTCCTTCTCTCAGGATACTCCCAGAAGCCTCTGCTGTGGCTTCCTTAAACCCTGCTGACCACAGAAGCTGAGTTACAGGGATGGGAGGGTGGGGAGGATGGGGGAAATTCTCCCATGTTTTCAGAGTTTGATTATAAACGCTAGAGATTTGTTAACCTTAACAGCGATGAGGGGGATGAGAGGATGATCAGAGGAAAGGCAGCAGGGTTTATAGGACCGAGGCAGGGTATAAATCTATATAAATAAACACCATACCACAAGCATCCTGTGTGCTAGCTCATTCAGTCATCCCTTTTGGGAAGTTTCAGTATCCATGTGTTATAGATAAGGAACTGAGGCACAGAGAGAGGATGTGACCTTCAAAAGGTTACACACACACACACACACACACACACACACACAGGTCACACAGCTAGTTAATGATAAGGCTATAGTTTCAGCTCGGATCTAACTTCAGATCCTGGGCCTTTAACTACCACACTGTTCTACAACCTAAAAACATTTTAAATTTACAGCGTGTCCATTGATGCCCCATTTTAAATCAAGCAGTAGTTTCCTAGGAATGAGAAGTTAGGCGCAGGTGGGAGAGGAGTGGGAAGAGCCGCATGGGGAAGAAGCCTGCCAGCTGGTCGCCTCTGATCAAGGGGACTTAATCAAGTGGCCGACCAAGGCCAGACTACCTTAATCAAAACACACAGAGCTTAGGATTTAATGTTGCTTTTTAGAAACTGAACTTGAATTTTATTCTTTTTCAAACGCAGTTTTATTTTTGACCGACTTTATGCCGCCTTGCCAATGTTCTCAAATAGTTTTGCATTGCCTGCAAGTTACTCAAAGCAAGTTTTAGGGCCAAAGCATATTTTTTATGTGATTTTCAAGTTGGCAGACAACGAAGCTTAGTGAAAGGCACCCAGGGGCTGGACAGACCTGAGGAGTCCTAGGGTCTGGTCCCAAACTTGCTGTTTAGGTCAGGATAGGCCTGCAGGAGTCCTCACTAAACATTCAAGCAACATGTCTGGTTTGAAGCCATGAAAAACATGGAAGATTTTGGTCTTCTCCAAGCCTCAGATCCAGGTCCAGCCCTGCTCGCTGGGTAGAGAAGGTTGAGCAGTCTTGATTCTGTGGTAACTGCTCTAGGTCTTTGCATAGGGCCAGCTGGGAAGGGCAAGGGCACTGGTATCTTGGCTCTGGCCTCTGCTTGTCTGAGTCACGGGCAGCTCCAGCAACTGGTCTCCTCAATCTCTGGGGTCCTCCAGAGGACAGGCTTACAGTGACTGGAGACAATTCTGGTCCCAAACTGCCTGCTCCACAAATGAGGAAAGACTGACAGACTGTCAGAGCAGGAGGCCCTGAGGGTTACACATACTGGCCGTGGGCCCAATATATTGAATAAGAATCTCCAGAGGATGGGGCGGCTGGGTGGCTCAGTCAGTTAAGCATCAGCCTTTGGCTGGGAGTTATAATCACAGGGTCCTGGGATGGAGCCCTACATTGGGTTCCCTGTTCGGTGGGGAGTCTCCTTCTCCCTCTGTCCCTTCCTCCTAATCCTCCCCCCCCCACCAGCCCTGCTCATGCGCATACTTTCTCTCTCACAAAAAATAAATAAAATCTTAAAAAAAAAAAAAAGAATCCCCAGAGGTACTGGTATAAAAACAGACACACAGATCAACTGAACAGAAGAGAGAGCCCAGAAATAAACCCCCGCATATATAGTCAATTAATTTATAACAAAGGAGCCAAGAATATACAATGGGGAAAGGACAGTCTCCTTAATAAATGGTGTTAGGAAAACGGGACTGCCACATACAGAAGAATGAAACTCATCTGCCGTCTTACAGCATACGCAAACATTAACTGAAAATGGGTTGAACACTAGAATGGAAGACCTGAAGCCATAAACCTCCTAGAAGACAAAATAGATGGTGGGCTCCTTGACATAGGTCTTGGTGATGATTTTTTTAATCTGACACCAAAAGCAAAAGCAACAAAAGCAAAACAAAACAAAAAAAAACAAGTGGAGAATAAGAAGATTCTTCATAACAAAAGAAACCATCAACAAAATGAAAAGGCAACTACTGAATGGGAGAAATATTTGTGAATCATATATCTGATAAGGGGCTAATATCCAAAATATATAAGGAACTCACGTAACCCAACAACAACAACAACAACAACAGATTAATAGACACTTTTCTTTTTTCTTTCTTTCTTTCTTTTTTAAGACTTTATTTTATTTATTTGAGAGTGTGTGTGCATGTGCACACAGGGGGAAGGGCAGAAGGAGGGGACAAGCAGACTCCCCGCCAAGCTAGGAGCCCTACGCAGGACTCCATTCCAGGACCCCAAGATCACGACCTGAACTGAAGTCAGAGGCTTAATCGACTGAGCCACCCAGGTGCCCTGAATAGACATTTTTTCAAAGAAGACATATAAATAGGCAACAGGTACATGAAAATACGCTCAAGAGCATTATTCCTCAGGGAAATGCAAATCAAAACCACAAGGAATATGACCTCCACCTGTCAGAATGGCTATCATCAAAAAGACAAGAGATAACAAGTATTGGTGAGGATATGGAGAAGAATCCTTGTGCACTGTTGGTGGGAATGTAAATTAGTGCAGCCACTGTGGAAAACTATAGGGAGGTTCCTCAAACAATTAAAAATAGACCTACCAGATGATTAGCAATTCCACTCTGGGTGTTTATTTAAAAGAAAACAAAAACACTCACTCAGAATAATAGATGTTCCCCCAAGTTCACTGCAGCATTATCTACAATAGCCAAGACATGGAAACTACCTAAATGTCGACAGATGGATGAATCAATAAAGAAACCGTGGTTTATGTATGCAATGGAATATTATCCTGCCATAAAAGGAATGAAATTTTGCCATTTGAGACAACATGGATGGACCTCAAGGGTGTTATGCTAAGTGAAATAAGTCAGACAGAGAAAGACAAATACCATATGATTTTTCTTAAATGTGGAATCTGAAAAAAAAAAAAAGTCAAAAACCCAAGCTGATAGATAGCAGAGACCAGATTAGTGGTTGGGAGAAATGGGTGGAGGTGAACAACAACAAAACCAGTTAAAAAACAACAAGAGATTTTTTTTTAAATCCCCAAAGAGCTCCTTATAAAAACAAAATAGATCCCTGGGGCTGCCAAGCTGGACTTTCTAAATCAGATCACCCCGGAAGAGGGCCTGGGCCTCTTTAACAAACTCTCAGGGGATTCTTATCGATGGCAGCCAAGTCCAGTCTCTCCACTTTCCCCAGGGAAACTGAGTCCCAAAGAGGCCTTGAGCCAGTCAGCAGCAGAAACAAAATAAGAAATTAGGTCTTCTGAGCCACAGTTAGATGTTCTTTCCACACTAACTAGGAGCCCACAGGACTGAAAAGAATGGCCCACCACTTATTTTAATATTCTTAAAATCAAAGTTATTCATGCCTATAGTTTAAAGAGTCAAATACATGGGGCATGTGGGTAGCTCAGTGGGTTAGGCCTCTGCCTTCCGCTCAGGTCATTATCTCAGGGTCCTGCAGTCCTGGGATCGAGTCCCGCATTGGGCTCTCTGCTCAGCAGGGAGCCTGCTACCCACCCACCCCCGCCCCCGCCTCTCTGCCTACTTGTGATCTCGATCTTTCTCTCTCTCTCTCTGTCAAATAAATAAATAAAATCTTAAAAAAAAATAAAGAGTCAAATGCAGGTAGTTTTACAAGGGTTTTATGAAAAAAACACAGTTCCTTGTCTATGCTCCCCCATGTGCCCCTCCCCAGAGGCAATGACTTTCAACTCTTTCAGCTAATTGTTTTCATATTGAAAGAGACCAGAATGTCACCCCAAAATATGCCTCTTTGACATAAAAATCATTTTGAGTTGAAGGTGATTAAGAAGCAACAAATGCAGGAAAAAATCTCCTTCTACCCTCCCCCACATTTTGCCTAAAGGCAAGGTATCAACTCTCCTTTTCTGGAGACAGATTCTTATCAGCCCAGACAAGCTCCAGAGGAATCTGCCAACAAACCTACTCAGCTGGTTCACTTCCTTGTATTTACACCGCCCCCCTCCCCCAACAGCTTCCATCTCTGGAACCCCAAAACCAGTTTCCTTTGTCCTGTCATTTCTATACAAATTGACTGTTCTTTCTTGAAGATGCTATACAAGCCAGAGTTCTAACTGCTGCTCTGAGTTACTTTTCATTGAGGTTTCCCCCACATGATGTAGAAATGCCACATGTGTTAATAAACTGTTTTTCTCAGGGCACCTGGGTGGCTCAGTCATTAAGCATCTGCCTTCTGCTCAGGTCATGATCCCAGTGTCCTGGGATCGAGCCCCACATCAGGCTCCCTGTTCAGCGGGAAGCCTGCTTCTCCCTCACCCCCTGCTTGTTCTTCCCTCTCTCACTGTGTCTCTCTCTGTCAAATAAATAAAATAAAATCCTAAAAAAAAATATAAAATGTTTTTCTCTTCTTAATTGGTCTTTTCCATGAGGAGCCCCAGCTGAAAACCTACAATGGGTAAATCTGGCCTCCCCTACAGTATTTACCTCCACCTTTGGCATTGTTTGTATGAGCGTGTGTCACTCTTGTGTGATCTTTTTTTTTTTTTTTCAAAGTTTGTTTATGTATTTTTAAAAAAATTTTTTAAAGATTTTATTTATCTATTTGACAGAGATCACAAGTAGGCAGAGAGGCAGGCAGAGAGAGAGGGAGAAGTAGGCTCCCTGCTGAGCAGAGAGCCCAATGAAGGGCTTGATCCCAGGACCCTGGGATCATGACCTGAGCTGAAGGCAGAGGCTTACCCCACTGAGCCACCCAGGTGCCCCTATTTGTGTATTTTTTTTAAAGTAATCTCAACACCCAATGTGGGGCTCAAATTCACAAACCTGAGATCAAGAGCCACATACTCCTCCAACTTAGCCAGCCAGGTTCCCCTCTTATGTAGTCTTACTAATCCAGTTACTATGGATTGCCAGGTCTGGCCCAGGACTGGGATGCACAGGCATTGTGGAATGCGCCAGTGCTCATTGGGCACAGGCCACCAGCTCCTCCAGCGCTTGCTCACTGCGGTTGCCGTGGACCAGCAGCACTTCCTTGATCCGGTCCTGCTGGAAGCCCATATCACTGAATTGTTCCCAGAGGCGCAGGAACTCCCCTGCCTGAAGAAGGGGAAGAAGAGAGAATGCTGGGTACACTGCCAGGCCAGTCACCTCCTGTGGAGCCTTCTCCCTGGTACCTACTGTATCTACTCCCACAAAGCTATGGACTCCCCAAGCCAGGTAAGCCCGGTCCTGGGCAGCACCTGCTTTTTCTTCCTATACCTTGGGGTGACATGGGCCTGGACCTTCCTTCCTGTGCCAAGGAAGGAGGTTCTGGCCTGATAACTGGCTCCATCCTGGCTTTACTCCTCCACTCCAGCTCATTCCTGACTCCCTATGCTTGGAGACTGGGGCAGAAAAACAGGAGGCTGCATACTGGTGCCCAGAGGAAGCACAGCCTGGGGTCTCTACCCAAGCCCCAAACCCTCCCAAAGTTTCACACCATGCAGCCTCTGCCTTCCTTCCTCCTCTGGCCCCAGTACCTGAGAAGTGCCTGCTTCTCCTCCCTTCCTCCCTCCCCCTTGGCATCCCTTGCAGCCCTCTGTCCTTGCCTCAGCCTCTGTGGAGAAGCGCTCAGCAGAGCCACAGCCAACAGCACCCTGAGGACAGGTCATGTCCTCTGGGCATTCAGAATATACCACTGAGCCCACAGCTGCCTGCCTTCTGGGTTTCCAGATAGCCAGCAAACTGACCGAGCAGAGTTTATGCATCTTTGTGCTGTATGTGGCTCCTCTCTAGGTGTCTGACAGAGTGGGCATTCAATAATATTTGTGTGTTCACTTGGCTAAATAATGTGAAAGTCTTGCCACCTGCTTCCCTCCCCATCCCATCTTCTCCCCTTCCCCACGCTTCACCTCCCTGGGCTGTCTCCTCCCCTCCAGGGCTCAGCAAGCAGGCTGTCTCCTGATGGCCCCAAGGCTCTGGCTCTAGCATAAGTGTGTCCCTGAACACTAGGCTTATGTGTGGATCCCTACCCGTCTCCTCCCCCCACCCTGGGCCTGGGCAGGTGGCCCTGCTGACCTGGCTCTCGGAGAACTGGAACATCTCCATGGCCTCCTCCACCAGCCCCTCCTCATAGCCTTGCCGCAGCAGCCGGTCACAGGCACTAAGGTAGCTGAGAAACTGTGGGAGGGGGGCGGGGAGTGGTGCAGTCAGAGCAGTGGCAGGGGCAGAGGATGGGATAGAGAAAGCATACTGGCAACCTCAGGCAGGCCTGAGCTCAGACCAAGCTGACAACACACTCACGAAATGGCCCCAGAGACCCTGTGAGCCAACAGAAGAGGGACAGAGGTCTCCCCTGGAGACCCGGGGGTGGGTGGACAGGAAGTTCTTAACCAATTGTCCCCAACCAGGGGCTCTAATCTAGGAAAAGGGCTGTCAGGGTGAGATAAGCATTCCCAGACCCTAAGTGGGGAGTGGGACTGTCCGGAAGCACGGGCGCCTCACCCACCACCCGTCCCAGTCTGTTCACCCTCCCTAGTGAGCACCCACCTGTGTGAAGCAGCCTCTTCAGCATCCACACCTGGGCAGCCCTACCCCATCCCTAGACACATACATGTCTGCTATCCGGGCCCACATGAACTCTGGTGCCAGAAAGGGGCGGAGGACAGAGGAAATACCACAGGGCTGAGAAACCTGTTCAGGTCCCTCTGTGATTAGTCACCAGGAGCTGCTTTTGCCCTCAGGATGAAGTACTGCCTCTTTCCCAGAGCCCAAAGGCCTGCTCCTCTGCCCCTGTCAGTGGCCTCAGCTCCCCTCTCAGCACCCCCAGGCCTCCGCACATCTCACTCTCTTGGTCAAGGCCAGCCTCAGCCCTCTTCCCTGGGAAGCCTCTGCCCTGGTCTCCACTGGGGGCCTTGCCTGCTGCTCCCATAGCCCTGTGCTTCCCCCGTCACAGCATGTCCAACTCGTTATTCTCCTCTCTCTCTCAGCGAGGGAAGGGTTGTTTCAGTCTTGATCACCACTGTGTCCCCAGCACCCAGCATGGCAGGCAGAAGGACCTCAATAAATGTATGCCATGTTTCTAAGATGAATTAAGAACTACCTTCAAGGAGCTCACTGCTTGGGGGGGCGAGGGAGGTGGGTGAGCCAGATAGAGGAAATCTTGAGTGCCAGGCAAATCAAAGCAACACTTATAGAGAGCCAATGCCAAAGGAAGGTTCCAGGCCATAAGAATTATGGGTATAGGCGGAGAAGAACAGGGAGGTTTCTGCAGACCTTCAGAGGTGGATTATATAGACTAGTGCTTTCCAACTGCTTTAGCTTCTAAGCTGTCCAAGCATCAGGAGACGTCAACAATAATGAGAAGATAGAGCTGCTCTTGGAGAACTGGAGGCAGGAGCAAGGGAGCCAGAAGTCTGGTGCTCCCGCCTCAGGACGCCTGGACCTTGCTCTGAGCATGTTTTGTAAACCATCCAGCCAAGCTCTCCTTGTTCAGTGCAAGAAACAGGCCCAAGCAGGGTGGGCAGGTTGCCCAGGGACCCAGGACTAAGACCTAGATTATCTGACCTCTCAGCTTTGTCCATCAGGGACCCAGTGCTAGAGGAGGTTTTCTGAGCTGCCTTGAAAGTGAACAGGATTTCCAAAGGTGAAAAGAAGAACAAGTCAAGCGTGGATGGTGGCTGCTCCTTGGTCTCTGGGTTCAAACACAGCAACGGTTCTTGGCCTTGGTGCTGACTGCAGCTACCTGGGAGCTCGAACATCACTACCCATAAGCCTCGGATGGTTGTCTCCAGAGGCTCAGATATAATTGGCCTGGGAGGCAGTCTGCTCACTGGGATCTGTAATGGCTCCCCAGGTAATTCTGTGCAGCCATAGCTGAGAACCACTGACTCAAGGGACAGCTGACCTCGACCCATACCAGTAGACCCCGTGCAGGCTGGATATCAGAACCACCTTCAGATCCTTAACACAATAGGCTTTTCGGTGCACTCCATATCTGCTGACTGGGATTCTCCAGAGTAGGTCCTGGGGATCTACAGTTATAGACATTCTGCTGCTTGGTCAGCTTTTGGGCCTATGAGACTGTAGAAGCCACCAGATCTGCCTCAGGCCCCAGGATGTCACCTTCACACCCCAGAATGGGGGCTTCAGCACTCATTGATTATAAATGTGTGTCCTGCCCTCCATTCTGTAAAGAGGGGAAGCACCGTGAAATGCCTGGAGTCCCATACCAAGTCTGGGCCTGGCCTGTGGATGCTCACACATGCCACCCATGTTGTCCTTTAGGCAGCCAGTGGGCACATCAGTCCTTGTGGAAGGAAGGAAGGAACAATGGACAAAGCTTATCTTTTATATCTCCTCCTTTCTCCCTGGCTCTTCTAACTGCTCTGTCTCTGTCACCTGATGCTCGCCTTCCTGGGCCATCTGTCAATAATTTCTGGCCAAAAAGGTTTATTATAGTATATATCCTTTAAGGGGGGAAGGACTCTGAACCTAAGGAGTTGCTCAGTTAGTGGTGGGACTTCACAGAATAGAGGGAAATAATCACTTGGTGGGGGAGGACAGATGGAGTCCATCCAGTGGCCCTTCAGGGCCACACCTTAGGGCTTGGCTCCTGACTGACAACCACGGAAGAAGGCCACCCAGAGATCCGGCTGGCCAGGCAGGTGGTCAGTGCATATCTGGAAACAGAATGTTCCTGATGCAATGGGATTCTTCCAGCCCACCCATGGGGAGGCCAGTGCCTCGTGCTGCTCCAAACTCATCCTCAGACCCCCACAGTGATGGCCTGAGGCCTCAGCCTTGTCACAGGAGCTAAAGGGACTGGGCGGCACGTCAGAGCCCCCACCATGGCCATGGTCCCTCACAGTCCTCCTGGCCAGCTTCTTGGCCCAGGTCCTAGCTTTCGGCAATGGCTGAAGGTGGGGACAATCTTAGATCTACTCTTAAATCTCAGATCAGTCTTGGGTGCTTCCCTGGAAGGTTCTTGCCCAGTAAATGAGAGGAAAGTACCAGGCAACAAAGATTCAGAGTCAAACCAGCCTGGCCTCAACCCCGGCTCTTCCACTGATCGCTTATATGAACCTCCCTGGCCTCAGTTTCCTCATCTGCAAAGTGGGGAGGGACAGTAGTAGCAACCTTGCAGAACTGAGAAGACATAATCAAATATTCTCAGATTGAGGGCCTGGCACAAAGAAGGTGTTGGATGAATGTCAGCAGCCATGTTGGAAGTTTTCCTCTAGGACAAGGCATGGACTGATGAAGCCAGAGAACAGAAGCAGGGGTGGGTCGGAAAGGTGGCCACGTGCATTCACCCACCTCCTCAGCCTGGCAGCACCACGTCCTGCTTCAGCTCCGGTTTGAGAGTCACTCTCCTTCTATCCCTCCCTTATCCAGGAGCAGGCAGCTCTGGACCTCAGGGACCCAACATATGACAGCCGTCAGACATTACGGAGAGAGCATCCAAACCCTCTGATGGTGACGGAGCAGAGATAGAAGAAAGGAAGAAGTGCCAACTGCCCTGGGACCTTTTGATATCTGCAGCTCAGCTTTCCAACCGAAAGAGTTCCCATGTGCAGAAAACAATGGGAAGCAAGCTGTGACTTTCAGGTGGGAGAAGGGGGGATCAGGCAGTGGCGTTCCATGTCACCTCCTGCCCCTACTCATAATCCTTCCATGCCTCCCTTTTGTTAGTGGGTCATTTATAAACTTCTCAGCTCAGCCTTCAAAGCACCCTCAATCTGCCCTCACCACCCTCTTCCCTGTCCTGTCTCTCACCAGCCTGCATCATGCACTCTGTACTCCAGAGAGACCGGCCGGATCAGGGCCTCCAAAACCCTGCCCCGTTGCCTCCACTCCTTTGCTCAAACTGTTCCTTCTGCTTGGAATATCCTCCCTTCTGCTTCCTTCAGATTCAGAGCTTATTCATCCTTAAAGTCCAGCTCAAGATGTGGTACCTCCGTGAGCCTTTGCTGATCACTGGAACCTCCTTGTGCTCGATTAAGGATGGCCATAAATTCTTTGCAGCCCCTTCCACCAAGAGGAGGTTCCCCACCCCCTCATAGCTGCTAGCTCCATCTGAACACCTAGGAGTTGCCCAGTAAACACTGTGGACAAGATGGAGTAGATGGATGGGTAGATCAAAAGAGAAAGAGATGGATATGAATATGGATAAACTGCTCATTGAGGGGAGTGGTTAGAGCTCTGCCATCCCTATGGTAGCCAGCAGCCACTTCTGGCTATTTTAATTTAAATTAATTATAATTAAGTAAAACAAAAAGTTCAGTTTCTTAGTCACACTAGCCATATTTCAAGTAGCCACATAAGGCCAGTGTTTACTGTATTGGACAACCCAGGTATAAAACATCTCTCTCATTGCAGAAAGTTCTACTGGGTATCTCTGGAGAGATTACTGGCTGCCCAAAGCTTCAGCCCCCTGTGCTTGGGGCAGAGACTGGGACAGGAGAAGAATATTAAAAGTCTCCAAATGGGCATGGGGACTCCTGATAAACCCTTATGGAGAAAATGGCATCAGGGTCCAGAAACTTGCTCATAACCCTCAACAATTAATGCCAGGCTAAGGTTCTGCTTCTAAAGAGAAGGAAACAAAACTTTTTGAAGTTAAAGATAAAAACTACTTGACCACACACCTGGCTCCAGACCCACAGCCCCCCCAGCTCAGGGGCTCTCCTTTACCTACCTGGCTCAGGCTCTGCCGCCCTGTCTTCTGCAGAGCCGTGATGGCCCTATGCAGGGGATACCCCAGGGCGACCACGGGCGCGATGAGGTCTTGCTCCTCCTGGCTCAGGGCAGACAGCAGGTCAGCAGAAGCGGGGTGTGATCTGCAGGTGCTGAGATGCTGAGGCACTCCGCCAAGAGGCGGCAGGCAGGTGTAGGGGCTGAGGGACTGAAATAGAGACAGGCTGGGTGTGTCAGCTGCCTCTGGAGATGATACCTGGCACAGCAGGACATTCTCCCATAGGAGAAATATGATAGGTCCGTCCCTATTATCCCATTTCACAGACATTGAAATTGAGGTTCAGAGAAGTTAATGACTGGGGAAGCAACACACATTTGGGAACTGAGCCCTGCTCAGAATCACACTCAGCGTTCTTTACCCCACACCTTAGTGAGGGGGAAGCAGGGCTGGATCTTCTTTCTTCTTCAGGTTGGCTGGGCTGAGGTTTGGCAGGGTGTGAAGCAGGGTAGGGACTGGGCACACTGGCCCTAGAGTAAGGAGGGTGGCTCGAAGGCATTTCAGTGGGTTTGGCCAGCATCACCCTTCACCCATTCCCCATGAAGAAGCACCCACCTGCCCACCCTAACCAGACTGCCCTGTCCCCTTCTCCCCAGGGAAAGCCCAGCTGCTGCCCTGGCTCCTGGGGAAGAGCATATATGTTTGACACGAATTGTCCACCCATCCCTAACTTTTCAGGGATTCTCCTGCCATGAGCTTCCCCTAGGGTCTGCTTTTGACCCTCAAACAGGAAGACATCCAAATCTTAGGATCTGAATCTACTGTTGTGACCTTAAAAATTATTCTTAGCTGTTCTGTGCCTCAGTTTTCTCCTCTGCAGAACAAGGACGTTTGTTGCTAGAGTTACATTTAATCTGGACCAGGAAAGAGCCATCCTGGCCTCAACGTCTGGTCCTTGATATGGCGCCACCTGACCAGTTTACAGAGCCTGCGCTCTGCGTTTGCTCTAAGTAATTGTGTGTGGTAAAGTGGCCCAAGGAGGGCTCAGGGCAGTTCAGTGACTCTCCAGAGGTCACACACCCATGAGTGGGAAAAGTCAGACCTCAAGTCTGTCTTTTGGATTTAAATTTCACCTGGGCCTTATTCTGTTGCATCTCTCGGCCCAACAGTAGGGCAGCTAGGGGACAGAAAGCTGTGTCCCATTGTGCCCTTTGGCTCTCATTCCTGACCCACTCCATCTGTCCAGATCCAGGCTTTATGGAGTTTGGTACTTAACATAATTTGGGCCTCTTAAAAAAGGCACATTGGATATAAAGCCTTGGAAGAGGCCAAGTGAGGGGTTTGAGGCTTAAACTTCACTGGTTTCACTTTAAATTCACTTCTACTCCTGGTTCTTCTGGGAGCACATCCTCTGTCCCAAAGTTGGCAAAAACTGTCCCCTCTCTCTCAGCACCTGATCCCTCCCACTACACGGTGCGGCCTTGTCCCACCTCTCCCTGGCCAACTCTCCATCAGTCACTGTCTCTTCCAATACCTTGCGCAGCAGGAAGTAACTGCTCAGGGAGTATCCTTTGATTTGAGCCTCCAGCTTACCCATCCCACAGGAAGCCTCACTGGGTGGGAAGCCTTAGATTTGAGTCACATTCATTCATTCAATGGACATTCCCGGAGCACCCCCTAGGGGCCAACCTGCTGCTGGGTGCCCTGGAAACAAAAATGAAGGCCCTCCAATCCCTGCCCTTAAAAAATTCATACTGCATGGGAAGAGACAGATACTGGATGATTACAATTATTGTGGCGTGGGTCCCAACAGAAGGAAAACAGACACAGCAGAAAACAGGGAATGGGGGCTTCTGAGCAGGGACTCGTCTAGGCCAAGGGCCATAGGAAGGACAGCATGGTACCGGGCTAGGTGAGAACAGGTAAAGGCAGGAAGGAGAGCAGAGAGGAGGGAACGAGGGCTGCGGACCAGGCTGGGACTCCAGACTACTGGGGGCCTTGCTGCTGAGCTGGGGTTCCTTACCGCGACCGTGGGCTTGTGGCTCCGCAGCGGGGGCATGGCGCCAGCCGTGGAGGGCCGCGGGGGCGGCGCGGGGGCGCTGGGGAGCGTGGGCGCAGGGCCCCCGGGCAGCACGGGGCCCGGACTCAGCGCGGAACTGGGGCAGAGGCTCAGCGCCCGGTGGCGGATGCGGTGCAGGAGGGCGCGGGGGCGAGCGGACAGCCGGCCCTCCGAGAGCCGCCGCCGCGCCCCGGCCAGCTCCGACTTCACGCCGCGCAGCAAGTCCATCGAGCACCGGGGATGGCCCGGGCCAGCGCTCGCAGGGGAGCTGGACAGGGGGCTGCCGGGACCTGGCTCTTCCTCGTTGGCAGAGGCGGCTTCTTCCTCTACGTGGGCCTCCCCCTGGTTCTCTTCCACCTCCTCCTCCTCCTCCTCTTCCTTGACATCCTCCTCTTTCTCCTCCTCCTGATTTAGCTGCAGCTGGGGTGTGGCCTCCGGGCCGGTGTCTGCGGCTGGTGCGGACACTGGCTCAGGTTCTGAGCCGACCAGCAAGAGCCAGGCCGGAGGGGCCGATGCCATTCCCAGGGCGTCGCATTGGACCGGGCAGGGTCCCCGGATGACAGCCTCCACCCAGAAGAGCACCCTCCTCTCCAGGCTGAAGTCATGCTGCAAGAAGAAGGCAATGTGAGGCTCTTGGGCCCAAAGCAGGGCGGAGGGCCCACCCCTACCCTGCTCCCTTTGTTCAGCCAAAAATTTGCCAGGCCTGGGCAGCTTCTGATTCTGAACTCCAGGCGCTATTACCACCCACCCTCAGGCCCAGTTTTAGCAAGCACTGGGTTCGATGGACAGCAGTAACAATTGAATGGGTTAACTCTGCCTGAAGGACATAATGAGGAATTAGGTTAGCACAATGAAACAGTCCCTTTGCCATTATGTAATTGAAACCCCAAATCCCAAGACCCTTTGCCATTCAATAGCAGCTTTAAAAAAGCCTCCAAAACCTTGTTTTTAGCAAAGAAACTTTCACTTGAACCAAGCACCATTTGCCAGTGAGCACTCAGCCCTGGAGGCTCACTCAGCACACAAACCTCTCCTTTCCCTTTGTTGCCATCAGAGGTTACTCTGAGGCCCAAGAAACATAAAAATCACTAATCTCTGTTAAACTCCACTGAGTATGTTATAGTGTTATTTCTCTTTGCTGAATATGAAAATGAGGCTCAGAATCTTCATATTGCTGGAGGTCAGATTGGTGTCGAGCGGTTTGAGCTGGGATTCCTCTGTCCACCTGACAGTAGTGTTTTCTCACTACATATCAGGCCACCTGAATAAGCAGTCTGGAGTTCACATAAATAATCTAACTTGAGAATTTAGAATTGAGTCAAAAATTTATCTGCTGCCTACCTTTAAAAGTAAGAACCAGAAATACAAAATTCTGTTAAAGAATGTAAAATTGTTTAAAAGGCTCTTTCAGTGCTCTGTGATGGTCAATGAAGGAAGAACGAAGCTGGGGGAGGTGGTATTTGTGGGGGGGGAAGGAGAGGCAGAAAGACAGGTACTCAGACACGTAGATCACAGGTACATGTCCCCTTCTCTCCTGACATGACCCCAGGTTGAGGAGAGGAGCCTAACTAGGCTGTTCTAGCATTGCTTCCTGACTGAGGTAAGGGACTGTGTCTTATTTCTCTCTGCATCCCCAGGGCCCAGGCAGGCCTGACACAGGTTAGACGTTTATAAGTATGTGCGGAATAAACAGTTGGATGAAGAGATTGGAGCAAAACAGGCAGGTTGTGAAGGACAGAGGAAGGAAAAAGACCACGTGAAGAGTGATGAGGCAGACATGGAGTGAAAGAGACTAAGGCGGTTTCAAGACAGCTGACGGGACTCGGGACGAAAAGATACCAAGACCCAACCTCAATACCAACACTTGATGATTTATGGACCTAAGCAAGATAATTCTAAAGTTCATATGAAAAACAAACAAGGGAAGTGCCAGAAGACTCTGGGCACAAAATGGTAAATAGGGAGAGGGAACTGGCCCTACTGGCTGTTTAATCATATTATAAAATGTCAATAATTTAAACTATGGTATTGGTACAGATGCAGGTATAGAATAGGAAGTTTAGAAATAGACCTTAATATCTATGGGGCTTTAGTAAATAATAAAGGGGGAATCTCAAACAATGGGAAAAAGAGGGACTAGCCAATAAATTATGTTAGCTGGCTTGAAGAAAATGAAGTTGGATCCATTCTCACATTATACAAAAGAATTAATTCCAAAAGGACCAAAAATTCAAATGTATGTATGAAACTATTAAAGTACTAGGAAAAACAGAAGAGACGTCCTCAAGTGGGGAAAGCCTTTCCTGAAGCCATAAAAGTACAGATACACACATGTGCAAAATCTGCATGCAAATATACCACAAGCAAGGTCAAAGACAAATGGCAAAGTTGGGGAAAAACAGCACTCACATAAGAGACAAAGGGCTAAATTTACTAATATAGGAAGTGTTAGAAATAGATTGGAAAAAGATCAACAGTTCAATGGGAAAGGAGCAAAAGATATGGATAGTCCACAGAAAAGAGACACACAGATGTCTTCTAAACACACGAAGAGTTGCTTAACTTCACTCATGATAAGAGAAAGGCAAATCACAGCTACCCTGAGATACCATCTGCCTACCCCTCAGCAAAGACCCAAAGTGTGAGGACACTCTGTTGGAGAGTGGGGAGCGGGGGGCATGTGGCCTCCTGTAGAGTGCTGGCCGGGATGGAAATCAGTATGACTCCTGTGGAGGGAAATTTGGAAAAATGCTTAAAGAAATTCAAAAGGACACATGCATATCGTCATTCCTGGCCGCACTGTTTATCATGGCAAGAGACTGGGAAGAACCCAAATGTCCATCAAGAGGGCACCCATTCAAGAAAGTAGGATATAGCCACGTAATGCAATGCTACACAGTGAAAAATGAAACTGAAGAAGCTTTTTATGTACTGATACAGAAAGATCTTAAAATATATGCGGTACAAAAGTCAAGAAGAACAGTGTATATAACATGCTACCGTTGGTGTAAAAAGGGAGGAAATAGCTGTACTTGCTTGTCTCTATACACGTAAATATCCCCAGAAGAATACAGAGAAAATGAGGAACAGATATCTCCAGTGAGGGTGTGGAGCTGGGGAACTGGGTCAATGGGAAGGTGTCAGTGGGCAACTGTTTGCTCTCCCAAGGCCTTCAAGCTGCCTGTGGGCCATGCTGCCTACACCCACTGCATTTGTAGGTAAACTGTTATTTGAACACAGCTATACCCACCCACTCCTTTCCAGAACTCTGGCTTTTTCCCTACAGCAGCAGAGTTGAGTAATTGCCAGTTTTTACTACCTGGTCTTTTATAGAAAATGTTTGTTAACCTCCGCTCTATATAATTTTGTAATCTTTTTCTTTTTTTTTCTTTTCATTTTTAAACTATGTGAATGTATTTTTTCACTAAGAATATATATATATATATTTTTGTTAGGGCAATTCACTCTAATTAAAGGGAAAACTGTGAAACAATAAAAACACAGAGTTGCCAAGGCTTTAAGTATGGAAGGAAGGGTGAAGGCAGCAGAGGGGAAGGGGTGGACATGGGCTGACAGACAAGTGCTGGAATCTTGGCTGTGTCACTTGCAAGTACATCAGTTGGGTGGGAGCTTTGGTTTCCTGTGCCATGGGGTAGGAACACATGCCTGCTAAAAGGGTTATCATAAATATGAGAGAGAAGAGTGACTATACACAGAGCACCTAAGCAGGGGCTAACGGTAGCTGTGGTGATTACTTCTTTCCTTTAGACCACTGTAGGTTCACCTGGTAATCTAAGCACTACCTAGAACATCGTTGTTATGGTAAATGTATTCCAGGTTCTAAACACTGGGAATAACAGCCTGATGAACTCAAGGGGACTTAGCAGGAGAGGCTAAACTGTTAGCCCGGAGTTTAGAGACTAAACTCCATGGAGTTTAGAGGAGTTTAGGCTCCGGGGAGTACAGATACCCTCGCTGAGAGTAGGGGGCAGAGCCAGGCTCAGCACCTGGGCAAGGAAACCAGACATGGACTTGGTAGAAAGTTTCCCAGTTCTGCTTCTAAGAGAAGTAACTTTCAGGATAGCCTCTTCTCGGCTTGGTCAGCTCAGCAGGGAGGGGAAAGCTGTGATAATCCACCTTGGCTGGAGCTTCATCAAGCGAATTCCTCTTCCCAACGACACAGGCCCACAGCGCAGGCTGCCTGGGAAAAGTCAGAGCTCCCGCCCCACAAACTATTGGCCCGTGGACACTGGGCTTTCTGGGTTTTACAGAGTGTATTTCCCTTCTGGACACCTTGGTCCTAAGGGTCTGCCGATAAAGCAAAATGGCACCGAGTCTCCTGCTCCTGGGCCCCCGAGCCACTCAAGCCCCTTCCTCTTTCGTGGATGGTACTCTCTGCATCTGACTTCCTACAACCCGGTTTTCTGCCTCAGAACATCACTCGTCCAGTGTCTCATGCTCCGATCCAGCTCTGAGCGAATATACAATGATTTAGAGATAACACCTGGGTGTTAGTCTTGCCATCACCACTAACTTTGGACAAACGACTTCCCTTCTCTGGACTTCCGGTTCCTCATGTGCAAAATGAGAGAGAGCCGCCCTAGAGCCTCAGAGTTTTTTACCAAGTACCCTGCAGACAGTGAAGAAGGCACACAAGGCATACAAGACTCTGAGAGGCCCAACACCAGTTTCACAGTTTTTGGCAATCTCGTTCTCCCGTTTGTAAAAATTCATGTGAATTCTGCGTCCTCTCTCATGATCTGTGTTATAATACAGATGCAATATGTTTCCCCCTAAACATTCAAGTAAATGGGACTCTCCTGGAAGTTAGATCATCATGTTTCTCTTGAGGGTGTGCGATACCACCGCATACACTGGGTGCATATCCCCATGTGTGAGCTGTGGGGCATGGGGGCTTTCCAGGGCACCTCTGGGGGAGAGGTGCTTTGGGTCTATGGAATAGTAACCCCTTCTAATGTGTCCCATGTAACTGTCTGCATTTTAACAGAGGATTCTGGAGATAGTGTCTTAGTTCACAGGAGTGATTCTAAATGGTAGAATTTTGACCATGGCAGCAGGACCATGGGAATTTTGACCATGGGAAAAGAGGAATTGGAGAATCTTTGCAATGACTCTCAGTCACTTCCTATTGGCAGCTTCCTGTTATTCTAAGCTTCAAATAAAACCCAGCAAATAATCCCTGTCATCAGGCCACTAGCTTTCTTCGTGAAACGCCTTTTCCCCTTGGATTTTTCCCAAACTGTCTAGAACATACCAGAGATGGACTTGCTGCCATGTATGTATGTATGTAGGCTCCACACCTAGTGTGAAGCCCAACGAGGGACTTGAACTCACACCCCTGAGATCAAGACCAGAGCTGAGATCAAGAGTTGGAGACTTAACTGACTGAGCCCCCCAGGTTCCCTGGCCTCGCTGTCCTTTAAAATCAAGGAACAAGGCCCATGAGTCTCAGCATCAGATCTAGAGGAGCAGAGACAAGAGATAAAGGGACAGACAGATACACTTACCATAGAACCCAGCAGAAGCTCCCTGCAGGCTGGGATGCTGAGCTCTGGCCCAGGAAGGGACTTTGTGCCTATCACAAAGCCATTGGGCACCTTGAAGGGGACGCCGTCAAGGGCATTCATTCTGTCAGAAGAGTGTGGTGATGGCTGAGCAGGGCTGGGGCAGGCTGCCTGGTGGCAGGGAGAGAGCACAGTCCTGAGGACCAGGCTTGGTCTCAGATGACCTCACCACTCTCTTGAGTGCTGACTTAGCTGAGCCCCACACAGCCGGGAAAGAAAAGGTAAAGTGGCTGGTGCTGCACAGGGAGGAAATAAATAAAAGTGAGAGCATTCAAACTGACAGGAATTGACTATTTCATGCTTAAGTTTTGTTCTAGACCATTGTTTCCCAAAATGTGGCCTACGAAACTGGTTCTAAAGTGTGTCATCAAAAGAGTTCCCAGCCAAACATATAAGGAAAAAAATGTCAAATTACACAAACTCTTCCAGAAAAGAAATATTTCCTGACTCATTTTGATTTCAGCACCACCTTGATACCAAATCTGATAAAATTAAAGGCCAATCTCTCAGGAACATAACTGCAAAAATCTCAACAAAAATAATTATGGATAGGAAAATACAACACTGCCAGCTTGAGGGTTGAGTTTATTTCAGGAATGAGAGACTGGCTTAATATTCTAAAATCAATCAGTGGGAGTAAAGATAAATGTCAATAAAGATGAAAAAATATATGATTATCTTTGTAGAGGCAGAAAAAGCACTTCATAAAACCAATACCTGTTCATGATGTTAAGAAAAAAAAAATCAGCAACTTAGGAAGAGAAAGGACTCTCCTTAACTTAATCAAGAATATTACCAAAATATCTAAAGCAAACATCCCACTTAATGGTGAAATACTGAAAGATATCCCCAAGATTGGAATTGAGACAAGAATGTCCCCACCATCTCTTCTGTTCAACATTGCACTGGAGGTACTAGCCTGTGCAAAAGGAGAAGGAAAAGAAACAAGGACTGGAAAGAAATAAAACTACCATTATCTGTGGATGGCATATGTAGAAAATTCAAAGGAATCTATGAATAAAACTCTTAGAATTAATAAGTGGATTTAGCAAGGTCCTTGGATTACAAGATCAATATATGAGAACCAACTATATATACAAAGTATGTAAATGTCTTTTTAAAAATGTCATTAGAGGGGGCGCCTTGTTGGTTCAGTTGGTTAAGCAACTGCCTTCGACTTGGGTCATGATCCCAAGTCCGGGGATCGGGACCCACATCGGGCTCCCTGTTCAGTGGGGAGCCTGCTTCTCCTTCTCTCTCTGCTGCTCTGCCTGCTTGTGCTCTCTCGCTCTCTGTCAAATAAATAAATTAAAAAAAACCTTATAAAAATGTCATTAGAGAATGAAATTTTAAATAAGATACCATTTCATATTATTAACCACCTAGGACACGACCTAACATAAGATATATAAAACCTCTACACAGAAAACTATAAAATATGATATTTAATGGAGGAACATGCCATGTTCATGGGTTATTATGACTCAATATAACAAAGATAGCAATTCTCCCTGAATTGATTTATAGATTCCATGTATCAAAATTCCATCATGTTTTTTTGGGTTAATTGGCAAACTAACTCTAAAATTTAAATGAAATGCAAAGGACCAAGAAAAGCCAAGACAATCTTGAAGAAGAAGCAACACAATTGGAAGATTTATACTATCATATAGCAACACTTACTTTAAAGTTATAGGGATTAAGTCAGTGTGGTACTAACATGAGGACTTACAAAAAGTCCAGTAAAACAGAAAAGAAAGTCCAGAAACAGATCCATACATATACAGATCCTTAACTTGTGACAAAATTGGTCCTGCAGAACATAAGAAAAATAAATGTCTTTTCAGTAAATGGCACACTGGATATCCACCTAGAAAAAAAAAAAATCATGACCTGTACTTCACATCATGTACACAAATCAGTTCCGGGTAGACTGTAGATCTAAATGTGAAAGGTAAAATAAAGCTTGAAGATAAGACAGGGGAATATATTCATGGCTTTAGAATAGGTAAACATTTCTTAGGCAGGTTGCAGAAAAGACAACCATGAAGCGAAACACTGACAAATTGTGTTACATTAAAGAACTTCCACTCATCAGAAGATGTCAGTAAGAGAGTAAAAAAACAATGACACAAAACAGAAACAAAAACAAAGACACGCAAACAAACAACAAAAGACATAAATCAGAATGGGAAGAGATATTTGCAGCATGTATATCTGACCAAGGATTCATACCTGATATACACAAAGCAATAAAGAAAAAAAAAAGACCTAGTACAAAAATAGGCAAGAGATGTTAAGAGGCACATCATGAAAGAAGACATCCAAATAAACCTTAAAGTCATTAACATCATTAGCCATTGGGGAAATGCAAAACAAAACAATGAGATACCAACACACACACACACACACACACACACACACACACACACGTAAATGATTAAAAAAAAAAAAAAGCCTGACAATATCAAGGGTTGATGAGGAAGTGGACATCTGGAACTCTCCTGCACTGTTGGTGAGAAAGTCAATTAGCATTAGTCAACAGTATCTGCTACTAAAGCTGAAATCTAAGAATTAAAAATTCATTCACACATAGACTCTGGGCCTTTAGTCTAAGATCAAGTATGTGTCTGCTAGTTTAATAATGTCCACAACCACCAGGGATTTGTAATGTATTCTAAACCAGATTAAATAAAGATTCTGACCACAGTCTGGCATTTTGCAAACAATCAGGGTTTATCAGGGAGCCACACCAGGGAGTATCTCTGGCTTAACACAATGTCATCCCTACCAGGATGTTGTAAAACCCTGTTGCAAGGGGTCACTGGGTCATCCCCATGCCCACAGGGGAACATGATGTGAGGAGGCAGAGTAAGTAATCTGAGTGCAGAGAGGTCAAATGAGGCCAGATGGGCAAATACTTTAATTCCCTCATCTCCGCTGTCTGCCCACTCCTGTCTGGGTCTTACCGTATGTTAAGCCTCAAGACGCTTCTCCACCCCATGCCAGGAGACAGTTTCCCAGCACACTGGGAGCGGTTCTTTATGCTACAGGATCAGACAAGTCGCAGAGTGGTTAGTAAGTTATCTGCCCCATCAGCCTGTTCCAACAGGAGACCTCTTAGGATAGGGAGTTGTAGGAGACATAGGAAAGTTAGCAAGTTTTGGCATTCTCAGATTGACAGTCATCTCTGCTAAACAGAAAATGAGAGGTACAGATCATGAAGTGATGATAGTCTTCAAAGGAAAGAAAGTATTCTAGACCTTATCGGGGCTCGGGGGAGCTTCAGCAAGGATGGGACCTTCAGGGTAGGGGAACGGCCTGTGAGCAGGAAAAGGTAGAGTGGAGAGGGTAACTCCAGCTTGAGACAGGGAACAGAGGCAGGGCAGAGTGAGGGGGAGACCACCTGTGTGACTCAAGTAGATAGTTTTGCTGGGAAGCAGCCTGCAGTCACTGAAGACTGGGGTAGAGCTGGGAAGGGCCCTGAATACTGACTCCATTCAGTAGACAGTGGAGAAATCCCTGAAGGATCTAAAGGTGTGGGCTGAGGGTAGGGGAGCAGGGATGCTGGCAAAGCCAGTCTGAGCATGCTTCGGCAGGCTGCATAATCCAGGACCCCTCCGTGGGTCTGTGCTCATTGGGCTGAGTCAGAGTCTAGAGGCGAGAGGCAGGGCAAGTGGAGGTTGTGGTAACTGGTCTACGTGGAGCCCAGGCACTGACATTGGTACTATTTTTTAAAGATCTCCACTGTACTCTCTAAATGACTTCATCCTTGTCCATAGTGTCAATAACCTATGTGCCGATGACTCACATATTAGATTCTCCAGTTGTTCTCCGAGATCGAACTCATAATAACTGCCTACAAGGCATCTCTTCCAAGACTGTCCTCAAGGATGTCTCAGACTCTACATATCCAAAGTGAACTCCTGATTTCTCCCTCCCCCAAACTGTTCCTCCTCCTCCAGGATTCCTTGTCTCAAGGGATGTCGAAGGTATACAAACTGAGAACTCATGTCCGACACTTTCTTCTTCACCACAGCCCATCTCAATTCCCTGTCATGTTTCTCTCTTAAATCTCTGGAATCCAGCCATTTCATGCTATCTCCACTGCTAACAAGGGAGTCCAAGCCCCCATTATCTCTCACTTGGTTAACCGGTGTCCATGTATCCTCTTATGCCCTAATATTATAAGTCTGTTTCATATACTGGGACAAAAGCGATCATTTCAAAACAGAACACTAAGCCAATTTCCTGATTAAAAGTTCCCAGCTGCTCTCAGAATAAAACCCAAACTCCTGATAAGGGCTTCCAAAGCCCTGCAGTGTCTGGCCGCTACTACCTCCCCTCCTTACTCTTGCTATGCTAGTCTTCAATTGTTTTGGTCTCTTGGACCAACACAGGCCTTTTGCATATGCTATTCCAAATTTCTGTCTTCTTCTTGTCTCCTCTGTACTAGTTTATAGCTGTTCATTCTTCATAGTTCAGCTGAAACATCATTTCCTCAAAAGCTTTTCCTGATCCAACCCCCAAAGTTGGATAGGATCTACCCAGTACAGTGGCTTTTAAGATTTGTTTTTTATTGTGACCCATAGTATGAAATACATTTGGCTTTGTGACCCAGCATAGACATATGTAAACTGAGTAACAATTCCTATCGCTACTATATATTTTCTATTTTACCTAAATGCATTACAAAACTCAATTTGAAAAAAACGGTGGGCGGGGGCTACTCTTACAGGACCATACCTTTCCTTCAAAGCACTCAGCACATTTTTTATGATAGTTGGATCAATTAACTGGATATTAATCTATCCCCCTCAAAACCTGTATGGGGTCTTGGTATTTTGCTCACCATTATAGCCCTCGTATTTAGCAAATTAATCTGAGCCTTAACAGCCATTTAATATATATTTGAACAATGGAAAATAGAAATAATGACTAACCACTTTTTCTTTGTAGTACGTATCACAATTATAACTAATCATCTCTATAGCTAAGCTTCTCTACTCCAGATTCTAACTCCAAGAGAGCAGGAATTCTGTCTTTTTGCTCTTTTTTGTCTTCAGCATTTAATGTCGCTCCTGGCAAACGGTAAAAACGGTTTCCCAAATACACAGTTCAAGACCTGGTATCCATATTCTGGCAAGCACTGAGCTGAGAGTAGCCTACTGCTCTGCAGAGTTAATGCATTCTAGCACCAACTGCCTTAGAAAAGGATCCTCGCTTCAGAGACTATGAGAAACTCAGTTTATTCCAACAGGCCAATGTTACCCTACATTGGAAACAGATTCTTCATAGGTAGCCAGATGTGCTAAGTCAGGACCTACTGAATGGGCGTACCCAAAAGTTAATAGTTAGGGGTATCTGCCTGGCTCAGAAGAGCACGTGGCTCTTGTTGGTCCAGGGGCATGAGTTTGAGCCCCAGTTTGAGCCCCAAGGCAGACGCATAACCACTGAGCCACCCAGGTGCCCCATAACTGTTAACTTTTTTTTTTAAAGTTTATTATTTGAGTAATCACTATTCCTTGGGCTTGGGTCATGATCCCAGGGTCCTGAGATCAAGCCCTGCGTCAGGCTCCCTGCTCAGCGGGAAGCCTACTTCTCTCTCTCCCACTCCCCATGCTCGTGTTCCCTCTCTCGCTGTCTCTGTCAAATAAGTATTAAAAAAAAAAAAAGTTAACATTATACAGGAATAGTTTACTGGTTGTTAAGCGTTAAAAGAAAAAAAGATTTAGTTGGAAATGTTTCATGTAATCTCTAGTCCCTAAAATAGATCACTGCTACACTTCGTAGCACTCACATTCCTTCTATATATTCTATGTTATTATTTGAATGGAAGAAGACATACTTTGTACTTACCTTGTGATTCCCAGGATAACTTCCCTGTGGATAAAACATGTAGAAGTGAACTGCTACAACAGAGGATGTAATCCCAGCTAAGCTTCTTGATACACCCTTGCATAAATCACATGGACACAGGAACATGAATGGGTTTAGTGATTACATTCGTTGGCTTGTAGCAAATCCTTTGACGTCATAAACTCAGCCATTAGGGCCGAACACTCTTAGTAATTAACATATAACTAATCTCTTTGTTTTCTAATGTTCCTTGTATTTTTTTTTAAAGATTTTATTTATTTATTTGACAGAGAGAGATCACAAGTAGGCAGAGAGGCAGGCAGAGACAGAGGGGGAAGCAGGCTCCCCGCTGAGCAGAGAGCCCGATGTGGGACTTGATCCCAGAACCCTGAGATCATGACCTGAGCCAAGGCTCAGGTCTAACCCACTGAGCCTCCCAGGCACCCCTAATGTTCCTTCTATTTCTTAAAAACAAATGGTTTTTGTTAAGAGTATCTCACAAATTCGGGGTCTCCTCTACCGGGAAAGAAGACAAAATATTCTTATATATAGGACATGATGAATCAACACATTTCTTGTTAATCTTTGAATGAGTTTATTTCTCTATTTTCATTAATTTATGTTCTATTTCATTAATTTATGTTCAATATAAAAAGAATATAGGTATAAAAAAGAGGCAGGATTTAGAAAAAGTCTGCCAGCCCAACAGGACTGTAATTCCTAGTTCTGACTGATAAGCATAAAAACCAACTAACAAGAATCGGGAAGAATGTGGTGTACAAGTACCTTTTCCACTTAACAGGAACCAGGGGTCACTAGAGAAATGACTACTTCCTGGTTTGGGAAAGGAAATGCACAAGACAGACTGGGAACAGAACACTGGAATTGAGTGGGAATTTAGGAACTGAGTTAAAATGGCTGCCACTGACCAAAGGTGAGGCAATTAATGAAGAAAATAGTAAAAATGGGTTGGAAGACAAATTATGTTTAGATCTGAGTTTATAATACTTAAAATTCATTGGTCACCTTTGAACAATGCTAGGGGACCAGCTTGTTACTTTGAAAATTAGTTTAAAAAAAAAAAAAAAGTACTTATTTGCCTTTCCTATACAGATTGTATCCTAGGGTAACCCAATGGTTGATGAAGGGATGTTTCTTTTTTTTTAGAAGTATTCCAGGGAGTCTGGGTGGCTCAGCCAGTGAAACATCTGCCTTTGGCTCAGGTCATGGTCCTGGGACAGAGCCCCACGTGAGGCTCCTTGCTCAGCTGTAAGCCTGCTTCTCCCTCTGCCTGCAGCTCCTCCTGCTGTGCTGACAAATAAATAAGATCTTTAAAAAAAAGTATTTCAGGGCACCTGGTGGCTCAGTGGGTTAAAGCCTCTGCCTTCAGCTCAGGTCATGATCCCAGGGTCCTGGGATCAAGCCCCACATCAGGCTCTCTGCTCAGCGGGGAGCCTGCTTCCCTTCCTTGCTCTTTGCCTGCCTCTCTGCCTACTTGTGATCTCTGTCAAATAAATAAATAAAATTTTTTTTTAAAAAGGTATTTCATAGGCCCTGGAAAATATTCTTTTCAGAAAATTCCAATCTACATGTGGTCAAGAAATGTGTACACTCTTGAACAGTGCTTTCCAGTACAAATATGTCATCCATGTATGTAACTGTAGATCACAATTCAAGCTCAGTTTCAATTCAAACTCTCAATTTCAAGTGCCCAATAGCCATACATGTCTACCCTATTGGACAGGACATCTCTCACCACTAAATTATAGGAAATATGGAAACAGAGGAACATGCTGTCACAAGAATGCAATTAGGAAAATCTGACTGGAAACTCTTCAGGAAAAAAATGACCCAATTTCTTCAAGTAATTGCAAGGGATGGGGTGTCTGGGTGGATCAGTGAGTTAAAGCCTCTGCTTCAGCTCGGGTCATGATCTCAGGGTCCTGGGATCGAGCCCCGCATCAGGCTCTCTGCTCAGCGGGGAGCCTGCTTCCTGCCCCCCTCTCTCTCTGCCTGCCTCTCTGCCTACTTGTGATCTCTGTCTGTTAAGTAAATAAATAAAATCTTTAAAAAAAAATAAAAATAAATTGCAAGGGAGAGACAGAGAGTCTAAGAATACACAGGAAGAAAGACAGATCTACGGATTATCAGAAACTTAGGAGACATCATCAACCAGTAACAACATATGGATTGCACTTAGATCTTAATTTGAACAAAATGTAAAACACATGAGATAAGGAGATCTGAATACTGACTGGGTATTTGATGATATTAAGGAGTCATTCATTTCTTCTAGTGCAATAATGGCACTATGGTTAAGTTGTAAATGTAAGGGCCTGATTGGCCAGAGGGAGCCATTTTGTTGCAGTGAACTTAGATTGACCCTATGCAGTGAACTTAGATTGACCCTGCCCCTCCCAGAGGAACTTACTTGCAAAGCCTAGATACAAGGGGGAGTCAGGCCAGGTGAAGACATCCAATCAGAGGGGCATGCATATATTTACTGAGGTGAGTTTAAATCCCATTGGCCACCTGTGTGTGGGCGGGGCTCAACCACCCCCTATAAAGGTTAGTCGGCCAAGGCTGAGGCTGGGGAGGAGTAGAAGAGTCCTCGGAAGAGTAGAGAGTCGTCAGAGCCGGGAGAGCTGTCAGAGCTCTTGTAAGAGCTGTCAGAGCCGTCAGAGCCCTTAGATCCGCCAGCGGCCCCACAGCCCCCAGCCTTGGCCTCAGGGAGTGGCCTCGCCAGAGCAGTCCCTGTACGGGGAGCAGCCTCGCGGGAGCAGCCCCTGTCCAGGGAGCGGCCCTGTCTGGGGAGCAGCCTTGCCGGGGTCGTCCTCACCTTTTCTAAGAGACAGCCCTGACCGGTCAGTTTGATTTTTGATGCTTGGCGCGAAATAAAGCTTTGCTTGACCTTCGCTTTATATCAGTCTCATTCCTTTGATCACGGACCCCAAGAGTAAAAATATCTTTTAGAGCTACACATACTAAATACTTATGACTATGTCTGTGATTTGCTTCAAAATAATCCAGAGTGGTGGGGATATAGATAAAACAAGATTGGCTACAAGTTGGAAGGTATTTGAAGCCATATGAGGGGTATAAGAAAAAATACTATTCTCTTTACTACGGAATGTTGGAAATTTTCCACGATAAATTAAAAAACTGTGGTTAAAGATTACCATGACACTGTCCATATTTTCAGAAGTATAATTCGTTAAAGACACTATTATCTTTCTTTCTAAACCCATTTAGAACGAGAGGCTGCAGCCACTGACACCACACAAGGTGATAAGCCAGGAAGAACTTATAAAACAAAACCAACCAAAAGACAGAAATAACGTTTACTTTATTAAAACTTTGAGGAAGCTGAACGAGGAAGGAGGGAATGGTTTTTTCCACCTGGTGTTAAATGCCCCTTGGGTTCTGCTGAATCTCTGCCTCACGCTTGTGCGCCTCTCAATGGAGATGTTTTAGTGACAAGGCTGCCTGGACACTGAACACACCATACAATTCATCTTTTATTTCTACTCTTTCTGCATCTCATCAGAGAGCAAAAGGACACACAGGCCTATGGGGTTATGTGAGGCTAATCGCATTAGATTTTAAGGTTTATGAGCTTAGGCATACACTTGGCTGGCCCTCATATCCTATCCGTTAACTCTGAAATGCAAAATATATAAATTTAACAGTGCAGATTTAACCAAAACAAACAAAGGTGTCAGCATCCTGCACCCCAGAGCTTCCAACTACATGAAATCATTTCCTAAGCTGGTGTCCTTTCCTGCTTACCCTGAGTTGGTTTCCACTAAGTTTGATGCTTGAGGTTCACCTCCTTATAGCAAATGTCTATTTCACAAATTTGCATTTTGGGATGAGAATGTGTTTTGTCAATGCAAAAGTGTGTGCAGTGATTTGGTAGGCAACAAATCTGGGGGCAAAGGCTCAAGCTAAAAAATAAAAATGGTATTTATTCAGCTTTTTGGAAATATAAATAACACATAGGTGACAAAGAGCAAAATGAAATAAAACAAACCCTTGACACGTTATATGATAGATCATTTCCAGGCACAACAGTATTTATTAATGAATATCATAAAATTAATTTGATTTTTATCTGTTTTCCTCCCAGCTTTAACTACATGGGTGCTTCTGGAAGCTCGAGTTTCTAGAAAACTCCACAGCTATACCGGCCCCTATAATGTGACTGAGTGAGGTTATGGTCCCACTCCCATAGGGAAATAAATATCTATCATTGGGGATACCGAACCTCTAGACCTCTGGGAACTTAAAAACCAGGTGTTTTTGTTAGGATCCTTCTAACACAGGAAAATGCAGCCGTTATCCATTAAAACACAATCTGATATGGGTAGAGGTTTTCCAAGTTCTCCGCGGGACCACCAGACGAATCCACCAAGCTTTTCTGGCAGCCTCGCCTGCAGCCTCTCAAGAGTCACAAACCAAAGATAAGGCATTTCTGACCTTTCCTCCTAGAAGTCAGAGAGTTCTCTGGGTAGGGAGGTTACGGAGGTTTTGCATCAAGCCTGCCTTCACACTCAGTACCGGGGAAAAGGCTGCTAGGTCTACCCAGTGCACGCCTGTGTTAAGCATACTTACCCATCACACACAAGGCCGTTGAGAGTAAATGAACAAGTCACTCTGGACCAAGCCCCTTCAAAACAGAGGCAAATTTGGTGAACCAAGGCCACTGCCTGTTGTAATAACCCCAGTTCACCTAGGTCCCTTCCTGAAGAACCAAATTAATCTCCTGATTCAAGAGGCATCTCTGGCCAAGACAGAGCACGCAAGGAAAACGTAACTTCTGGGTAGGGCAATGCCATATGGAGTCTGGAGGTTGTGGTTTAGTCTACAGCACAAGAAGATGGTGGCATCACTTGTTTTTAGAGCTGGAAAGAGCCACAGCTGGACCACAATCCCGGAGCATCTTTACTAATGCAGCTTAATGGCCGTTGCCCAGACGTCATTGCTGGGGAGCGGGGGAAGGACCCATCCTTGGGGAACGGAGTTGCCTTTGGGATGATCAGATGGCACCAGGTACTGATCCCAATCATGCCTTAATAAGAACATTGTAGAACAACAGTTTATTTCTGTTTTATTCCAAGCAACATGTTCAGCAACTAAATACTCTATTTCAGGACTTAGCTTTCAAATGACTGATGTACTAGTCTGCTAAAGAACTTGATTTCTAGGCATTATGCAAAAGATCGTATTTCTTAAATGTACATATAAAGGATAAAAAACTGCAAAGAACTTACAATCTTATGGATAACCAAATAATGAATATACAGTTGATCCTCATTATTTGCAGGTTCCGTATCTGCAAATTTGCCCATTCACAAAAATTCATTTGCAACCACACAATCATTACTCGTGGTCACTTGCCAACATGCACAGAGCAGTGAAAAATCTGAGTCCCTGACAGGCACATTCCCAACTGAAGTTGAATAAGGTGACGCCGTCTTCCTGTTTTCAACCTCACACTGTAAAAAAAGTGTCCTTTCTGCAGTCTCTTTAGTACCACATTTTCCACATATTTGTGTTTTTACTGGTGCCTTTGCTATTTAAGATGGCCCCCAGGTACACTGCTACAGTGCTAGCTAGCGTGAGAACGCTGGGGTATGCCTTAAGGAGAATACGTGTGTGCTAGAGAAGCTATGTTGAGGCAGGAGTTACAATGCTGCTAGCTAGGAGTTCAATGTTAATGAATTGACAATATATATTAAATAACATGTTTTTAAAAAGAAATCCACATAAAATGATGTTATGTATTGATCAGTTGATGGAAAAGGTTGTGGCTTCAGGCTGACAGGAACCTAACCCCGTATTTCCCTGAGGGGTAGCAGTCCAGTATTCTCTAATTCACTACCTGCAGCTTTACAGAACATAACTACCGTGAATAATGAGAATCAACTATACTTATGATCAGAAGCTAAAACTTCTATGTTAGCCAGAAATACGCTTTTCCCAGAACACCAACTTGGTATGCTCCAAAGCATCATTAGAGCTCTGGAAGGAACCTGAGAGATCACTTAGTTCAGTGATTTTCAAACCAGGCTTTCAAGACTTCGAGGCCCCAAGCAGATGTTCTGGGGAATCTAGACAACAACAAAGCGCCTCCAGTCAATAACAGATGTGAACTAAGGAACCCGCTCATTCCAACTTTTTACAAATGGATTTTTCAGAAGACTGTCTCTGTGAAGGGCACTACTGCTCAAGTTTGAAGGCCACATTCTAGTCCACCATTTGCATTTTGTAGGTGAGGAAAGTGAGACCCAAGAGCGCTGAAAACTTGACCCAGCTCATTTGTAACTGCAGATTAAGATGTGACTCCTTGTTCCTAGCTCTCCTGGCTCTGACCTGTGGAACTCATAGGCCGGTATGGCACTTAAACAAGTCTCCACAGGTAAGTAGGCAAGGAAGGTTTCCTACCCTTGGTCTACCTAGCAGCAGAAGAGAATCAGGAAAAGGAAGCCAATGCTTTAATACAACAGTTACAGCATGAGATGATACTTGTTGGGCAAATTACAACCTGAGTTTCAGTTTCTTCACCTGTTAAAACAGAGACATCTACTTCTCAAGGACTGAGGACTAAAGGCATGTGTGGCATCCTTAGAACCTGGAAACTTTACATAAACCCGTAAGGAATTTAAAACAAAAATAGCCAGCGAGCGAGCGATATAGCAACAGACCTCGACAACACAAGCACCTCAAGGGCTACTTGCTACCCAGGGGAAAGGCAACATGGAGAGTGCCCCTCTGACCTTATCTGGATGAGGGCTGGCAGGGAGTGCTCGGCTTGGAGGTAATACTGTCGGAAGGGCTGCAAGAGGTGAGCGAGTGGGAACTCATCTGCAAAATAAAGGCACGTTACCGCATCATCATTCTTCATATTCACAGTCTATTTCTCTATGCAAGCTGACTGAGCCTGTGACTATGACAGTATGACAATGTGGTCGAATATTTCATCTTTATCCGTGATTTTCAGTACACAGTTTAGGATTTCAAATCTTGCAGGTGCCACTTGCTGCCTACAAGTTCTTAGCTTATATTGAGTTCACCCATGAGGAAAGAAAAAAGGTGCCAATCGAGTATTTACCTTTTCTCCTCTGGTTACAGGGGAACTTACCTGGATCCCCAAATAACTTGGACTCAATTTCACGCTTCTGAAGTAAAATCTTCTCTTTTTCTTTCCTCTGTTTCTTTTCTAGTTCTCTTTTCCTCTCTTCCTCTTGTTCTCCTTCCAACATGACTCTGAGGGCTCTCTCTTCAGCTTCATACAATTCAGAGCGTTTTTTAATTAGTTTTCTTAGTCGCTGAAGATGATGCTCAAAAGTCTCATCTGCTGAGGCTGGGGGACAGACACCTAGGCAGAGATCCGAATGGTATTTTAGAGAGGGTTATCTCTAAAATTTATCCCAAAATCGGCATTCTAACGAGCAGACTCAAAGCCCCATTTAGGTTGCCATTTGCAATGATGCTGATGGAACTAGAGGGCATTATGCTAAGCGAAATAAGTCAATCTGAGATAGACAATTATTGTGTGATCTCACGGATACAAGGAATTTGAGAAACAAGACGAGGATCCTAGGGGAAGGGAGGGAAAAATGGAACAAGATGAAACCAGAGAGGGAGACGAACCATAAGAGACTCTTAATCTCAGGAAACAAACTGAGGGTGGCTGGAGTGGAGGGGGTGGCTGGGTGGCAGAAAATTTGGAGGCTATGTGCTATGGTGAGTGCTGTGAATTGTGTAAGAATCATGAACAACAGACCTGTATCCCTGAAACAAATAATACATTATGTGTTAATAATTAAAAAAAAAAAAAAGCTCTACTTACACTATGAATTTGCTCAGAATCTGTAAATTCTAACCAATCTTCAAGGTTCAATTTGATCCTGAGTCTCCAATTAGTCTGACCCCACCCTGGCTGACTTTCCCTAACTCCTCTCTCTGGATCATTACACTTAACCTGATTTTATTTATTTCTAATGGTTTTGATCCTTTGGTTGGGCAATGATCTCACTAAAGAGAGGATCTCTCAGGGCCTGTGTGGCTCAGTCGTTAAGCAGATGCTTTCAGGTCAGGTCATGATCCCAAGGTCTTCGGGCTCCCTGCTCGGTGGGAAACCTGCTTCTCCCTCTCCCATTCCCCCTGCTTGTGTACCCTCTCTCACTGTGTCTGTCAAATAAATAAAATAAATCTTAAAAAAAAAAAAAGAGAGAGAGAGAGAGAGAGGATATATCTTATACTTCTTCATTCTGATATTCCCATAGCACAGGCTCCCAGACCAACCAATAAACAATTCTCCTGTTGACGGAGCCTGAAGTTCTGGGAGAACACACTTGGATAACGAGGAAGAAATACACATAACCAATCACACTGACCTCACAGTCTACTGCTTAGTGTAGGATGACCAAATATTTCAGTTTGTTCAGTTTTAGTATTGAAAGCCCAGCATCCTGGGAAACCTGGGATAGTTAGTCACCCTGATTTAAATGTGAGGTCAGCTAGGACAGTCAACACAGCTAGTGCCACAACTGGGAAAATTTGATTACAGACCAGTTAATAGGTGATATCAAAGGATTATTACTAATTTTGTTATGTGTCATAATTGCATTATAGTTGACTATGGGTATTTTATTTAAGTGTTCTGTTTTTGTGCATGAGTGAAAAAAAATTTTTAAAGATTTTTTATTTATTGAGAGAGAGAGAAAATGAGTGGGGTGAGGGTTAAAGGGAGCAGCAGACTCTCCACTGAGCAGGGAGCCCAATGTGGGGCTCAATCCCAGGACCCTGGGATCGTGACCTGAACCAACGGCAGATCCTTAAATGACTCCTGATTTTGGCTAAGGTCATGAAATCAAGCTCCGGGTCACTCTCCCTGGTTAGTAGAGAGTCTGCTTCTCCCTCTCTTTCTGCTCCTCCCCTGGCTTGTGCTTTCTCTCAAATAAATAAATAAAATCTTCTTTAAAATTTCCTAAGGAAATGTTTTAAAGTTTAATGAACACTCGAGTGGGTCACAGCTGTGCACTCACTACCACCGGCCCTGAGACAGAGAAGTTGCTGGTGATTCATCCTGGAGTGATGTGGGTGTGGGCCATTCCCAAAGATTTTAAAGGCAAATGTATTTATTATGGAAGCATCTTAACAAGGCCAGATTCAAGGAAGATAAAAATTCACACACCACATACATAGTCAACAATTTTTATTTCCCCTGTTGAGCCTGCAGTCATTTTTGCTCATCTGTACATTAGCAACGTCACACAGTTCAACACAGTATGTGCAATTTCTACATCTCCATTTCAATTCTCTACCTTCTTTTCCAGTCTTTATCATTATTGAATGTCTCTATCCTGTTTCATCAAATCAATGTACCATAATTTACTTAACAAGCTCCCTATTCCTGGACACTTAGGCTGTTCCAAATGTCCTATTATCATATACTGTTACAATCAATACTCTGGGACATGTCACTTTTTTCCTTCTACAGATTATTTCTCTAGGATAAATCCTCAAGAGAAGAAATGTTTATGAGTACTTCCAGGATCACCTAAATGTGGTACTAAACTGCTTCCTAAAAGAGCTAACCGATTCAGGCCTTTGAAAGTCTGATTGTTTTCTCCTTTAACCATCACCACTTAGTGGTTGTGGAATTCATTCTCCTATCCTCACCTGAAAGGCTAATAACATTTCTCCAGGTCATTTTCTCCTAACTGCTTTGCTTGAACAGGTTTCCAATCACTCATTACCAACTATAGAAACTCTACATCTCAAATCCATCTTCTATGAAGGGGCAAACTATTTTCCAAATACACACAAAATTCTTACGCACTGAGAAGCTCAAGCTATCACTACTGTTTCATAATAATTTCATGATTGTTTAATTTCTTTACCTAGATCAGGAATTGGTAAACTTTTTCTGTAAAGGGCCAGACAGACAGTACTACAATCTGCCAGTACAGCCAAAATATAGACATTCCCTCAGTCCCCAAGTGCCCCCAGCCCCCATGAGGAATGGTGGCCTGCTCCCATCTCAGGTTGCTGGGTCTGCACCACGAATCCATACCTCCATCAACCTTTCATTAATCACTTCTAATCAGCATGAGACAGATTGAGAAATGGCAATCCTCACCCACTCTTTCTCTTGACCCCATGTACTAACACAGTTTAGGTTCCCTCCATCCCTCCCACTCACTCCTCTGGTTCTTGCAGGACCTACATACCAATGCCTTCTTTTCCCTTCAGTCTCCTACACCTTAGGGCCTAGTCCAGTCTTTGAATCTTGGCATGATGAGAAAAAAGCTGCTACCTCTAAAGTCTTAAGCATGATTCTTCTCTTCTCTGACTAGGTCTTTCTACCCTCTCAGTGCACTTATGTCCTCCTCCCTGGAGACTGTCGGCTTCACTAAAACCTCCAACTGAATGTATCCAAATCTACCTTGCCTTCTACTCATCCTCACCAAAACTTGTGATCAATTTTTTTTTTTTTAAGATTTTATTTATTTACTTGACAGACAGAGATCACAAGTAGGCAGAGAGGCAGGCAGAGAGAGGGGTGGGGGAAGCAGGCTCCCTGCTGAGCAGAGAGCCCGATGCAGGGCTCGATCCCAGGACCCTGGGACCATGACCTGAGCTGAAGGCAGAGGCTTTAACCCACTGAGTCACCCAGGGGCCCCACTTGTGGTCAGTCTTAAAGCAAAACCCTAACAGCCCTGTGCTCACCTGCCAGTCACAGAGCACTCCTGGGAGAAGTCATCTGATTATGTGATCCAGCGCCAGTACTTAACTACATCAGCTGCGCCTGTAGCACCTCCCTACAACCATACTCCCAGCAGTCTCTAGTTGGCTTATACTCATTCTTCACAGCAGTTATTTCAAACCTTTACTGCTCTCCTAAAGCCTTCCTTCTCTACAGTCTCTGAGCAAACCATCTATCCTATCTCAGTGAAAACAGGCTAGTAGAAAGGAAATCTCTGAACTTTCAGTCCCCATTTCACTCATCTGCATGACTACTCATCCTTGTCCCCTTCATTTTCATTCCAATGGAAGATGGATCCTTCTAAGGGCTCCTGGGTGGCTCAGTCAGTTAAGTGTCTGCCTTCAGATCAGGTCATGATCCCAGGGTCCTGGGATGGAGCCCCATGTTGGGCTCCCTGCTCAGCGGAGAACCTGCTTCTCCCTCTGCCTCTGCTGCTCCCCTTACTTTACTTTTCTCTCTCTGTTCGGATAAATGGATAAATAAAATCTTTAAAAAAAGATGGCTCCTTCTACACTTAAGTTAATCCCTCTGCCTGGGATCAGAGTCTCCCTACCTCCTGCAGGACCTTGAGCCATCAACTATCCCTCCTGCTTCTCTCTGACCCCCTCCCTCTATTCGTTCCTTTGCTCGGCAATGAAACGTGTTCAAAATTTCCCCATGACCCTAAGATTACCTCCCCACCCCTCTACGCTGTCAGATACTGATATTCCTCTCTCCTTTCTTCACAGGCAAACTTTTTAATAAGTTAAACTCACTGTTTGCTTTTCTTACCTTCTATTCCCTCTTTAATCTAGTCTAGTCTGGCTTCTACCAATACTGTTCTGCTGAAATGCACCCAGCACAGTTCACTGATCATCTATTGGGTCTTAATATCCATGGATTTTCCTCAATCTTTAGGTACCATCATTACTCCTTCTTACAGATGAGGAAACCAAGGAAAGGAGATGTCTGGGTAACCTGCTCAAGATAACACATTCTCTCTGGGCATTTGCCACTTTTCAGGAGGGAGGCGACCTACCTTCTCCTATCTCTGACCTCTCTTGTGGCCACACCTTTATCCATCTGGATTTTGACATTCCCTAGGATTTTGTCTTTTTGGCCCTCACCTCGCACTGTACAACTTCCTGAAGGTCATGCCTACTTGTGGCTACATGCTGATGACCTCTTCTCCAGGATGTACTACAGGCACCTCAAACTTACCATGTCCCACACTGAACTTGCCAAACCCAAGTCTGTTCCTCCTCCCATGGCTGAGTCCCCCAAGTTATTTACTTACACACTCCCTCTCTCCTTTATTCATATTTCTTAAACCCATTTACTTTTCTCCAACCCACCAACTGACCCTTAGTTCACACTCCCATATTATCCATGGTCAGACTACTGAACAGCCTTCTCAGTCTCTCTCCTCTTCTCCCTCCATCCTAGATGCTCCAAAACTTTCTCTGCTCCACCAGCACTAATCACCACTGTCATTTCATTTTCTGCTTAAAATTTTCAATGGCTCCCCTCAGCTTTCAGCATAGATGAGCAGTCTAGTCTGGTCCCTAAGACACTTTGTAAGGTGGCTCTGTTTACATACCCAGCCTCAATCTCTGAGCCCTTACTTGGAGGTACACACACCTTGAAGGAAAAGTTTTAAGTATATAATGGAACCAGCAGCTAGTTACCAATCATTTACATTCAAGTCCATTAACTCCAGGGAAGCTGCTCTTTTTAAAACAGATCACAATTCCTCCAAAATTCCCTCCCCTTCTTTTGGACCAAAGTGAGGAAGACTAATAGTGAGAAATTACGCTAGGAAATTTACCTGGCAAAAGTTTACTGACCACTCACCTCACAGAGGGCATGGAGCAGGAGAATATTAAATAAAAGCCCTTAGGTTTTCATTCCCCAAGGAAGAGATAAGGGTAGACACCATAGATGCGAACTCCCCTTTGACTCATGAATGTGCTATGGGGTCATCTGCTTCTGAGGCCTGAATCTGAATCAGTTACTCTGAAGGCTGGCATGCAGAAGCTAACCACTTAGCTAGTGAATGTGCTTGGCTGAATCCACAATGGTCATATCCCAATGAAACTTTATTATGGGCCTGACTCACAGGTTCCATTTATATTTTAAAATACACAGGGGAAGTCATCTGCTATCACAGTGCTTGCTAATTTATGTGTTCTCAAATATCCCTGGTGAATATCAATGGCCTACAGCCTACTAAATAAGGTAGCATGTGGTCCAAGCTAGGTGCGAGTGAGGAGGTCACCTCAGCTCAAATCAGGGAAGAATGGAGAATGTTGCATGTGTATTTAGTTCTGAAGGACAGTGAGAGCTTAAAATGGAAAAGATGGAACTGAGGGCCCTCCGCATGAATAGACTGGCAAGAGCAAAGATTTAGACAGGCAAATGTTCAAAGCACAACTAGGGATCTTCTAGAAAACCAGTGCTCCCTCTAGAGGTAAGAGGAGAAGACTGAGGTTTTATGATTCAAAAGCATGTAAGTGGAGGACATCATACAGTCTGCAAGGCACTCCTTGCCCTGTCCAACCATTCACACCTCTTTAAATATCAATGTTTCAGGTTGGAAACATATCTGAAGGAGCATGCCGAGTTTTCAAAACCTCCTGATGAACCTAGTAAAGGTAGGATAGCTTTTGCCTTGGTACATGGGTGAAGTTGACCAGCCATGCCAACCTCACTCAGAAAAGCGTGGCCAGGAATGCCTGGGGTAGGAATGATGAGTCAAAGGAAAGGCAGTGTATGGGTTCCCACACCCGTCTCTCTTTTCAACCTTGGCAACCAAGGGGTAAACAAAGTCTGAGGCTTCCTGCTTCAAAAGTTCTGAGGTACTGCTGACAAGCTTTATTACTCTATTGGGTGAAAATAAAAAATTATCAAATATTTTTCCTTAAAAAATGGCAGGGGGAGGGCGATAGGGTAAAGAATGGGACAGTGCAGGGCAACAGAGGAATAAATACAAGTAGAAATCCAAAACCACGGTTACCCTTTCTTGCTGCTGCCTCTTTCCTGAGTTTCCTCAATTTCTCCAAGGCCCGAAGAATGTCCACCATTCTTTTGGTGTCTGCTTGTTTTTTCCTCACTTCAGATAAGACACCATCAGCAGCAGCTTTAAGTTCCTGCTCCTGGAAAAAGAGTCCATGAGACAGACTTAGTTTTTGGAACAACCCTACAGCAGAGAACAGCTGCCTAGCAGCGAGCTTTTGAAGATCAGACAGTTGCAAGGTTAAGAGTTTCTACTGATCTCCCTCCCAATTTCCTACACTGGACACAATTCCTCTCCTGCACTGTTCCAGTCAAGGGATTATTTTCTCTGCAGTTTCCATGTGGGTTCTGATCTTTGTTTCTTCCTTGGAATTTGTTCAAATGTAGTCCAAGGAACACCTGCACCAACTTTGGGTTGGAAGCTCTCTTATGAAAAATGTGGACTCCTGGGGCGCCTGGGTGGCTCAGTGGGTTAAGCCTCTGCCTAAGGCTAGGGTCATGATCCCAGGGTCCTGGGGTTGAGCCCCACATCGGGCTCTCTGCTCAGTGGGGAGCCTGCTTCCTCCTCTCTCTCTGCCTGCCTCTCTGCCTACTTGTGATCTCTGTCAAATAAATAAATAAAGTATAAAAAAAAAATGTGGACTCCTGAACCCAAAGATTCAGACCAGGTGGGAAGATAAGGAATGGGTTAGAAAGGCCCAGGACTCCACAATTCTGTCAGTGACACACAACATGCATAGCTTGTACTCGTGTTCTTGAGTGCCTAGGATTTTTTGACATGAGAGCCTTTCAAACACTGAAGACCCTATCCTACTCTTCTTAAGTTGGTTCACATGTAGACAAAATGACTGGTTCCTCAAACCACCACTCACAGGACCTGGTCTCCAATCCCCTCAGTGTGGATGGTAAGAAAGATCATTTTGCCTAAAGCTCTCTTACCATCTATCAAATAAATGCCTGTAATTTCACCATTACAACCACACCATACTGTTCCCCTCTTCTGCTTCTATTAACTTCTCTACCTGTAACTGCACCTGTTGCTCTCACTTGGCTTTGACATCTCCTTTAAGACTCAGTTCAGATGTCACAGTATCATCTACAGAGTCTTTCCTTACGCCATCCCCAAAACTGGATATTCCTTCTCTGGGTTCCTACAACACCTACAGGTGAAACCTTAACACATACCATGCTGTACAGACATGGTCCCCATGAGGCTCTAAGCCCCTCAAGGACAAGCACTATATCCTATTCACCCCTATCACCATCACCAGGTCTGGCACATAATGGGGCCTTACTAAACGTCTGTAGAACTGATGCAAACTCCTTTAGATTATGGTGTTGCTTCCATGTATTCTCCTTTAAAACACAGACACTCGTGGAGGTGTGAAGACAAAGCTCGCCATCATATTTCAGGGGGGAGTTATTTCAGATTCTAGGGCAGTAACAGACACAAGGAGGAAGAGGGAGGAAACCCTAGCTGGTTGTAGAGAGTGAAGGGAGTGGGGGAAACACCTAGAGGCACCCACAAGTAAAGAGAATGCCTTAAACAAGTATCTGACCAATTTTCATTTCACCGTGGCCCTTACAGAAGACTAACAGGCTTTGAAAGGAGACAACATGAGCTCAAATCAGGAGTAAAACTGCTAAAAACCAGCTGTGTGATTGTTGGCAAGTTAGTGTGTCTATGCCTCAATTTTCTAATCTGTAAAATGGCGAGAATACGGTTTACCTCTCACGGTTGTTACAGGGATTAAAAATCTGGCATATGCAAGGGCTTTAGCAGAGTTTCCAGTATGCAGTAAGTGCTCAAAAACACCACTGTTAAACCTGGGGATATGTGGTTTAAAATTCCTAAACAAAGGAATCTTGGGAAAGGCATCACTACTGCCCCATTAGCCAATTAGGGTAAGGCACCAAGTGCTCTATATTTGTATTAAAATCAGCAGACCAATATAAGAAACAGGAACCCAGATTTTTGTTCGCCTTGAACATTAGTTAAGTAAAACATTGTAGCAGGAGACAGGACGTCTGTCATCCCTGCAACGCCACGGCGTAATCCCAGACCTTGTTTACAGGACTCTCAGTGCACCTAGAGCATTTGTGTTTTGTACTACATGTCATTTACATGCAATCAACGTGAAGATAGGAGGTCGGAAAGCCTGGCTACCTTTTTAAGGATGAAGAAAAGGAGGCTTAAACATCGGAAACGACAGCGCAAAGCCTCACGGCCCTTCAGGTTCCAAACATCACCACCCCCAGCCACCGCGCAGTTTCGGCTCTTACCCGCTTCTTCTCCTCCACCTCCTGCACGCACTTAACCCTCCAAAGGTCAATCTCCTGTTCGCGCTCCACTGCTCGCGCGGCCTCAGCCTCCCGCTCGGCCTCGCGTTCCCGGGCCCTCTCGCGAAGCCGCAGGCGGCGGCGCCGGACCCTCTCCAACCTCCGCCGCGCCTCACCCACATAGGCGGCCTGGGTCAGCAGCTGTAGTCTTTCGGCGAGTTGGGCGCGCAGCGGCGCGGCCTGGGCATGTAGCAGCACCCAGGCCGCGCCATCGGCCTCGGCCTCGCGCAGGGCCTGGCCCAGGTCGCGCAGCCGCCGCACTAGGTGCAGAGCCCCGCGCAACTGTGCGCGCACTTCGCCCAGGCTGGGCCCGGCGGGCGCGCGCGGAGGAACCCGGCAGCCGGCCCGCCGCGGGGTTCCGAACACCGCCTCTAGCCACTGCCGGTCGCGCAGGCGCTGCAGGGCCGCATCCCCAAGCACGTCGGAAGGCGGCGGCGCCTCAGGCCAGTGCGGGCTCCAGGGCGGCCCCGGGCCTGGCGGCGGCGGCCGCGACCGCTCGCCACCGTCGGTCCCCGGGAAGGGTCGGCACTGGGGCGGCGGCGGAGGTAGCGGCGGTGGCGGCACCGGGTAGAAGACGCCGCCGCCGCTACCGCCACCGCCGCGAGAGGCTTCCCCGGGGGCCCGGGGCTGCAGAGCCAGCGGGGGCTGGAGGAAGGGGGCGGAGGCCCCCAGAAAGGGGCCGGGCCGCTGGGGAAGAGGCGGCGGGAAAGCCGGAGAGGGCAGCGGCGGTGGCGGACAGCCGAAGGGAGCGGGAGGCGGCGGCTGCGGAGGCGGAGGGCCTGCGCGACCTGGGGCGAAGTAGGGCGGCAGAGCCATATTCACCACGGAGGGAGTCTGAGCAGTGACAGGAATTTGAGTGGTTCCCCTAGAAAGAGTGTCTTCCGGGGAGGAAATGACGTAGTACACGCGCGACGCCAGCAGGACGCTCCCGGCCCCGAGAGCCCCAGGCGGGTGTGAGCATTCCTTCAGTTCTTCAATTTCTAAGTACTGATCTTGCGCATTCTCGGTGGGAGCCAGCGGCACTGCAAACATTGTAACTAACAGATACAGTTTCCCGCGTGAAACTACCTGTAAAGAAAACACATTAATTAAGTAGTTGTGCAAACAAATGCAGAAGTGCAGCGGTGAATGAAGTACTACCAAAGAGGAAAACACCGGGCAAGAAGAGCTTATAGATTTTGACTTAGTCAAAGTCAAAGGGGAGACTGCCCTAAGGATTTCAGCCTGACAGGTAGGAGTTGGAGAGAAGCACAGTTCAGATAGGAACAGCATTTGTAAAAACTCTTTAATAGTAGGTCTAGTCGGGGAACTGAAAGAGTGCCAGTATGGAGGTGATGTGATGTTGGGGTCCTGGAACTAATAGTCAAGAAAAAATTCTCGAGACGTCTTGGGTGCACAGAAGATGGTTTTATGAAAGCACGGGGACAGGACCCATGGGCAGGAAGAGCTGCACTGGGATTGGTTATATACTTTTAAGTTGGAGTGGGGGTAGAAACAAAGGAAATTTACAAAAAGATGTTCATATGTTAAAGAATACTTAGAGGATCCTGGAGGTCAGGCTATGGTCAAGCTAAGGTTGCTTTTTTCCTCTAGCAAAATATTAACTTTAAGATAATTGGTAGTCGGGGTGCCCGAGTGGCTCAGTGGTTAAACAACTGCCTTCAGCTCAGGTCACGATCCCGGAGTTCTGAGATCAAGTCCCGCATCGGGCTCCCAGCTCCATGGGGAGTCTGCTTCTCCCTCTGACCTCCTCGCCTCTCATGCTCTCTCTCACATAAATAAATAATTTAAAAAAAGAAAGATAATTGGGAGTTTCTGGAGGAATGTCCTACTCTGCTTGTCAATGGGCAGCAAATTGTAAGGAAATTAATTTGATCTACATTTCCTTTTGCCTTTGTTCTTCATGTCTGATGGAGTCTAGAAAGCCTGGAGGGAGCCTGGGAGGACAGAGGGTATGTTTCCAGGATCTCCGATCTTAAAAACAATGGGAAACCACTGGAGGGTTTTAAGCTGGAGGGGAAGGAAAGGCCATGCTGCAAGAGTAGGTATTTAAAATTAAACTATTCTGAGATAATTGTATATTCGTGTGCAGTTGTAAGAAATAATACAGGGAGATCTTCTATACTCTTCACCCAGTTTCTCCCAATGGAAATATCTTGCCAAAGTGTGGTACAATATTACATCCCTGACACTGCATTGATACAGTCAAGATACAGAACATTTCCATATCATTGCTTCCAGGATCCCTTTTATAGCTACATTTAACTTCTCTTCCTTAACCTTAGGCAACAACTAACCTGTACTCCTTTATGTAACTTAGTCCTTTCAAGAATGTTATATAAATGGAATCATATAGTACATAACCTTTTGGGATTCTGTTTTTACTTAGAATAATTCTCTGAAGATTCATGCAGGTTGTATCAATAGTGTTTCTTTTTATTGCAATAAAAGTGTACAAAAAAGATGTGAATAAAATGAAACCACTTTTTAAAACCATTCACATATTGAAGGATATTCGGGTTGTTTCCACTTTGGGGGTGGAAGAAAGCTGTTATATATAAAGCTGCTATAAATATTTGTATATGGGTTTTTATGTAAATATAAATCTTTGTTTCTTTGGGATAAATGCCCAAGAGTGCAACTGCAGGGTCATGTTGTTGCAGGGTTTTTTTCTCTGTTGGCACCTGTGGTTCTTGGTCGCACCTCTTCAGAGAATGAAGAGGTAGACCAGACAGTGGTGGGCAGCAAAGCAAGGTTTAAATTTTATTTGCACTTCCTTAATGGCTAATTATGTTGGACATATTTTCATTATTGGCCATCTGTATACCTTCTTCACTGAAATGTCTGATCCTATCTTTTGCCTATTTCCTAATTGGATTGTTTTTCTGTTGATATTTTAGAGTTATTCCTGTATTCTAGATACAAATCCATTGATATCTGGCCTACAAATATTTCCTCCCAGTTTATAGCTTGTCAATCCTCTTAACAGGGCAGGGTTTTTTGTTTTTCCTTTTAAATAGAACAAAGTTCTTTTTTTTTTTTTTTAGAAGGTTTTATTTATTTGACAGAGAGATCACAAGTAGACAGAGAGGCAGGCAGAGAGAGAGGGGGAAGCAGGCTCCCTGCTGAGCAGAGAGCCCGATGCGGAGCTCGATTCCAGGACCCCGAGATCATGACCTGAGCCGAAGGCAGAGGCTTAACCCACTGAGCCACCCAGGTGCCCCTAGAACAAAGTTCTTAATTTTAATGAAGTCCAACTTACCAGTGTTTGCTTTTATGGATCATGCTTTCGGACCCAGATCAAGAACTCTTTACTTAGCTCTACATCCTAAAAATTTTCTCTGTGCTTTCTCTAAAGTTTTGTAGGTTTACATTTAACTCTGTGATCCATTCTGAGTTAATTTTTGTGTAAGGTGTGAAACTTAAGGTTTCACTTGAAACCTGAAGTTCTCCCCCCTCCACCGTCCCCACTGTGGATGTCCAATTGCTGAAGCATCACATTAGATCTTTACTTTTGAAAGCAGTAATAGAGGACTCCATGGGTAAGAGTCCTGATACACACTGATGAAGGATCAGAAGGCAAGTCGAGGACAAAGCACAACTGACACCCTACAAACCCCACCCGCCCCCACTCCCAGATGAAATTTGTGTCACATTCCTCAGGTACTCCTGGCTGCCCTAAAACGAAGGGAAGGGAAAAACAAATGGTTAGCTAATAGAGACCATAGTTGCAAGACATGTCTCCATCAGTTTACCAATGTCTTATTGATTTACAAGGAAAAGCATTTTTTTAAGTAGTTTTTTTTGTTTGTTTTTGTTTTTAGATTTTACTTACTTGACAGAGATCACAAGTAGGCAGAGAGGCAGGCAGGGGAGGAATGGGGGGGGAAGAAAGCAGGCTCCCGCTGAGCAGAGAGCCCCATGCGGGGCTCCCAGAACCCTGGGATTATGACCTGAGCAGAAGGCAGAGGCTTTAACCCACTGAACCACCAGGCGCCCCAGGAAAAGCATTCTTATCATTAACCTAGCTTTTGGAAACCCATAGACTCAACTGCCTGGAGCCCTAACATCACCCTTCCCTCCATAATGACGTGAAAACAAAGGTAAAAGGGAATGTAAATAAAATAAAATTTCCTTATAACCTGAAGCCCACTGACAAATACTGAGGCAGGTAGAGTATAACATTCCTCTAGGAAACATCCAACTAACTTTTTAAAAATTAATTTTTAAATTATTTTTAACATATAATGTATTATCTGTCACTCATCAGTCTTACACAATTCACAGCACTCACCATAGCACATACCCTCCCACTGTCCATCACCCAGCCACCCCATCTGCCCCACCCTCCTCCACTCCAGCACCCCTCAGTTTGTTTCCTGAGATTAAGTCTCTTATGGTTTGTCCTCCTCTCTAGTTTCATCTTGTTTCATTTTTACCTCCCTTCCCCTATGATCCTCTGTCTTATTTCTCAAATTCCTCATATCACTGAGATCATATGATAATTGTCTTTCTCTGACTTACTTCACTTAGGATAACAACCCTCTAGTTCCATCCACGTCGTTACAAATGGCAAGATTTCATTTTTTGATGGCTGCAATATATATGTACACCACATATACTATACACACACACACACACACACATACCACATTTTCTCTATCCATTCATCTGTGGATGGACATCTGGGCTCTTTCCATAGTTTGGCTATTGTGGACATTGCTGCTATAAACATTGGGGTGCATATACCCCCTTCGGACCACTACATTTGTATTTTTGAGGTAAATATCCAGTAGTGCAATTGCTGGGTCAAAGGGTAGCTCTATTTTCAACTTTTTGAGGAACCTCCATACTGTTTTCCAGAGTGGCTGCACCAGCTTGTATTCCCACCAACAGTGTAGGAGGGCTCCCCTTTCCCTACATCCTCCCCAACATCTGTCCGGGACACTCCGAACTACCTTAATGTTAATGCTTTGCTAGAGGGAAAAACCACCTTAGCTTTGCAATAGCCAGGCCTCCAGTACCCTGAGAGACTTTTAGCATATCAAAGTCCTTTTGGACACTTCTCTTTCCTTACCTCCCCCAACTCCCAAGTATTTAATTAGCCATTCCTCACAAACCCAGTGCTGGAGCACTTTCTGCCCACGGGTCCTGGCCCTGTACTTCATTAATAAAATCACCTTTTTGCATCAAAGATGTCTCAAGAATTCTCTTGGCCCTTGGCTTCGGAGCTCACCAGCATCCCAAAACTACATCATATACACAAGAGCCGATCAATGCCTGACCCCACAACCCAATTTCTCAGAAATTTTAAGCAACATTTTACTTGTATCATTTTAAATACTGTACATAAAAGCCTTCATTTTTTTATCTTAAATTTATTATGTAAGATAACGTAATTTCTAGATACTCAGTTGTCAATACTGACATGGGAAACAAAGACAAAAGAAAAATGTCCTTACTACCTATAGCCCATTGACAAGTCCTTAACGCAGACAGAGTGACATTCCTCTAAGAACTCAGCTGCCTCCATGCTAATACTTGGCTAAGGACAAAAGGCAATTTCAATTTTAGCCCAACTTCCCAGGATCCTCTAAGTCTACTTGAACATATAAAAATAACTTTGGAGGGGCGCCTGGGTGGCTCAGTGGGTTAAGGCCTCTGCCTTGGGCTCAGGTCGTGATCTCAGGGTCCTGGGATGGAGCCCTGCATCGGGCTTTCTGCTCAAGGGTGAGCCTGCTTCCCTTCCTCTCTCTCTCTCTGCCTGCCTCTTTGCCTACTTATGATCTCTGTCAAATAAATAAAATCTTTAAAACAACAACAACAACAACAACAAAACCTTTGGAAATTTATCTCTATTCCCCAAGATACACGTTGGCAATCATCCTCCAAGCATATGACCTCTATTGGTACACATCTGAAGGGTCTCACGCCTAAGGTTTTATTAGACAGTAATAAGTGAATTTTGCCAACAATAGCTAGCCCCAAGGTCCTGAAAACCTTGCTTCAAACTCTTTATAGAGACGTCCCCTATCCCTAACCCCCCCCACCAACTTTAAAGTATATAATGGGCCACTCCTCATGACCTCAGTGCAGCTTTTTCTGTTCATGGGTCCTGTCCCCATGCTTTAATAAAACTCTTTTTGCACCAAAGTTATCTCAAGAATTCTTTTTTGACCATTGGCTTTGAACCCTAACATCTTTCCTACATCAAATACCATTGATTACTAAATATTCTTTTTCTAATTTGAAGTGTTACCTTTTCCAATACTCAACTCCTATATTTTCATATATTTATTTCTGGTTTTCCTTTTCCATTTATGCACTGGTACACACTTAAGTTTTTAAAGCTTTTATATATCCCCCCCCTTTTAAGATTTACTTGACAGACACACTGAGAGAGGGAACACAAACAGGAGTGGAAGAGGGAGAAGCAGGCTTCCCTCTGAGCAGTAAGCCCAATGTGGGGCTCAATCCCAACCATGACCTGAGTCAAAGGCAGACGCTTAACGAGTGAGACACCCAGGTGCCCCATTATTCATACTTTTAATGAATTTTTTTAAAAATAGAAGCAGTAGCACCCTCATTTTTTAAAAACATTTTTAGAGGAGAGGGAAATAGAGAGCGTGAGCATGGGGTGGGGGCAAAGGGAGAGGAACAAGCAGATTCCTCGCTGAGCAGAGAGCCCAAAGCGGGGCTGGATCCCACGACCCTGAGATCATAAACCAAGATGAAGGCACTTAACTGAGCCACCCAGGAAACCCTCTTCTTTCTTCTTTCAGCATGATTCGGTGGAAAGGTGATGGAACCAGTCTCCTTGAAGTTAAATCCTGGCTGTTGTTTACTAGTTGTGTGCCCTTGGGAAAGCTACTTAAGCACTCTAGGCTTTAGTTTCTTTATCTACAAGAAGGGTTGTAAGAGCACCTGCCTCACAGAGTTGTTACATTAAATGAACACAGTGACACAGAGTAAGCACTGTATGAGTGTCATCATCATTTTGCTTATCATTCTTATTTTTCCATATGTACTTTAGAATCCATTTGCCTACTTTCAATTTAAAAACTTCTTCATATTTTACTGTAATATTCATAAAATAAAGGGTTAATAGACATCTTGGTAATACTGAGTTTCCCCATTGAAGAACATGGGATACCACTTAAGATAATAAAAAACCCCTACCCTTCCACTCTTCTACCGCTATCACCTTAGTCCAATCCATTATCTTTCAAAAAGTAATAAAAAAAATAAATAAAAAGGCCTGAGTGTGTCCAACTCAATCCTTGCTTGCTCCATAGTGTTTGCTTATAGTGCAACCTGAGTGGTCTTTTAAAACTTAAGTCAGATTATGTCATTTCTCTGTGCAAAACCTTCTAATAGCTTCTCACCTGGCCCAGAATCGAAGTCTGGAAGGGAACTAGAAATAGGAAAACCAACTTTTAGTTTACCGTGGAGTGGATGTGAATTGAAAGGAGTTTTGTTGCATGATGAGAACTGATCTGAAAAACAGGAGGAAAATTATGAGGTAAGAGAGGGACCATGAGGCCGCTAGTCATGTTTCCCTCCATTTTCCTCAGAGCCTTCCCTTCCCAACAATCTAAAATACACATCTAATGATGTGCAACTCTCCTGGTTAATACCCTTTTAATAATGCCCCACTATTTTCTTCCTAAAATTACAACTTAATATGGCATATAAGATATTCTATTGTTTTAAAATGTATGGAGCACCCAATATAGGAGACATTATGTATGGTAAGTGCTGATTATAGTTAACAGAATATACAGGGGGTTTTTTGGTTTTGTTTTAATAATTTTTTTTTTAAAGATTTTACTTATTTGACAGACAGAGATTACAACTAGGCAGAGAGGCAGGCGGAGAGAGAGGAGGAAGCAGGCTCCCTGCCAGAGAGCCCGATGTGGCTTGATCCCAGGACCCTGGGATCATGACCTGAGCCAAAGGCAGAGGCTTAACCCACTGAGCCACCCAGGCGCCCCATAATAAATTATTTTTAAAGATTTTTATTTATTCACTTGACACAGAGAGACACACAGAGAGAAGGACCACAAGCAGGGCGAGTGGGAGAGGGAGAAGGCTTCCACCAAGCAGGGAGCCCAATGCAGGACTTGATCCCAGAACCCAGGGACCATGACCCCAGCAGAGAGCAGACATTTAACGTCTGAGCCACCAAGGCGCCCTCAGAATAGTTTTCACCCTACTGGGACTTATGGTATACCCAAAAAGACATGTGAAAAATAAGCTTAGGATTTTCCAACTCCTAAAGCTCCGTAGTTGTTTCACATTTGTCAAGATTTTGATTTAATTTTCGTTATTTCTTTCTGGAAAATTCCTCCTTGATCTTTCAGATCCATCTGGCCCACCACCTTTTGTGTCACCACACCTGGTACCTACCTCATTTCCATAATTATGATGCACAGATGTTTGTGTTTACTTCCCCTAGTAGATTAGTAATCTTCTTGAAAAACTCGGTCTAATCTAGTGTGGGGCCCACGCAGGACATTTAAGTGGAGGTTTTCAATAAATGTTTAACATAAACTTTAATAACAGAACTTTGTGGAATATATAAATAGGAGCATTTATTAGAGAGATATGAAAGTGCCAAGGATTAACCAATCACTAGAATAAAGCAGCTCATGATAACTGTGTCCTTTTAAAAATAGTACTGCTACGGATATACCACCACACGGGCTTTCATTTAGTACTTCTGTTTTATTCAAATGCCAAAACATAAGTTTCAAGATACAAATTGTAGTTATACTCAGTTTGTTTGATTTAAAAACATCAATTATGCTTTGTTAACAACTTCAAAAACCAAATGTAAGCTGTTGTGACTAAAATGTCTCCCAGTCCATTTCTGGAGGATTACCCTTAATATATTTAGTAGCTACTTCCAATTTTCACTCTACAAAAAGGAAAACAATGATGCTATAAAGAGAAAGATAATAAACAGTTATAATATGAAAGACTTCCTGAGAAGAACTTTAACCATTAAGAGAGACTAAGAAGGATATCTGTTTCTGTTCCATTTTATAGCAACCAGGCTTAAACACTCTGCAAAAATGCATTTCTGGTCCTACCAGCCATAGATAGCTCACATCTGTTATTACAACATAGAAAGCCCAATTCTTCATCAATAGGATTTAGAATCTGCGAAAAGCTTAGTTCTTTTCCTAAGAAAAAAGGGGCAAAAGGAAAACTCAAGAATCTATAAACCAAATAATGAAAACAAATATTTAAATGTACTCTGATTTAAACAATTTCAAATGAATTTTAACTGAACACACAGTACGGAAACTTGTATCATCATTAAGCTTAAAAGGTACCCAAATATTTTGGTATTTATAGAATCAAATGAAATAACTTTCATTATTAAGCCCCTCCAAATTTTCCCTGTTTAGTTTTGTTCTATAATGGAGGTTAACTTATATTTTAGTGTGAACACAGTCATTTCTGCTGATAGAGAAGCATAGATTTTCTTTAATGTTCTATCAAACCAAGGAATTAGATACACAACACCAAAAAACAAAACAAAACTAGCTGAGCACTTTACATAAGTGCACAGTATTAGGACAGCACATGGCTGTTATTATGACTGACGATGCATACTACTTTCAGAATTAAATGGTCTTTTCCTGAAGATTTAAGGCAGAGTTCAATTCCATCTGCCAAGCTCATGATACTAAAATGGATCAAAGATGGAAAATAAATCAGACAAGTCAGAAACGGAATGGCCTCTTCTATAGTACCAACTGGGAAACTGGTATCATGCATTAGCAGATAAGACTAAGAACACAGATAAATAAATCAGCAAAATATGGTTTTTCAGAGTACTTTTCCATGAAATTTTTAACTACTTGGAGACTATTTATTGCAATTTTTAAAATGAATAAAATTCCAATATTTTCAGGCAACAGATATGGGTAAAAAAAGGTTAAACTAAAAAATGGTATCCCAATCTTCAATTTTAAAGAATTTATTTTCCCATTTGTAGAGTAACATTATTGTAAAATCCAGTTATTGCAACACCTGCATTGCTTAAAGGAACTCCTAAGAATTTTGTTAAAGCATATTTTTAAAAAACTGAACCAAAATAATGTACATTTTATCTCTGAACACTGTATCATTAAAGTCCACATAATGTCCTCTGTATAAATCAATGTGATGTTACGTAATATACATGATCTGATTTTTACATCCTAAAGGCTTCTGACCATGTATGATATCCAAGATAGATCCAATGCTTTTAATGTCAGACTGTAGAGACATTTACGATCATAAACAAAAGAAGGAAAAGTTTTATATACAAGACAGAAGTCTGACAGTTTAGCTATTTGCTGCATCTGCCTGGCGAGGCCATCCTTCTTCTTCAACTCCAGAGTCATATTCTTCTTCAGAGGATTCTTTCGTTGGAGCCCTATCATAAAAAGCCATTAGGTTTTTTTTTTATTTAAATAAAAATTAGGGGTAAACATGTTTTCTAGACTCAAAATAATAAATTAATCCACCTAGCTAGAAAAAACACACAAAAAAGGAAAATATTAAGAGCACTTTTAACATTCAGATTTCTTAGTAGTGAAATACAGGAAATACTGAGAACTGCAAAACTAAGAGCTGTAATTTTCCCAATATTTTCCTTAACAAATTTATTACGGAAATAAATTGACAAGGCTTCAACTGCAAAGTCTTTAAAAATCCATTTTTCCACGAAAAAGGTTGAACCTATTATTTCAACTCAAATCCTTGACATTTAGCATATATCTGTAGTAAAGAAGTCAACAGCTTCTGAGCAAATCTGGCTTGACTCAAGTTAGCCAAAATTATGATCAGAATAAAATTTTTAATATATTGTCATCAACCAATAGAAGATTATGTCTCTGAATCAACTACCTCCTAAGTTATCTCAAAGGATAAGCAAACAAAATAACACACCTTGTGACTCAGTTAAAACAAATTTAATTTCTGATATGTAACATTAATATCAAGTGGTGTATAATATTCATTGAAAAGATCAGGGGTCAGTAAACGACAGCCTGCAGGCCAAATAAAGCCCATCACTTGGTTTATTAAATAAAGATTTAACGGAGCACTGACATGCTCATTCACTGATAATTATCTGTGGCTGCTATTGTGCCCTGAGGGCAGTGGTGAACTGCTGCAATACAGACTGTGTGGCCCTCAAGTACTCATCTAGCCCTTTACAAGCAACTCTGCTGACCCCTGGGATAAACAGATGAAGCAGTGAAAGATGGGTCAATCTGTCAACCAACATGATAATACCAAGAGAAAATTTCGTGAAAGATCTGAAACCAGTTATTCATAAATGACAGAGTTAGCAGCAAAGTTCATTTAAATCTCATTTGGATGACTTTTCTATCTCTTTTGATACTTCCTCCTTAGGGGAAGGCTAATTTTAGAGAAATTTTCAAAGACTCACAAAATATTATTATTTTATAAACCAAAATTAGAACATCTTTTCCACAGAAAACTTATGAGATTATGGCACCTTTATGAATATAAGGATGCTCATGAAATTTTTGTGACAGACCAATAAACCATAAGGAGCTGATCTTAAGTTTTAGATTTGTTCAAGCTTGACAAAACACTTTACCGGATATATCCTGGTTCCTTTTTCCCTTCTACTACTTCTTTGTTAACTTCCACACATACAATATCAGAATTAGGAACTTCAAACATTGGTTCTAGTAACAGCTTTTCCTAAAGAGGTAAGAAGTAATGAATTATATGGAAAAGTGTTAGATTTTTATTTTATGCTCTATAATACTTATGCTCTATATGCCACCAATCAAATTAATTAATTTAACAAATATTACTGAGTCCCTAATTCTGTATACCAGGAACTGAATGTTGAAAAAAAATCAATATAAAAAGCTTTCATACTCTTCATATTAAAGCAGCTGCTAACTAAATTCAGAGAGAATTCATTCTGTAAGGGAAAGCTATTTATCTATAGCTCTGTCTACTTAGGCCACCATGCACATATAGTAAGACTGTACCTCTGGATTCCGGTGTTGCTCAGAATTCTTGGCATATTTTATTACACAGAGGTCAAATGGTAATCCTTACTTTGAAAATGATTTAATCCTAAACCATCTCTACCAAACTCTTCAATTTTGAACTATGACTTCAAATAAGCGTTTGTTTCACCAGAGCTGCAGATCTTAAAGAAAATACTGGAGTACATAAAAATTTCTTTTAAAATGTTAACTATGGGGCGCCTGGGTGGCTCAGTCATTAAACGTCTGCTTTTGGCTCAGGTCATGATCTCAGGGTACTAGGATTGAGCCCTGCAACAGACTTCCTCCTCAGTGGGAAGCCTGCTTCTCCCTCTCCCACTCCCCCTGCTTGTGTTCCCTCTCTCACTGTCTCTGTGTCAAATAAATAAATAAATCTTGAAAAATAAAAAGGAAATAAATATGTTAACTATATGACCTATTCTTGTAGTTTGCATGCTTTTAAATCTGTCTTTAATCAGTAACACCTGAAGTCCAGGAATTCATTAGAGAGTACAATCTCAAACTGTCTGTGGTAAATGTGTAGCTCCAATCAAAAAGTCCTATTATGATGAGAGAAGTTAATAATTAGCAATGAAATCCTTAAAAGAGAATAGGAACATATGCTTGCTTTGGGCGCACGTAGGAAAATAGTAATTCACTGTACAGCCAGACCTGGAAAGCAGGGGAGAGAACACTATAAATAGAGTAGGTGATGGCTGAAAATAGGCTGGGCCTTTAGAATTTTAACAGAACAAAAAACGGAGTTCACAAGGTGCCTGGGTGGCTCAGTTAAAGTGTCCAACTCTTGATTTCAGCCCAGATCATGATCTTGGTCATGAGATTTGAGTGCTGCATCGGGCTCCACACTGGGGTGTGGGGCCTGCTTAAGATTCTCTCTCCCTCTGCCCCCGCCCCCCGCTCACACTCTTGAAAGAAAGAAAGAAAGGAAGAGAGGAGAAAGAAAGAATAATGAATTCACATCACTGTGAAGAATTTAAGGGCAAAAAAATATCATGGTATCTGCAATTTAATTTCAAACAAACAGATAGGAATGAGAATTTCAATGGGTCTGAGGAAGTGGTCTAGGGAGGTTAGTCAAAAGGCCCGAATAAAATTTTCAAATTCTTCTTCCCAGAACCCTGATTTTCTCTATTTCTTTAATGCTATTATGTCCTTTGTTGCAAATGCTCGCTTATTTATTTCTTGGAGGAGAGAGAGAGGAGGCAGGGAGGGAGAGGGAAAGAGAAAATCTTAAGCAGGCAACCTGAGATCATGACCTGAGCCAAAATCCAGAGTCAGATGCTTAACTGACTGAGCCACCCAAGTTCCCCTGTTGCAAATACTTTACAGATCCTTTTTTGTAATAAAGAAAAATATAATCTATGGGGACAAAATAATAATAATAATGATCACAAGAAACAATTCCAGGCCACTTCCATGGATATATTTCCAAAGTAACATGGAGACTTAATATTTATAAAACCAAGAGCAAGAAAATAATCTAGTAATGCCAACTTACCATTATGGACCGAAGACCTCGTGCACCTGTTTTTCGTTCTAGTGCCAATCTGGCTATAGCTTTCAAAGCATCCTCAGTAACATTAAGTTCACACTACAAATACATAAAAAGAAATGAGAACTTAGATAATACTTATATTTTCCTAATATAACCATATAACATTTGATCTATTAATTGTTATTACCTATCATCATTTCTAGCCTTTGTAGAACAAAAAGGGACTAACGCCCTAACTTTACAGATAAGGAAGTTCAAGCAGATTAAGTATACTGATTCACTAATAATTAGAACCACAGGATCAGAATCTTTACATCTTGATTGACTCTGTCCCCCATTTTTTGACCATTACTTACTTCCTAGAAAACACTCATCACTCATTTTGAAGAGTATTAGTAACCCACTCATCCTAAAGAGCAAAGCTTTAGACAAATCTCTCTAAATGACCACAAATTTCAAAACAAGAGTTCAAATTACTGATACTTTATAAACATACTAAAAAAAAGATTAACATACTTTGGAACACCACACTTCACAAGACCTTGGTATGAAGCAAATTATGGTTACGAATTTCTACTTCCAGAAAGTGTAAAATTTAAGCAAGGTAATTATCTCTCATGGTGCTTTACAGCCTTGCCTTCAAGCACTTGTTTCTGTCAATTAGCCTAAGAGAAGTAATAGTATTTTGAATCACAAGTTTCTCATTAGTCCTTGAAGAGGTTTTCTAGATTAACATGGACTTTCCAAGACTTTATTCAACATTTATTGGGCCCCTACCTGTATACTAGAGATGAAATGAGGAATTACCATCTTTGCCCTCAAGGAACTTAAGTCTACTGGGTAGTGACGAATTAGCAAAATAGCATTTACAGCAGTGTATGCACAGTGGTGCTAAGGGAGCAGCACCAATGTGGGGGCATTAAAAAAAGCAAGGGGACCAATGAAGGATTTAAGGAGAGGAGTAAAATAACTAGCTTTGTGTTTATTCTTTCATTAGATATTTATTAAGAACTTAAAATCTATTTCCTGGGCATTATGTTCAACAATATAAAAATGATCCATTCTGGAAGTAAAATGGAAGATAATGGTATTTTGGTGGTGGTGCTCAGAAACAGACTTGAGACAGGGAGACTTTTTAGGAGCCAAAAGCATGGGTCAAGGTAAAGAATGATAAAGGAGCTTGAGGTAGTGGTAGCAGAATGAAGAGAAGGAAACTAATTATTTAAAGACACAAAGTTCATAAAACCCAAAACATATGCTGTATGATTGGACGTCTGGGCTTGTGGGACTGGATGTCTGGCTGCAGAGAAGTAGATGAGGAAGGTGAGAGAACTTAAGACAGAAGTATATAAAAGTATACACAGTATGCTGCAACAAAAGCATTTAACATTTTAAGGCTGAAAGGAGAATCCTATGTGTCTGACTTAAGGGGTTGAGAGTAGGCTGCTGGCATAATCTCCCTCTCCATATATCCTAATGATGATTTTAATTAGGAAAAAAACAAAACCAACTCTTAAATGTCTAATATAACACAATCTGCTTTCCCTCATTTCTAGATCCATATTTAGTGAGAAATAGGCTGGTATTCCAGATAAGCAGGATTGCTTTTGCTTTTTAATTTATGCAGAGTTCCAATAACAAAACCCCACAAATTGAGTATGAAAAATAAAAATCTAACCTTATCCATGCTGAATAAGGCCTGGTACTGAGGAATAACAGCATTACGTGGCTCAGTTAGTATTTGTACAAGTGTTTTCTCATCGAGACTATGCAAAGGAACTACCACAGGCAACCGTCCCACAAACTCAGGAATCATGCCAAATTCAATGAGATCTCTGGCTTCTACGTGACGTAATAATCGATCTTTTTCTTCGATGTCTTGGTGAGTATTTGATTCTCCACTTCGGTTGGCAAGGTCTGCAGCAGCTGCAGCCCTTCTGCCTTTTCCCAGATTAGAAGGTGTTCCAAATCCAAGATACTACCAAGAAAAGACAGATATTAAAAATAGCAGAAAGAAGTTGCACTGTATTAAGTACTTTGCATATATGCCTCATGTGACCTTTGCACTATATGAAAGTCCTAATATCATTCGTATTTTACAAATGAAGAAAATAAGCTTAGAAAGGTTAAGTACCTTGACCAAGTTCTCTTTTGCTATAAGTGGTAAGGTTAGGATTTGAATTCAGACCTATCTGCCTTTAGAACTGAGAACTAAACCACCATTTAATAACCAATTCTCAAAGAATGAATTCAAGTAAAAATAGGTAAAAACTACGAAGGGCGGTCCCTTAGAACTCAGATGATGATGCTGTAGGGTTTTTCTGAGACCTCTGGACTAGTGTGGTTTCTAAAATGTGTAAGAACTGTTAAAATGGAGACAGTAATTATTTTGTAACCAAAATTAATTTTGTAACACTGTAAATAGTACTAGTGCCTATGGAACAAGCACCCTTATAAGAAAATTATGCTTAAGTGTCTTAAGTCACCGCTAAGCATTCTATTAAAATCATGATTTGAGGTTCCACACACCAACCTATGTTAGAATAATTCTGATTTTATAAAAAAATATAAGAATGACATTTTTAAAAAGAAGGCTAACTTTGCTGCAAACGTCTGGGTATTGGGGATCCTGACTGGGTCAGCTGGTGGAGCATGCAACTTTTGATCTCAGGATTGTGAGATCAAGCCCTACACTGGATGTAAAGACTACTTTAAAACACACACACACACACACACACACAAACAACAACAACAAAACACACCCCAAACCACACACATACCCATTTTTTAAAAAAAAAAAAAAAAAAAAAAAAAGGCTGGGTATCTAAGGTATATGGATCCTACTTTGGTTCATATAAAAGAACTATACTCTAGGCAATTGTCAGAAAGTTTAATTTAATTTAATTTAATTTTTTTTAAAGATTTTTATTTATTTATTGAGAGAGAGGCAGTGAGAGAGAGCATGAGCGAAGAGAAGGTCAGAGGGAGAAGCAGATTCCCCGTGGAGCTGGGAGCCCGATGCGGGACTCGATCCCAGGGCTCCAGGATCATGACCTGAGCCGAAGGCAGTCGTACAACCAACTGAGCCACCCAGGCATCCCAGAAAGTTTAATTTTAATATGTCATACAGCTTTTGTTGAAAAAAGCAGCTCATGATATGTGAGAAAACTGCCTAAGTCAAAAATGCATTCCTTTGATGCTCTAAGCTGGATACATGAATAGTATATCAGAAAGAAAAATACTTTCCATTCAATAATTTAAACATTAGTAAGCTTTTATTATGTATAAGCATATATAATTTAAAAATATATTTATTTTATATAATATAAACATTTACAAAGCCTTATTATAAAACACTGGGAATACAAACCTAAAGACAGCCATTACCCTAATGGGGCTTATTTAGAGTGAGAACCCATGAAGGAATTAAAGTATCACAGGTGCAATGAAGGACAACCATCCAGGAAATTATAGCAGTAGACAAGAGGGAAAGAGGCACATACTGGGGGGGGGGGGCAGGAAGTGATCAAGAAAGCTTCACCAAATTTTAAAAGATGAACACAGATTTGCTAACTGTATTGAAGTAGGGGAGGGCATGAGCAAAGGCAAGAGGAATAAAAGTTAAGAGTGCAAGCAGCCTGGTAGGGTTGGAACATAAGTGCATTATTTAATATTGTACCCCTGGCTTCCAACAAGGGCTGATAAAAACAACAGTCACATGCACGTATTTAATTCCCTATAAAATCACTGTTGAAGACTCTCTTACCTCTGTGTCTTTTCCATAAAGATCTATATGATAAATTCTTTTTAAATCTGTATTTCCTGAAGACCAACCTCATATGCTTCCCCTTTCAGGTAGTAATAACTAGAGCCCATGATTTCTCCCTACTTTTCATTAAGAAGTTCAAATGAGGGGCGCCTGGGTGGCTCGGTGGGTAAAAGCCTCTGCCTTCAGCTCAGGTCATGATCCCACGGTCCTGGGATCGAGCCCCGCATCGGGCTCTCTGCTCAGCGGGGAGCCTGCTTCCACCTCTCTCTCTCTGCCTGCCTCTCTGCCTACTTGTGATCTCTGTCTGTCAAATAAATAAATAAAATCTTTAAAAAAAAAAAAAAAGAAGAAGAAGAAGAAGTTCAAATGACCTAAACCTGCCTTCTACATGTTTCTGATCTCTTTTTTAACATTACTTTTAACTTTTTTTTTTCCTACATGTTCCTAGCTTCAAATTCTTTTTGGAAGCACTAATTTTAATTAGGTATCAGAACATGATCCTTGCCTCCGGTTACAGATTTTTAAGTAAACTCTACACTCAACATGGAGCTCAAACTCTCAATCCCAAGATCGAAAGTTGCATGCTCTCTCAAGGAGGCAGCCAGGCGCCCCCAGAATTTTGAATATGAAGTTATCTCCCTCCCCCGCTCTCTCACATACAAAGAAATAATTTCTTCTTTCTAATTTGTTAGGCTAATTCATGTGAAATTTCAAAAGTAATAATGACATAAATTAACTAATATGAAAAATTAAAATCTAACCTTATCCATGCTGAATAAGGCCTGGTACACTAAGGAACAGCAGCATTTTGTGGCTCAGTCAGTATTTATACAAGAGTGTTTTCTCACCTCGGGTATCCAGAGGAACTACCACAGCAACCATTCCATTAGCAGTATCATTTTTTTATTGCTAATAAACTGCTGTTTAAACAAGTGGGTGCAAAGCCAAGGAGACTTAAAGCAAACAATATAGCAGAGTTGATCTATGACAAATTTATTTAGATAGAATATAGAATATACTTAAAAGAAATCATTTGTGGCTAGCTATTATGTAAAACACAAAACATGGAAAATACTGGTGTGTTTGGGCATCTTGACACTATGTTGACATTATATTTTATTGAAACCAACATAGGTACTGGGCATGTACCTGTAGATATGAAGAATAAGTTCCAGTTAAAATCAAGGCTATTTAAGTTAAAATCAAGAATGTGGTTTTTTGTTTGTTTTTGTAAAATATTTTATTTATTTGACAGACAGAGATCACAAGTAGGCAGAGAGGCAGGCGGGGTGTGGGGGGAAGCAGGCTCTCCACTGAGCAGAGAGCCCAATACAGGGCTCCATCCCAGGACCCTGAGATCATGACCTGAGCCGAAGCCAGAGGCTTAACCCACTGAGCCACTCAGGTGCCCCTTTTGTTTTTTTTTTTAAGATTTTTTTATTTATGCATTTGAGACAGAGACAGAACACAAGCAAGAGGAGGGGCAGATGGAGAGGGAGACACAGGCTCCCCACTGAGCAAGGAGCCCTATGTGGGACTCAATCCCAGGACCCTGGGATCATGATCCAAGCAAAGGCAGACCCTTAACCAAGGTCCCCCAAGGGACACCGAGGTGCCCCCAAATCAAGAATGTTTAAAAACATCTATAAAACTAAGTGGGATCACAACCCTTCCCCTAACACCCAAACTGGCTGCCTCATTTTGTGAATGTCAGAGGTTATCTCTGAGAAAACTCCTGGGTGGAGGAAATGGAGAGAAGCTCTTTATTTGGCTCCAGTGAATTGGGCAAAAGGCCTGAACAGAAATTTTACTGATGTGATGCAGCTACCTCAAATTATAAAAGAACTCCTCAGATAAACTCTAAAACCGAATAATCAAGTTACACTTTAAAGATGACCTTTAAATAGATGATCTTTAGAAATCTTTCAATTCACCATTCTGAAATTTAAAAACAAACAAACAAACCAAAAAAACCACCACCACCAACCTAGGAATATATTTCTGGTATGCTCTAAGAAAACCTAAATTAAAAATCCACAACTGGAAACTGACTATCCATCCTCTATAACTTCAAATGTGTACTACCCTATAACCCTTCAGAAAAACTCACCTTTTCATTTTTCCTCCTGCTGATGATTCTGTCTAAGCCATTGAAAGCACCAGATGCCACAAACAGGATGTTTGTTGTATCAACTTGTACTGTTTCTCCACGTAACTTGCGGGAATTCTTTTCTGGAACGTTAACTATCGTGCCTTCTAGTAGTTTTAATAACCCCTAAATAAAGAACAAATGACTTAGAATCATTGTGTAAGTATATTATTTATTTTACTTTAGAAAATGGGATTCAAAGGGGGAAAATAATACGTGGTTATGGTCAATGAGCATAATTAACAAAAACTCCCACATTTCTACAACTAACATGAAAATCTAATGCACCATCATATTAATAATTTGTAAATTTCTTTGGAATAGTTATAGACTCCTGATGCACTCAAGAAATAGTCAATGTGAAAGGTTGCTTTTGATGGCAAAGACGTAATTATGACCTAAAGACAGAATTGACTAAGTAAGATGGTACGCAACCATGGTGGGTGGGAACATTCAAAATTTTAAAATAGTTGATCTGTCTTCCATATGAATTAAAATTAAACTTTTAGACTACCTATATTTTGAGATGCTTTTATAAAAAAATTACCTAGCACATTTTATGAGTGTGACCTCTCTATGTCTCAGTCAAAATAATGAAAGCCATTCTCCTTATCCTGTATTTTATAACATAATTAGTTACCAATAAAAAGTCAACTTGGCCACTTGATCATTAAGACTTCAGTTATCATTCTACATAGAATGAAACACGATTTTATCTATTTTATCCTATTATCTAAGTGAAAAGAATAAGATACATGTACATACTTCATTTATGTCTAGTTAGAACCACAACTCTCAAGAGTCTTCTAGAAATGTTTAACTGGACCTCTAAAGAATAAAATCAACAAAAGTCAAATTCCATTTTTTCTATCTTTTCAAGTATTTTTACTTTCTAAGAAACGTAATTTGGTACTTAAAATAACCAACAGCTTTCTCTTGGGATCTGAACCACTTTAAAATGGTATGTGGAGTTTGGGGTGGGAGAAATAAACAAAATAGAATCTAATTGAATGTGAAACCAAACGTACAATATTTGGGAGGTTGATGTATTCCCTTCCTTTTAGTGGGCTTGAACAAAATATTCAACTGCTTACTTGCTGAACGCCTTCTCCACCTACATCCCGTAACTGATGAATGCCTGGCACACTGCCAATCTTATCTACTTCATCCAGAAAGACAATTCCTATAATTTAAGGAGGATTCTATTTATAATATGAAAAAGATACACAAAAGATAACCTCAGTTTTAAAAGACTAGGTAGCTATAGAGAAAGGTTATTCAATCCTTCACCCTTAACATATACAAGAGCTTAACTTCATAAAAATACACTGCTCTCCCATTCATAATTTTGTGTAGATGTTTTATAATCCATTATATAGCATATCACTTGGGTATGACAACCAATTCTCTGACGTTAGTTATCCACCCCACTAATGTTTTCAGGTTCTTCATTCTAGGAAGCTGTGATAGAAGTATAGTGGGGAAGCATGAAATGTATACAGTGCTGGTACCAGCAAAAGTTTAGATTCATCCTGCACCCTCTTTCGCTTGTCCTGGCACCGTCTCCCACCCCACCCCAGGATTAGGAGTCTATAGGGGAGTCGGAATAGGAAAAACAATAATAGCATTAAGGATCTAATGGAATAGTAATTTGGCATGTTTTCACCCTGGTAGTCACCTTAACAACAATAAGACAAAGCAAACTTTGTGGCCCTTAGTATGCTAGAAAATGTTTAACATAGCTATCATTATACAATTACAGAATTTTACTCCTTGACTCAAAAAACAAGAATTATAGTATTTCCTCATATTAGACTGCTTCCCCAATAGACTACATCTGGAGATAGACAGGCTATACTGAAAAACATACCTTGTTGTGCTTTTTCTACATTGTAATTGGCATCTTGGAGCAGTTTGGCAATCACCGATTCAATATCTTCACCTACATATCCAGCCTGAGTCAAAGTTGTACAGTCACAGATAGCAAAAGGGACATCAAGGCATTTAGCTAGAGTTTGTGCCAGTAGAGTTTTACCTACAAATAGAAAAGGCAACTAAAAGTTTACTAAAAATATGTTGATACACAATCTGTGTACAAAAATGTAAAATAAACTAAATCTAGTATATAATAAAAAATTACTTGTACATCTTTACTATTATTTAGATTTAATGGTATGTTATTTTTAATAACTCCCATTATTTTATTTAACTTCCATTAAGACATTAGGGATCGGGGTGCCTGGGTGGCTCTGACAAGTTGGGCTTCTGATTCTTGATTTTGGCTGGGGTCATGATCTCAGGGTCCTGAGAGCTGGATCAAGACCATGTCAGGTCCTGCACTCAGTAAGGAGTCTTCCTGAGTACTCTCTTCCTCTCCATCTGACCCTCCCCTGCTCACATGCACATGCGTGCACTCTCCCTAAAATAAATCAATCTTAAAAAAAAAAAAAGTGTTAAGGATTTGCATCAATTCATCAAATTCAGCTTGAAGCCTATGGAGAAATACTGACAATGTATCCTTAAGATTGGCCTTAGATTTTCTTCTCAAGAGCCAGAATCCCCAATCACAAGACAGAGGTTACAGAATCATTTATACTCTATTTTTTTTTTAAAGATTTTATTTATTTATTTATTTCACAGACAGATCACAAGTAGGCAGAGAGGTAGGCAGAGAGAGAGAAGAGAAAGCAGGCTCCCTGGTGAGCAGAGAGCCCGATGTGGGGCTCGATCCCAGGACCCTGGGATCATGACATGAGCCAAAGGCAAAGGCTTTAACCCACTGAGCCACCCAGGCGCCCCAATACTCTATTTTTTTTTAATAAGTAATTTTTTTAGAAAGTTATTTACCTGACCCAGTTGGTCCAAGCAGCAAAATATTACTCTTTTCAAGTTTTATGTCATCATGGGAAGAATCCAACACTTCACCTCCTCGTTTTTCCTGAGGTATTTGTTGATTTACCTGTTGCTGCATTGATGCTCCTAAAGCATTACCATGTGGACTAATTCCGGCGATCTGAAGCAATTCTGAAAGAATGCCAAAGAAATTATTAGAGCTTCATATGATTTTACTTGAAAAAATGTCCAATAGCCCTAAATCTAAGAGTGATCACATATTTAGAAAAACTTAAAATATTTTGACATTCTGTCTCACCTAAAAAGAAAGTAAACCTCAAATTAGTAACAAATGTACAACACACAATGATCTTGCAGGAAACCTCAAGCAAAGTAAACAGATTCTTTTCACCCTCCTTATTTATGTAAATCTGTATGAGGAATGCCCTTTCACTTATGGGAAGGCAGTGTAAGGGAAAAAGAATAGTGCTAGGCGTAACAAAGCTTTAGCTTTGGCCTTTGCATTGTATCTAAATAGCTATATGATCTTGGGCAAGTCATATAAATTTTGTTCTGTTTCCAAACCTATAAAATGTTAATAATACCAATCAATTTCAAGCACATGGTTGGAAAGTAGAATAAAATGCAATTGATCTGGAGGCACCTTAAAAAACAAGCAAATGTATATAGATTTTTTTCAGTACAAATGAAGTAGGACTATAGGGAAACGGAAAAACACTGAACACAGTAGAAGAACCAAGACTAAAATGGAGATATAAGAAATCTGGGTTCTAGTCTTTTTCTGTCACTATGTAGTTGTAGGACCACAGCAATCACTTAACTTTACTGGGACTGCTTCCTTACCTATTAGGTGAAAATATCAAGACATGTGACTTCTAGTCTTCTTCACATCTAAAAATGATTCTGAGTCTACAGAGAAACTAAATATGGTAACACTCGTTGGCTCTATCTGAATTTGTGATTTTATAGGATTGATTGGCTCTCTTTACCCTCTTTATTAGAGACACAATGCTTAGCTAGATGGGAATGATACTGCTGATGAACTACCAGCTTATTAACTGGATACCTAAAAACAAACCAGCTTTGTTATCACTCTCTCAGCTTAAAGGAAAGAATTCCAAAAGTCTTTTCAATTATCCATATTTGTAAATCCATACTACTCCTGGTTCTCAGCATCTGAGGCACCTGTGTTCATATCCCATTTATGTTTTCTGGATTTATTTTTAGTTTGTTTCTAATAAATGGGTTAAGAATATTAGTACTTTCAGGACTCCTGGGCGGCTCAGCCAGTTAAGCATCTGCCTTCTGCTCAGGTCCTGATCCCGAGGTCCTGGGATTGAGTCCTGCATTGGGCTCCCTGCTCAGAGGGGAGCCTGCTTCTCTCCCTGCTCATGCTCTTTCTCTGACAAATAAATTAATAAAATCTTAAAAAAAAAAAAAAAAAAAAAGGAGTATCAGTACTTCCGGGGCACCAGGGTAACTCAGTTAGTTGAGAGGCCAACTCCTGATTTCAGCTCAGTCATCTCAGGGTCCTGGGATCCACCCCCACCTCAGGTTCTGTGCTCAGCAGGGAGTCTGCTTGAGGATTCGCTCTCCCTCTGCCTCCTCCCCACTCACATATAAGCTCACACTCTCTCTAATAAATCTTTAAAAAAAAAAAAGTATCAGTACTTCCTAACGCATCATAATTTAAACAAACCAAAAGACAGATTTTCAGCAGATAAAACTATTATTATGGTCCTATTCCATCCAGCTGGCACTTTCAATGATCTTAGAAAGTAAACAGTTATTCTAACTAGCAAAATAAGAATTGGAGGGGCGCCTGGGTGGCTCATTCAGTAAAGTAGCTTGGTTTTGGTTCAGGTCATGATCTTGCAGTCGTGAGATCCAGCCACACATGGGGCTCTGCACTCACCAGGGTGTCTGTTTCAGATTTTCTCTCTCTCCCTCACATTCTCTCTCAAATAAATAAATCTTTTTTTTTTTTTTAAGACAGAAATTCAATTAACCTTTTAATTAAATTGTGCTACATTTGAGAGTTAATTTTTAGTGAATAATTCACAATGCTGTGCCTCATCCTGATCCACATCAGGAAAACAAATGCTGTCTTCTACATGAATTTAGTTAGTTGTCCCTAGGTAAATGAAAATTTCTTTTTATTTCAGCAAAATCTAGTTAGAAATTGTGAAAATATAGGATAGGGCTTTGGCCTGAGTGTAGGTTGGCCTAATGGGGAAAAATTATTTAGGTGAATAATTGGAACAAAACTGCAAAAAGCATATTAACTAGAGGGAAGTCACAGAATAAATGTATTTAACTTAAGCAATGATTTAAGTCAAAAACTGGTAAAGATTTTATTTATTTGAGAGAGAGCACACGCTTGCACAAGTCGGGTGAGGAGCAGAGGGCAAGAGAGAAACCGATGACCCTCACCCCGCCTCCGCTGAGTGGGTAGCCTGATGTGCAGCTTGACCCCAGAAGGCAGATGCTTAATTGACTGAGCCACCCAGGGACCCCAATTTAATTAAAAAATATATTTTTTAAAGATTTTATTTATTTATTTGACAGACAGAGATCACAAGTAGTCAGAGAGAAAGACAAAGAAAGAGGAGGAAACAGGCTCCCTGCTGAACAGAGAGCCTGATGCGGGGCTCGATCCCAGCACCCTGGGATCATGACCTGAGCCGAAGGCAGAGGCTTAACCCACTGAGCCACCCAGGCGCCCTAATTTAAATTTTTAAAAAAAGAAATAATTTAGGAGTACCTAGGTGGCTCAGAAGGTTAAGTGTCTGCCTTCCACATGGGTCATGATCCTGCGGTCCTAGGATCAAGCCCCCAGTCAGGCTCCCCGCCCAGCAGGGGGCCTGCTTCTCCATCTCCTCTGCCATTACCCCTGCTTATACTCTGTCAAATAAATAAAAATCTTTGAAAAAAGAAAACAAAAAGGAATAATTTAAATAGTACATGTTTGTCATTCCTTTTTTTTTTTTTTTTTTTTTTAGGATTTTATTTATTTATTTGTCAGAAAGAGGGAGAGAGAGAAAGCATGAGCCAGGGGAAGGGCAGAGGGAGAAGCAGGCTCTGTGCTGAGCAGGGAGTCCAATGCAGGGCCTGATCCCAGGACCCTAGGATCATGACCTGAACAGAAGGCAGCCACTTAACCTACTGAGCCACCTAGGAGTCCATCATTCCATTTCATTAAAATATACTCCAGAGTAAACTTGAGCTAACTTTCCTGTCCTTTCAGTTAGTCTGTTTTTCTCTAAACGCAGGAGCAGTTCTCTATAATGAGTAAGCAGGGTATGGTTAGTTTCATGAAGCTCAATGGCAATGTGGCCCTGGACAAATTACTTCAAATTTCTGCATTTTAGTTTTCCTACCTATAAAGTGGGTGTGAAAATAATAGTTTCTGTCTCACAGGTTTTAGGAAGATTAAATCAGTTAAAATATGTAAAATACTTAGAACTGTGCCTGGCAGAGTTTTATAAATGTTATAGAAGAATTTTCTATCAGTATTGCTATTTTCCTAATATTTAAGTATTTGTGTAACATAGCCCAAATGCAAGCCAACTGTTTCATCTGGTGCCTAAATGAAGAAAAACATGTTCCAATGATGGGAGAATCCATCAGTCTTACTGAGAGTAATATGTTGATCTCTGACATGTGATTTCTAAAAGAAACTTTAAAGAATATTTTGATTATGTATCATTTTGCCCTAATGCCCTAACTTTTATAACCTAACTCCCCCCGCCCCCCGGACAAGATGAAACTATACATGAAAATAAATTCTATTTAAGCTTTCAAAATATTACTTTCCCAAGTCATTCAATGTATATAATTACAAAATGCTTTTACCTAAGTTCTTTTGGTACTTGTTACCATTTAAGTTACATTAAATCACTACATATATTTCTTTCAAACTATTCACTAAAGATTTTTCTTTATTCATACTAGTTTCACTAGCTATCTGTCCAAATTTACGAATGTAGTATATATACATATATTTTTTTCTTTTATTTACTTATTTGAAAGACTGAGAAAGAGCACAACCGGGGGAGCTGCAGAGTGAGAGGGAGCCCAATGTGGGGCTTGATCCCAGGATCATGATGTAAGCCTAAGGCAGATGCTTCACTGACTGGGCTACCCAGGACCCCTTGAATATGGTACTGACAAAACAACTGACTGTATTTTTGAATTAGAAAATGTAAATACATGGCCTTAAAGTTTTTTAGATCTTATAATCTTATATATAATCTAATTTTACTGCATTGTATTTAAAGATTTTATTTATTTGAGAGATAGACAGCACGAGAGCAAGGTGAAGGGCAGAGGGAAAAACAGACTCCCCACTGAGCAGGGAGCATGATCATGTGGTGCTCAATCCCAGAACTCCAGGATCATGACCCGAGCTGAAGGCAGACACTTAACCGACTGAGCCACCTAGGTGCTCCTCTACCATGTATGATATAATCATTATTTCCATACAATTCAAGTGTTACTAGAGACAATGCAATTTTATTACATGTAATAGCTCTTATGCCAGAGTTGATTAACTAGTTACATTCTCATATATATACAGTATACTTTAAATAATAGATATATAAAATATCTTTGTTCAGGGGAGGGTAGGTGGCTCAGTCCACTAAGTATCTGACTTGATTTTGGCTCAGGTCATGATCTCAGGGTCAAAAGACTGACCCCCTCATCAGGCTCCGTGCTAGCTGTGGAGCCTGCTTAAGATTCTCTCTCCCTCTCTCTCTGCCCTCTCCCCAGGTCATTTGTGCTCTCTAAATTAATTAATTAATTTTTAAAATAATATATCTTGGTTCAAAAGCAAAAGTACCAAACGTGTAAGTGAAAGGTGTCCACAGGGGTTTATCTATTATTTGTTCATTATTTTAATTACTGAAACAAAGGCTGTGTAAATCTTTTTATGAACCTTTACCATCTGTGCAGCAACTACATAGCCACCTCCAAAGGAATGGGTGCAAGACATCAGAATGGCCATAATCCTTAAGGTCAGGTCCTTCTATACTCTCCATCAGACCATCTGATGCTTAGAGGGGCAATCCAGGGTTGGAAACAGTGAGTTAAGGCTTATTCATAATTTGCAAGGCTATCCAGGTTTCATAAACACACACACAAATAAAAACTGTTTCTGGTAAAGGAAAGCTAAAAGATAACCTGCCTCCCCTAAAATTTCTGGTACATATAAGCAGGCCAATTCTAATTGTATGGGGGAAAAAAGATAAAATAGCAAGTTACAGATTAAAAAAAATACTATTCCTGTTAATATGCATGCAGGTCTATATTTATAGAGAAAAACTGTATGTATTTTATTTCTCTGCACTACGCTTTAAGAAATATCACAACTGAAAAGATGTTTACGTTACAAATATCTGAAGTAACCCAACATACACAAACTACACAAATTAGCTATGAAAAACTGTTACAAGGTTATACATTAAAATATACCATGTATCATAAACATGTTCATATAACATACAATATCTTTCTTGGTAATATATGAGCAAATATAGGTCTACCATTGTTACTGCTGACATACTTCATTGAGTTAAATCTCAAAAGGAAGAATTATTACAGAGGAGGACCTGAGGAGAGGTCACTTACTTGTAAATCTGTACTCATCCTCCCGTCTTCTTATTTCTAACTCTAAGAAACGACAACATGAAAATATGTATTTGTTTAGTTTAGAGGAACAAACAAGGAATATCTCACTTCTTGCCCTCTTTCAAATATAAATAAGAATGTGTTCATTGTTTTTGTAGCTTTTCACAGTATGAAAGAATCTATACGTTACATCCTTTCTATATTAAAAAAATCCAAATGTATTAACAATGGATGTCCAATTGCTAACATTCACACTTGTCAAATACTAAGGTGGTATTTAAAAAAGGGTAGTAATTATTTAAGTCTTCAACAAAAGTTTAAATCCCTCATACCATAAACACACCATTTGCCTTCCCAAACTAGAATGGATTACCATTGATTTGCTGACTGAAGGGACCAGAAAAAATTCATTTTGTTTCATGACTAGACAGTGCTATTTGGATTCCGTAAACATGAAGATTCCAAGTCTTCCATTATTATGGCTTACACTCTCTAAAAATAAAAAACTGATACTACCATATAACTATCTTAGAGCAAGTTCAACAAGTGAACTGTGAGCCAGTAAGTCACCAAAAATAACCAAAAGATATATTTTTATAATATGTAACTATTCAGAATTCCCTCAAATTATAAAATGATGACTTAAAGAATGTAAAATGATAGATTACAGGGGCGCCTGGGTGGCTCAGTCTTTTAAGCATCTGCCTTCAGCTTGGATCGTAATCTCGGGTTCCTAGGATCAAGCCCCACATCTGGCTCCCTGCTCAGTGGGAAGTGTGCTTCTCCCTCTGCCCCTCCCTCCCCCTGCTTGTACTCTCTCTCTCAAATAAATAAAAAAAAATTATTTAAAAATAAATAAATAAAATAAAATGATAGATCATAGGCCTAAGTAAGAAATCAGGGCTCCTCACCAATTAAAAATAAAAACACCTTAAAAAATTGGCATTTTACTCTATTCGTAGTTTTTAAAATTATCATTCTATTAATATAACATATTATTATTTACAGTGAATTGAGATTATAAAATGTACTGGTATATTAGAATCTATTATTAATAAGAATTACGCAAATCTGCCTTATACTCTGCAGCTGGGCCCTAAAAAGCAAAGAATGCGAGATATGTTCTGTGATCTATCTTATTGTCTATCTTCTATATATCTCTATCTTCACATATCTCTATCATCTATCATCTATCTTCATATATCTATCATCTATCTTCATATATCTCTGACCAAGAGACATGATGATTCAGTCATGAGGAATTAGTTGTGGTGAAGTCTACAATTTGAAGATGGTGTCTCAATCTCTACTCTTGTGACTTTCAAACATTTTTCACTGAGAAATACATTTTACTCTGTGACTCAAAACCCATGCACACGTGACTGAAAAGTTTTATGAAAGAATATGTAACTACAAGTTAATGTATTCTGCTATTTTCTATTCACACCTATTAACTTTAAAAAAAAAAAATGCTGTTGGCAATCTACCAGAATAATTTCGTGATCCACTAATGGAAAGAGGCCTGCACTTTAAAAAATGCTGTACTATACTAAAAGCATTTTAGGACAAAAGCAAGGAGTTGCAAATAAGAATTTCCTCTAAGCACAGTAATCGCCATTTTGGTCAGTTATCAAAACACTAACCTCTAGGTGTTAATGACGTCTGCTTCTCAACCTCTGCTTGCTGTCTCAGATTAGCTGGGATATTGTTATATATTCTCTTATAATGATTGTACACAGCGACTGAAAGCACCTTCTTAGCAAATGACTGGCCAACAACATACTTGTCGAGGTAGTTATAAATCTGAAAAATGGTTATGAATTAATTACTATGAGCCATCACAAACACACACACACATTAAGAAGTTATGCACTGAGCACATTTGTTTATAGTTTTAAATTTGTACAAAGACTCATCAAAAACAAAATGCCAAGTTATGGCCATACGTTATGGCCATAGTGCATGGTATCTATGTAACAATGATTCAGAGTCCCCAAACCTAAGCAGACAAAACACAATTCATTTGTTCTTTAGCTTAACAAAGTATCACTGTACTCTTCTAATGTTCTGTCAATTTCTATTCTGTACACAATGCCATTAATCCTAATCCTAATTTTTAAAAAGTTAATTATTAAAGTCACTTAGAATAACTACATATGCCACCATGGGTCTAACGATATCACCATTATTGTGAAATCATTAAAATAAATCCTTTCTATACCTCTCTCAAACATAGGAATAATATTCTTCACAAAAGTAACATATTATAAAACTATCATTTTCAAAAAAGCATTAAAAACTAAAGCCATTACCAGCATGTGTATGTTTGAATATTCACAAATAGTTTTTTCTCAGGCATTAACTTTAAAGCTACTCATTTATCTAAATGACAATCTAAAAAAATTTACTGTTGGAAACTAAAGCTCTGTCTCATACTTGGATATTGCTAACAGCCTGGAACCTGGGGTTTACTAAATAGAAATTAACTGTTAATATTAACTTCCAAAAATAGTTAAATTACCTATTTTTTAACTCTGATGTCCAAAGTCTATACAAATCAGTGGAGGATATAAAGGTTAATAGCTATATTTTTCATTACACTATTTATTTTTACATGACAAATTCTTTAGTTGCTGACCGTATGCATTTTCTTATAGTTTTTTAAAATCCTTATTCCTCACAAATTATATCCACGAATTATTAAATCTGCCACAGCACATTTGGAGGTAGAGATAAATGCACTGGTGTCTTAATACAGCAGAAAAAAAGCTACACTGAGGCAGAGGGTGAAGAAATAATCTAAGCAAGCAAGTAGCCAATGGAGCGGGTGATACACTCTGCCATGTTTCATATGGCCAGATCACAATCTGAGACTCTTGGAAGGAGCCCCCACCACAAAAGCCATAGCACTATACAGGACATCCCTGGCACACAAGTCGTGAAAAAATTACTTGCTTCCACTGTTAGACTGAGGCTGCTTTATCATAAAGTAGACTAATTTACGGGGAGAAATTTCAGGCTGGTATTATTTAGGGGCCCAAACTAAGAAAAATAAATCCACAGCTTCTCCATTTAATGGATATAATTTTAGATTAATTTAGTATTAACGTTATTTTAATAATCATCCAACTATATTTCATTGTTACTGAATGCCATAATCATGACAATGGACTCCATACCTAAATTCAAAGTATCAAAATTCAAGTATCAAAAAGAATTGAGCCAGATATAGTCCATATTAAGAATTTAAGACTGTTTAGGTACTAGTATTAAGATCCAATATAAACTAAGAGAGGAGGACAATGAAATGTTTTCAAGATAAAGTGCTTAAAGGACTAAGCTAAGACTTATACCTTCTTGGGGGGAGGAGGTGGTTTCTGTTGGAATGCCAATTTTACAGCTTCTGCTGCTGATTCAGGTTCTTTAATTATGCTTTTCTTTGAGTCTGCTTCAGATAGTACAACAAAAAAATGGTGACATTTTTCACACTTCACAAAACGGGTGGATGCTGTAAAAGGAAAGAAAGGTCAGCCAAGGAAAAATAATTTAAATAGTGTTTAACCTTACAGACTCATGGTAAATGAAAGCTATGTACTTTACAGAAAGTAATTCACTCCACTAGCCACAATAAACAACTTAGTTTATACCTAAGATAGATGATACAAATAGACGAGTTCAATAAATCATTTTGTTGATTTTCCACTAGGTTCTTTCATTTTGTGATATACTTTATTAAGAGAAAAGATTGGCTAATGTTCTTTCAACTTCCATTCATTAAATTTAATTTAGAAAATAACCACTAGAAAAATATTAATCATTTATTTTACTGAAATACTTGAATGAAAAAAATGTGAAAAGTATCACAAATAAATCTTCTATTTTTCTAAGATTTTCTTATGAAAAATTTCAAATATACACAGAAGTTAGAAGAGAGAAATCAATTTCAATCCCTAAAAATGTGAGAAAAACATATATATATATACACACACACACACACACACACACACACACATATATATATATGTTCTTTAGGTTCTTTTCAAACCTATCAGCATTTTTTAAAAAATATTTTATTTATTTATTTGAGAGAGAGACAGTGAGACAGAGCATGAGCGAGGAGAAGGTCAGAGGGAGAAGCGGACTCCCAGTGAGCCGGGAGCCCGATGTGGGACTCGATCCCGGGACTCCAGGATCATGACCTGAGCTGAAGGCAGTCGCTCAACCAACTGAGCCACCCAGGTACCCCCTATCAGCATTTTTAAAAACGACTTGGTAAATATATAAAACTGTTTCATGCCTTCCTTATTTTCATTTTTTAACAACTCCACCAGTTCCTATTTCTTTGACCTAAAAACCACTAAGAAACTAACAAAATAACATTCTCACTCATATTGACTTAAAGATAATCATACAGCTTTTGAAAACAACATAGGAACAATTTAAAGTGAGGGCAAAAAAATTTTTTTTTTTTTTTAAAGAATTTATTTATTTATTTGACAGATGGAGATCACAGAGAAGCAGGCAGAGAGAGAGGAGGAAGCAGGCTCCCCGCTGAGCAGAGAGCCCGACACGGGGCTCGATCCCAGGACCCTGGGACCATGACCCGAGCCGAAGGCAGAGGCTTTAACCCACTGAGCCACCCAGGCGCCCCGAGGGCAAAAAATTTTGAAAAATTAAAAAATAAAAGTGAGGGTGAAAGGGTTACCTCAGTATCAATGCATCAGCTATAGAATATCCTGTGTTAAGCCAAAGGTCATTTCCTTTTTTCTCTCTCCTTCTAAAACACACCTATGGGATATAGGTATATGGACATATACTCTTATATCTTCTCCAAGCTTAACTCTACCAATGTAACCAGGGATCTTAGAAAGCACAGAAGAGACTCTCACACAGATTACTAACAGATACAGAGCAAATGATACACAGGAATTAGTTATATGTTGGTAGGTCTGTGTAATACATTTTTATGTTACTTTTGTGTAATCTAACTAGATAGCTAAAACTGCAAAGAAAAATAATTTTTGAAAACCATGACAATCTCTGAAGGGGTATGTGCACTCCAATGTTTATAGCAGCAATGTCCACAATAGCCAAAATATGGCAAGAGCCCAGATGTCCACTGACAGATGAATGGATAAAGATGTGGTATGTACACACACACACACACACACACACACAATATTATTCAGCCAACAAAAAGAATGAAATCTTGCTATTTGCAACGATGTGGGACAGAACTAGATGCTAAGCAAAATAAGTCAGTCAGAGAAAGACAAATATCGTATGATTTTACTCGTATGTAGAATTTAAGAAACAAAACAGATGAACATAGGGAAAGGGAAGGAAAAATAAGAGGAAAACAGAGGGAGGAAAACCATAAGAGACTCTTAACTATGAACGACCTGAGAGTTGCTGGAGGAGAGGTATATAGGGGGTATGGGGTAACTGGGTGATGGACATTAAGGAGGGCACTTGATGGAATGAGCACTGGGTGTCGTACGCAATTGATGAATTACTGATTTCACCCTCTGAAACTAATAATACAGTATATGTTAATTAAATGGAATTTAAATTAAAGAATTAAAAAAAATAAAACTATGAGAATCTCTCCCTTGGAAATACTGTAACTACCTACCCATAGATTACCAGAAAAACTATACTGGTAAGCACACCTATATCTTCACGAAATAATCTAACTTAAATAAAAAAGACAATTCTGTATTTCAAAAATAAATCTATTAAGTCAATCAATTTAATATTTATGTATATATTCTTAAACACAAGGTTAATCAAAATTACATTCTGGATAAATTCTAGCAGGAAATTTTATTTTTATTTTATTTTTTTTTTAATTTACTTGAGAGAGAGAAGAAGAGCAGAGAGAGAGAGGGAGAAGCAGACTCCCCACTAAGCAGAGAGCCCGACATGTGGCTCCATCCCAGGACCCTGGCTGGGATCCCGACCTGAGCTGAAGGCAGCCGCTTCACTGACTAGTAACACCCAGGTGCCCCTAGCAGCAAATTTTAAACTAGAAGAGAGATCATCCATGTTTTCTATGTACTGATGACCTACAAATACTAAAGAAAAAGACCAAGCTATTCCAAGTACCTTGGATTCACACAAACCCCAATACATTATCATCATTCTCCACCAATGGGAAAGATAGTCAATGCCTTTACTTTAAAAGGAAGCATCACTTTACAGCTATTACTAATGGTAAACAAGTCAAGGATTAAAGGGCAGAGAAGCCTCTGATCTAGTTCAGGCTGAATGACAGGAATATCTGGCTTGCAAACACAAGAACAAAGTATTTCTCTAAAGAAATTAGGTCAAAGGGAAAGAGACTAAACAGATTGCATCCCTCTTTGCTTACTTTAGAAGGGTTGTTTACATCCTACTCGAATATCACAATATCAATTTTACAATGAAACATGTTCAACATATACCCACATTCAATTTTATTTATCAAAATGCTATTTTGGAAAAAAAATAGTAAGCACTGCAATGTTTATTTTTTACTCCTGAAGACAAGTGGCAAAATCTAATTTTGTTAAATTATCAGGGGATAAATAAACCACTTTCCTTTAAATGATTACTATAAGCATGCTACTATATTCCTTCATACGCAGAGTACTAATCCCAGTAGACACCCTTGTATAGTGTAACAAAAAGACAACCTCAGTAAAAACTTTCTCAGATTTGTTTAAATGAAAGTTCACGACTTTTAACAAGTTTCAGGGTCCAACAGGAAATCTCTAAACCAAACAGAAAAGTTTAATTCCTATTGTATAAGACATGTAAGTACAGTAAGCCTTCATAAAAACAACTAAAGGTTCTACCTTAAATAAAAGTGGGGAAACTATTCATGTCTGACAAGTTACTTAAAAGGCAAAAAACCCTAAAGAACAGTATATATGAGTACTTATAATAAAAAATTCCTTAGATATGGGTATGCCTGGGTAGCTCAGTTGGTTAAGCGTCTGACTCTTGATTTCAGATCTCAGGGTTATGAGATGGAGCCCTGGGTCAGGCTCCATGCTGAGGGTGGAGCCTGCTTAAAAGTCTTGCTTTCTCCCTCTCCCCCCTTGTGCTCTCTCTGCTCTCTCTCTCTCTCTCTCTAACTAGAAAAAATCTTAGATACTATTATTTCAATTTCTGATGATTTTCTATGCATCATAATGCTACCTATAAAAATGGTATTTTATTTCAACAAAGTCAAACAAGAGTAATACCGCAGTAAAAGAACATAAAAAATCACTACAAATATACTTGTGAGGTGGAATATATACAGAAAGGTCCATGAGCTAATAGTTTTTACACTTCGGGAAAAGAAACGAAATTCAAATTTCAGTGTCTATATGCAAAGTTTTAAAGGAACACAGAGAACCTCATTGATTTACATTGTCTCTCACTGCTTCCCACTTTAACAGCACAGGACAATACTTGCAACACAGACTACAGGGCCCACAAAGCCTAAAATATTTACTATTTGGTCTTTCATGTGAAAGTTTGCTGACTCCTGCTATACAGTATTTAAAAGGAAAGAACTACCTACAGAATGAGAAAAAATATTTAAATCAAATCTCTGGATAAAGGTCTAGTACTCAGAATAAGAATTCTTTCTTCTAACTCAACAACAAAAAAAGATAAAAGATCAAAAAGAACATAAGAAGAGGTTTATGAGCCAATAACCAAATAAATGTAGATTCAAACAAAAGGAATAACCTGCACTTCAACAAAACTCTTCAATGTTCAGTGAGTAGACAAAGAAGATCCTCAGCTTTCAAAAGAGACCTATATTATGGGTCAGAAAAATCAAGACAGGGGGCCATATCTCACTGTTGGGGGCCTATCACTCCCGTGCGGTAAAGTTCCAGAGGACAGGACAGTGTCATGTTCATCTGTGTTTAATTTCAGGACCCTAGTAGTGGCTGTCCCAACAGATGTTGGCTTACTAAATTATCTCTAAGTATCTCTACTCTCCTTTTTTTCTTCCCCATTCTCTACTCCCACATTCCACCTCCCCAATTAGAATTCCCAAAGGAAACAACCTCAGCCTTGAGTTGATTAAATAACATTAGAGTTTTTCCCACACTTGGTTTCACTGTTAAACATACATATTCTAGGATACCACTCAACATCTAGAGAATCTCATCTCTAGGGAAAGAGAGAACCTGCATGTTTAACAACCACTCTCAGTGATTAATACAACCTGCCATGTTTTGAAAACACTGTGTAAAAGGAAAATAAATTTAATCTCAATAGCAGCCAGTTTATCCCTAGACAATTCCAGCTGCTAAAAATGTATGAGAGAGGGGCTCCTAGATGGTGCAATCGGTTAAGCGTCCAGACTCTGTTCCGGCTCAGGATGTGATCTCACGGTCATGAGACTGCCCCACATCAGGCTCTGCACTCAGCACAGAATCTGCTTGAGATTCTCTTTCTCCCTCTGCCCCTCCTGCTTGTGTGCTCTCTCTCTCACTCAAATAAATGCATAAATGTTAGGGGGGGGGGGAAGTATGGGATAGGAACTTCTGAATAGCAAATCACTGCTCTGTGACCTTGGATAAGTTAAACTTGCTAAATCTTAGCTTCTTCACTTATAAAAATGAGGATACTCTCATTTTTTTGTCCTGACAGAAATAAGACTGTGAGAATAAAACTGTATATACTGGCATTTATTAAATATTAGTTTCTCCTTTTTTACTCTAAGGAAAGTTTGCTCTAAGGTTTACTGTAAGGAAAGTTTACTCTAAGGAAAGATTTCAATCTACAAAGACTGAAATCTTTCTCTGGAAGAAAAAAAAAGAATGAACTTTTTTTTTAAGATTTTATTTATTTATTTGAGAGAGAGAGCAGAAGCAAGAGGAGTGGCAGAGGGAGAAGGTGAGGGAGGGTACCTGCTAAGCAGGTAGCTGGACATGAGGCTCGATCCCAGGACCCTGAGATGACCTGAGCTGAAGGCAAATGCTTAACTGAGCCACCCAGGCACCCCAAAAAAGATAAAACTCTTGATTAAAATCTGTTAATATGACACTGCCTCTATGAACTGAACAATTCTCAGACCTCTTAAGAGTTCTATTATTTCACACCAAATTTGTCAATAGCAAACGTTATTTGGAAATCATAACATCCTGTTCTTTCATTTTATTTTGCAACCAAATTAGTTTTCATTCAAACTGATTCTTCTCTTTGCTCTCTTGCAAGGCAACACCATGAAGAGAATCTCAAATATTCCACCTACAGAATGGAACTAATTTTTTTTTTAATATTTTATTTGTTTATTTGACAGAGATTACAAGCAGGCAGACAGGCAGGCAGAGAGAGGGGAGGGGGGAGAAGCAGGCTCCCTGCTGAGCAGAGAGCCTGAAGCGGGGCTCGATCCTGGGACCCTGGGATCATGACCTGAGCCGAAGGCAGAGGTTTTAACCCACTGAGCCACCCAGGTGCCCCTAGAATGGAACTACTTTAAAAGTCTTTCCAAAACTGTAAAACTATGCTGCATATAACAGTATTTTTTTTTATATATTGGTCAATTAATATTAATGATAAATGTGAAACTGTAACTGAAGTCTTAATATTTGGGTTAGAATAGAGAGAATTCTCTCCAGCTAATCATGAGAAACTGAAACTTGTGCCAAACCTCACCATTGACCTTTTCACAGTTCGACTATATGGGAAGGCTGACATGCTAGTACAATGTAATTTACTCCTGAATCCTTACCAGTAACTCTGATCATGTAGGAAATGAGTTATCTGATTCATGAAACAAAAGATCTGTAGTAGCATCTTTGTATCCAGAGAGAGGCACTGACACTAACAGCAGAAGTAGGACTGTTGATTTCTTCCTTCTCTTAGTGTCTGAATCATTCATAATTATCATACACTTTCTAGAATTGAGGGCTTGGCTCCTGTGGTTACTCAGAGAAGGAAAATACCTTAATGTCTAAATGACTGACCTATCTGACAATATGAGATACTCAACAGGTTATTTCAAGTATAGAGTAATAAACTAAATAAATAAGTCTTGGTTCTCCTACAGTTTAACATAATAATCACAAATTTCAAAATTTGAAATAAACACACACACACACACACAATAAAGAAGCAAATAGTTTGCTTAAATTATTTCTTATACCACCATGCAAAGTATTACCAGTCCTGGGGATTTTTAGTTATCTGGTGAACATAAGAGAGAATCATGGGAGTTCAGAAAGAACATTACACTGGCTTATATAACTGATATATTTCTATGCAGTCTATGATTTATAGACAAGGTAGAGAAAAAGAACAGAAGCAATACTTACACACAAAGGTCTCTACATGAGTGCACAAGTCTCCACACTTAGGACACCTCAGCTGGTTTCCACCTTTCCCTGAATTCCCAGAGCCTGATTTTTTACTGCTTCCCTCACTTGCTGATTTCTAATGTTAGAAGGGGAGACAAAGAGAGAATGTCAATATTACTTTCAGACAACCATTTTACATGTAAATTAAATATAAGCAAGATAGGTTGTAATTAATCTTATAATTTTCATAATTTCTAGAATGGAATTATTAGTACAGTTTATATCTCTGCTACCATTGGTACCAAAGATCTATTTACCAGAACAATAAAACGAGTCTAGTAAACACATATATTTATCTGTATTTCTTCTTCAAATAGTATGACCCAGCATGTATAAACAGGATTTCTTTCCATGACTCAATAAACACTACGAAAAAAAAGTTCCTACAGGTAAAATACATTTCAGTGAAATTGAATTGGGAGTTATTATCATGATAAGTAGTGACTCCTAACTTCCTTGAATCTAACTTTACTCATCTCTGAAATGGGGATAATTTTACATACTTTAAAGAATCACTGTTAGGATTAAGTGTAGATATGAAAGCACCTAGCATTTTATCTTGCATATAACATTAACTCGAGTGTTAGTGAAATTCTCATAATAAAACTGATAATAATTCACTGACCTAATACAATCACCGACCATCTACTTGCTAACTACAGAGTAATCCAACATTAAGAGATAGATACCAAAAATTTTTAGGTAGAGAATGAAGTGGGGTTTATACTACCATGAATTGTTTAGAGTTGTGTGAAAGCAGGAAATGATGGCTATTCCTAATTCACTCCTACAGAGCGCTGACTGCATAGATTATTTAATGTAGCTTCTTCATTACTCTGGCGTGATAGGAATTTTACCTACTGCTGACTAAGTGCAATGCTTATAAAACTTTTATGGTTGAAACTGAAACACAAAATATAATTACATAACATTCTTCATATCATCTTATATATTTCATATTTCCTACAGATAACATAAAAACTGACAGAACAGAGAATACTATTATTACATTTAATTGCTTGAAGGAAAGAACTCAAATATGTATACAGACATCAACAAAGTTAAATACCTTATTTCCATCTCCAGAGCCATCTTTACTTATCCCATCTTTTGATGCAAAGTATGCTGGTGTTTCTGTAAAGGTTCTAAAGGGAGCTCTTCGTAGAATCTGAGTTTCAAAGGTCCCAAGCCTTCCTAAAACGGGTATATGAATGCGACCACAAGAGATACCTGGAAATACAATGAAATTTATTAGTCTACACATCAAATATTAACATGCCTTCAATAAATTCCCTGAAAACAAATGTTCCTTAAGTATAAAGGAGGTTGAAAAAGCTTTAGTTTTCACAGCAGTAGTAACAAAATGGTAGAGAAAATAGTAACACCATCAAAGGCAAAACCCCCTTAAAAATAGGCCAGACCTGGGCCTACAGATTCCAGGTAAATAAAAGTGTTTCAGTCTGGACCTGTTGCTTGGAAATGAGGAAAGACCACCCAGTTCTAACAATGAGTGGCTCTTTGAAAGTACGTGAGATAAGCAGCTCAACATCTGCCTCACCTGCAAGGGAAAAAGGCCATTTACACCCTATATTCTTATTCTTACAGTATTTCTACCAATGAAAATAAGCAACTGACATAAACTCTTAGCTGTTTCTGACTACTGGGGGTAATATATGCAACAATGAAAAGAAACTTTAAATGTTCTTTAAAAAGTTATGCACTGTTCATTAAACTATTTTAATGAAATGTTTCAATCCTATAAAAAAAAACTCAATTCAGTGAATACTGTACAACCACTATACTTTCAACTTTTTTTTTAAGATTTTGTTTATTTGACAGAGAGAGATCAGAAGTAGGCAGAGAAAGGGGGGAAGCAGGCTCCCCACTAAGCAGAGAGCCCAATATGGGGCTCCGTTCCAGGACCCTGGGACAATGACTTGAGCTGGGACCATGACCTGAGCCCGAGGCAGAGGCTTTAACCTACTGAGCCATCAGGTGCCCCTATTTTCAACTTTTTAACCTTTTACCATATTGGAAGTTAAAATTAATAAAAAGGTAAAGGTTAATCACTGACTTCTATGGCAAACTTTTTATGTAAAGGACCAGGATAATAAATATTTCCAGCTTTCTGGGCCTTGTAGTCTCAGTTCTAACTACTCTGGAACATGAAAACAAACAATATGTAAACAAACGGGTGTTGCCAGTTTTGGTCTATGGAATCAGTTGGCTGACCCCTGGTTTTTCTCATATAAATACAAAATAAACCCCTAAATAAATCAGACAGTGGCAGAAGAGTCACACTGCATACTCTAAGGCAGCATTTCCCAAGCTGATCTTTAAAAGCATGTTCCCCACACAAGAATATCAAATGGTCTTAGGTTAAACAAAATTCCACAGGTTTCAGTACTGAGTACTGTAGGGCTACTCACAACCCTGCATAAGCTAATATACATTAATGAATCTTAATGAATAGCCAAAGAAGAAAGTTTCCCAGCAGTGTATCAGAGCACGGTTAGCGGTTAGCAGGTAGTAACAAAAAGGGGGCAAGGTTTTAAAGTTGATAGTTAAATGAATTTAAAAAAAAACAATTTTATCTCCCTCATTTTACTCCCTGCAAAATTCTCAACTCAGGCTTTAAATTTTTATTTCTATACTTGTTAGGTCTTTTAAGAGATTATGCACAGATGTACACACTGTATCCAAACACAAAAACTGGTTTAAAATTATGTCCTCCAAGGGGCACCTGGGTGGCTCAGTTGGTTGAACATCTGATTCTCTACGTCAGTTCAGGTCATGATCTCAGGGTTGTGAGACTGAGCCCTGCACTGGGCTCTGCGCTGGGCATGGAGTGTAATTTAAGATTTGGTCTCTCTCCCTTCTACCCCTCTCCACTCCCTCTCCCTCTTTTTTAAAAAAAAAAAAAAAACAAAATAAATAGTGTCCTGCAAACTATTCAAAAGCAACTGCTTAGTTATATAACTGACTGACTTTATTAACTCCAGTTTTCCAACACATTTGTGTACACTGTTAGAACTAGGTTGTTTTTTTTTTAAGATTTTATTTATTTGACAGAGAGAGAGAGATCATAAGTAGGCAGTGAGGCAGGCAGAGAGAGAAGGGGAAGCAGGCTTCCCGCTGAGCAGAGAGCCCGATGTGGCGCTCCATCCCAGGACCCTGAGATCATGACCTGGGCCGACGGCAGAGGCTTAACCCACTGAGCCACCCAGGCACCCTAGAACTAGTATTTTTTTTTTTTTTTTTTAGATATTTATTGCCCTAGCATATCTCTAATCCCAAAAAACACAGAAGTAAAAACATCAAACTTATCAGGAAAGATATAAATAAATTTTCTCATCTCTATATAAATTCACAAGCAGCACTAAAAAAGGATTAAGGTTTATGACATACTAGTCCTTAATTCATAGGCTGGAAAATTTTACTTAACACTATTAAACTTGAAATTAATATCAAAAAAATAAACTACATTTGATGTTTTTCTTAAGTGATGTTTTCAAAAAACATTTCAAATTTTCTCAAGTGTAACATTTCCTTTTTTTTTTTTTTGCAGTAAATGATAGCCATTACTCTTATTAGAATGAGATTTAAGGTAGTTCATGAATTTTAAGCTACACATTAATGTTTTTCAAAGGACATAGTATGGTTTAAAGACCATGTCAATCTAAAAAGCAAATCTAGAAACAGTAATGGGGGAAAGAATAGATGAAATCAAGAATGGATACTTAACGGACACTAAGGCTGGGTGATGGGTATTTAGGTGTCCCTTGTTCTATTTTGTGTGTGTTTGAAAACATCCATAAATTATGGGATACTACTCAGCCATCAAAAAAATGAAATCCTGCCATTTGCAACAACATGGGTAGAACTAGAGAGTATTATGCAAATTGAAATAAGTCAATCAGAGAAACACAATTATCACATGATCTCACTCATGTGTGGAATTTAAGAAACAAAAAAGAGGGTCATAGGGGAAGGGAGGAAAAAATAAAACAAGACAAAACCAGAGAGAGAGACAAACTCTAAGAAACTCTTAATCATAGAAAACAAACTGAATGGGGCACCTGGGTGGCTCAGTTCATTAAGCGTCTGCCTTCAGCTCAGGTCATGATCCCAGGAGCCCAGCATCAGGCTCTCTGCTCAGCGGGAAGCCTGCTTTTCCCTCTCCCACTCCCCCTGCTTATATTCCCTCTGTTGATGTCTCTCTGTCAAATAAATAAAATATAAAAAATTTTTAAAAATTAAAAAAAGGAGACAAACTGAAGGTTGCTGGAAGGGAGGGAGGTGGGAAGATGAGGTAACTGGGTGATAAACATTAAGGACACAATGTAATGGGCACTGGGTATTACGTAGGAGTGTTGAATCAATGACCTCTACACCTCTGAAACCAATACATTATATGTTAAAGGAATTCAAATTTTTTAAAAATGGAAAAAAAGAAAATATCCATAAATCAGTACGAATGGCAGAATAATTATAATCTATGTAACAAATGTAACTTTTTATTGAATGTTTACAATGTATTCACAAAGAAAACTACAATTACAACAAGCTTTACATAAGACTATTTGCACTTGGATGTTTTAGAATAAAACTTAACCCTGGTATGCCTGGATGGCTCAGTCCATTAAGCATCTGCCTTTGGCTTCGGTCATGATCCCAGGGGCCCAGGATGGAGACGCAAACCGGGCTCCTTGCTTAGCAGGGAGCCTGCTTCTCCCTCTGCCTGCTGCTCCCCCCTTCTTGTGTGCACGCGCTCTCTCTGACAAATAAATAAAATCTTAAAAAATCAATCAATAAATAAAATTTAATTCTAAAGTATCACAGTGTATTATATCCCATTTACAAAAAATGTATCTTTCAAAACACTGTTTATCAATTTACAATATCTAATGTTATTAGAAAATAAGCTGAAAGGAAATTATCTTCAGGAATTTAAGAGAAATAAAAATTATGAACATGATCCTTTTAAAGTCTACTTATTCTGAATAGAAAAAAAAAAATTAGTGCGCTTTCCCCCTCTCCCTGCTCATGTTCTCTCTCTCACTCACTCTTTCAAATAGACAAAATCTTTAAAAAAAAATTTCTTTGCTAGCCCTGATGCAGTTTTAACATTCTATAATCTATGGGCTGTACCAAGAAGATGCCATAAATACTACACCTGTGCTTCTCAAACTTGAGCATGCACCAGAATTACCTGGAGAGCTTGTTAAAATAAAGCAGACTGCAAAAAAACAAAACAAAACAAACAAAAAAACAGACTGCAAGAAATATTCCCTGGTTCTGACTCAGAATGTCTGAAGTTGGACCAAAGAATTTATTTCTAACAAACTGCCAGGTTATACTAATGATGATGGTCTGGGCACCACTTTTTTTTTTTTTAAGATTTATTTATTTTAGGGTGGCTGGGTGTCTCAGTCATTGGGCATCTGCCTTAAGCCTGGGTTGTGATCCCGGAGTCCTGGGATTGAGCCCCGAATAGGGCTCCCTATTCTACGGGGAGCCTGTTTCTCCCTTCCCTGCTTGTGTTCCCTCTCTGTCTCTCTTTGTCAAATAAATAAATAAAAATCTTAAAAAAAAAAAAAAAAGATTTATTTATTTTAGAAAGAGAAAGCATGGTGAGGGGCAGAGGGAGAGGCAGAGAAAGAATCTCAAGCAGACTCCCCAGTGAGCACGGAACCCCACAAGGGGATCAATCTACAACCCTGAGATCACGACCTGAGCCAAAACACAAGAGTCGGACACTCAACCAACTGAATCACCCAAGCAACCTTGGGAACCACAATCAATCAATCAACCAATCAATCAATCCATCTATCTATCTGACAGAGGGAGAGCACGCACACACAGTGGGGGAGCGGCAGGCAGCGGGAGAAGCAGGGTCCCCGCCAAACAAGAAGCCTGACACTGGGCTTGATCCCAGACTGCAGGATCATGACCTGAGCCAAAGGCAGACACCCAACCGTTTGAGCCACCTAGCTGTCCCAGGGAACTACACTTTTTAAACCACCATACTGAACAGTTTAAATGATTACTCACTAAGGCTATATAATCTTCACAGAAATCACTGTAGTTATTAGGAGTTTGAAACATTTTTTGTGCCATGAACTCCTTTGGGAGTCTGGTAAAGTGTATGGATGGACCCCTTCTCAAAATATATGTTTTTAAATGTACAGAATAAAATACATAACAAAGGAAACCAATTTGAAGTAGTTATCAAAATATTTTTAAAATATGCTTTTTGCCAACATCATACTCAATGGTGAAAAACTAAGAGCTTTTCCCCTAAGGTGATGTCCACTCTTACCACTTTTATTCAACACAGTACTGGAAGTCCTAGCTGTAGCAATTTGACAACATAAAGAAATAAAAGGCATCCAAACTGGTAAGAAAGTAAAACTCTATCTGCAGATGACATGATACTAAATATAGAGAACTCTGAAGACTGCACCAAAAAGCTAGAACTGATAAATGAATTCAGTAAAGTCACAGGATACTAAATCAATGTACAGAAATCTGCTGTAGCCCTCCCTGTATGCTAAAAAATGAAGCAGCAGGGGTGCCTGCGTGGTTCAGTTGGTTAAATGTCTGCCTTCAGTTTGAGTCACGATCCCAGGGTCCTGGCATGGGGCCCTTCACCAGGTTCCCTGCTTATCAAGGAGCCTGCTTCTTCCTCTCCTGCTCCCCTGCCACCATCAAAATAAGTAAATAAAATCTTTGGGGGAAAAAAAAAGCAGCAGAAAGTTTAATTAAAAAAAAAAATCCCATTTACAATTGCACCAAAAACAATGAAATATCTAGGAATAAACTTAACCAAAGAGGTGAAAAGACCTATACTCTGAAAACTATAAAACACTTATGGGTTGGAAGAATACTATTAAAACATCCATACTACCCCAAAGCAATCCACAGATTTAACGCAATCCCTATCAAAATATCAACAGCATTTTTCAAAGAACTAGGACAAACAATCCTAAAATTTATGTGGAACCACAAAAGACCCCAAATACCCAAAGAAATCTTAAAAAAGAAAAAGAAAACTGGAGGTATCACAATTCCAAACTTTAAGTTATACTACAAAGCTGCAGTAATTAAAACAGTATGGAACTGACATAAAAACAAATACTTAGATCAATATGGAAAACCCAGAAATAAACCCAAATTATATGGTCAATTAATCTTCAATAAAGCAGGAATGAACACAAAATGGGAAAAAGACAGTCAACAAATGGTATTGGGAAAACTGGACAGCAACACTTGAGAGAATGAAACTGGGCCACTTTCTTTCACCATACACAAAAGTAAATTCAAAATGGATTAAACACTTAAATGTGAGACCTGAAACCATAAAAATCCTTGAAGAGAGCACAAGCAATAATTTCTCTGACATTCTCTAGATATGTCTCCTGAGGCAAGGGAAATAAAAGCAAAACTAAACTATTGGGACTACATCAAAATAAAAGTTTCTGCACAGTGAAGGAAATAATCAACAAAACTAAAAGGCAACCTGCTGAATGGGAGAAGATTTTCATTCCCAAATCACATACCGATAAAAGGTTAGTACCTAAAATATATAAAGAACAGATACAACTCAAGACTCTAAAAATAAATAATCCAATTTAAAAATGGGCAGAAAAGGGGTGCCTGGGTGGCTCAGTGGGTTAAAGCCTCTGCCTTCGGCTCAGGTCATGATTCCAGGGTCCTGGGATGGAGCCCCACATTGGGCTCTCTGATCAGCGGGGAGCCTGCTTTAGTGGGGAGGCTGCTTCCCCTCTCTCTCTGCCTACTTGTGATCTCTGTCAAATAAATGAATAATTAAAAAATTAAATTAAATTTTTAAAATGGGCAAAACACATGAACAGACATTTCTCCAAAGAAGACATCCAGATGGCCAATACACACACAAAAAGATGCTCCATATAAGTCATCATTAGGGAAAATAAATAAAAACTGCAATGAGATCACTTCACAACTGTCAAATGTCTAAAATCAAAACACAAGAAAACTACAGGCATTAGCAAAGATTTGGAGAAAAGGAACCCTCTTACGCTGCTGGTAGAAATACAAACCGGTACAGCCACTGTGGAAAACAGTATGCAGTTTCCTCAAAAAATTAAAAATAGCACTACCCTATGATCCAGTACCCACTACTACTGGGTGTTTACCCAAAAAATGCAAGGACACTAATTCAAAGGGATATATGCACCCCGAGTTTTATTGTAGCACTATTTACAATAACCAAACTATGAAAGTAGCCCAAGTGTCCAACAATAGATGAATGGATAAAGAGGGTGACCTGAGCCAAAGGCTCATGCATAACAGACTGTGCCTCCCAGATGCCCCCTTAACAGCTTTTTAAATAACTACCATGATCTCAAAGTAGTGTAAAGTATACACAACAGTACCTTGAGATATGCACGACTGTAATGTGGTAAGAAAATATCTGTGATTTTGATTGGTGACAAATTCAGATACTGCAAATACTACTGTGGGTTGTTGCCTCCATTCAAAATTGGAGGAAATGCTACATTCAGTTAGTGATTAGTGAAAATAAAATTAACAACTTCTAAATTCTATCCCTCTGGACACACTGGAGGCCTGTGAACCTCAGGAGAAAAACCCCTATAATAAAAGGGAAGTACTTCTGTAAAGTATATTTCGAAAGAATAGTTGGCAGCAACAAGAGAAGATGGTTAAAAACTAAACCATTTACAAAACTTTTGTCATAAAAATAAAACATTTTCATTCTGAGTTTTAGAGCAGCTGTTTTTATATTTTATTTTATTTTATCTTAAAGATTTTACTTATTTGACAGACAGAGATCACAAGAAGGCAGAGAGGCAGGCAGAGAAAGAGAGAGAGAGAGAGAGAGAGAGAAGCAGGCTCCCTGCTGAGCAGAAAGCCAGATGTGGGGCTTGATCCTAGGACCCTGGGGATCATGACCTGAGCTGAAGGCAGAAGCTTTAACCCACTGAGCCACCCAGGTGCCCCAAGCAGCCATTTTTAAAAAGAAAAACGAGAATAAGGTACATTGATTTTAGGGCTATTAAGAACTAGGAAAGTAATTTATTCAACTTTTAAATATTTGAATTCCTATATTCAACCTTAAACTAAGCATTCTCTAAAAAACAGGGGCGCTGGGGTGGCTCAGTTGGTTAAGCATCTGCCTTTGGCTCAGGTAATGATCCCATGGTACTGGGATAGAGACCCGGTCAGGCTCCCGCTCAGGGATAAATTGGCTTCTCCCTCTGCCTCTGCCTGTTCCCCCTACCCACTCATGCTCTCTTTCTCTCTCTCTCTTAAATAAATAAAAATCTTTAAAATAAAAATTAAAAAATAAAAACATAAAAAAAGATTCAACTTAAAAGATGAACTGACCTTTAAATTTTAGAAATAGAGCTAATGAAAAATTTTAAGTTACCATCTTTTTGAAGTGACAGTATTTAAGTGTATAATAATTGATGAAATGGCAAATCAAGTTAAATGCTTGCTTAACCACCTGGCCTCTAACTTCTAACAAAAATTGAAAAAAAATTCAACAACAAAAAAATAATGCCAGCAACTTACAAGCTTATTGCTTTTATTAATTTCAAATTTTCATTTGATTTTAATTTTTTTAAAGATTTATTTATTTGACAGATCACAAGTAGTCAGAGAGGCAGGCAGAGAGAGAGAGGAGGAAGCAGGCTTCCCACTGCACAGAGAGCTGGACTCGGGGCTGGATCCCGGGACCCTGAGACCATGACCTGAGCCAAAGGCAGAGGCTTTAACCCACTGAGCCACCCAGGCACCCCTCAAATTTTCACTTTATGACCAAGTTATTATTTCCTGAATTCTGAATACTTTTTAAATGATATATGTATTTTTAAAGATTTATCTGCAAGAGAGAATGCACATGTGCTGAGGGTGGGGGAGGGGACTGGGCAGAGGGAGAGAATCTCAAGCAAATTCCAACTTGGGCCTTGATTTCACCATGCTGAGATCATGATCTGAACCAAAACCAAGGGAGAGATGCTCAACCGACTGAGTGACCCAGGCACCCCTGAGGACTTCTGAATGAAGAAAAATAACATCACTCCTGTAATAGCTTTCCTCAAGTTCAAAAATGTTTGATGAGTTTTCACTAAAGCTAGTCTGCTGGTCTGAAAAGGAATATGCCAAGAAAAGAGAAATGTTTAAGAAATAGTTCGCAGGGGTGCATGGGTGGTCATTCAGTTAAGTGGCTCCCTTCAGTTCTGGTCTTAATCTCAGGGTCCTGGGATGGAGCTCTGCTCCATCATGCTCCCTGCTCAGTGGGGAGTCTGCTTCTCCCTTTCCCTTTGCCCTTCCCACCTGCTTGTGCTGGCTCTCCCTCTCTAATAAATAAATAAAGTCTTAAAAAAAAAAGTTTGCAACTGCAGAAATAAAGATGCACTATCATTTATTCACTTTGCCTTATTTAAATTCATACTGTATTTAACAAAAGAGAGAGACTTAAAATCTGGCTAAAAGCTGTCAAGGTAGGCACATTACACAACTATCATGAAAATTATGGACATCAACATGTTTGAGCATCTTCACATCTTCACTTACACCCTCACGAGGTGACACCCTTTCACTGGACATGGACAGAACAGAGCCAAAAATCAAGGGAGTTACATGTGATTCCACACTTCTCACAACCAAATTCAGACCAACTACTATCATTCAGAATTTTGCAAATGGAATCAAGCATTTCTAAATGTACATATTTAGAATGCAAATTTACATATATGAAAAATGCATTAAAATACATACATACTTATACATATGTACAAAAATACATACAGATTGAAAAGTATCAGAAATTTGGGTAGACAAAATATTTAAAGTTTCTACTGTACTATAGGTTTCATATTCAATGAGAACAGTAGGAAAACACATTAAATTGAAGATACACATAGCCAACCAGGAAAAGAAAACATCCTGTATCAAGCATGACAATTTACCAAATAATTTTTCAAACTACCATTTAAAAACTTTAAAGTCTAAGGTGCCTGGGTGGTTCAACTGGTTCAGCAACTGCCTTCAGCTCAGGTCATGATCCCAGAACCCTGGGATCAAGACCCACAACGGGCTCCCTGCTCTGCCTCCACAGGGAGCCTGCTCCACCCTCTGACCCTCTCCCCTTTCATGTTCTTTCTCACTCTGTCAAATAAATTTTTAAAAAACTTAAAAAAATTTTCTTTTTAAGTCTAACAAATGGAAATAGAGAATAGCACTACACTTCAAGAGAGGTCTGAAATCTTATTTTTACTTCATTGTATAATTTCATGGTATAAGACTACTTTGATTAAATTTTTTCTTTACCTATATTATATTGCTAAAATTCTTAACTCTATAAGAATAACAAACTAGCTAAAGTTCAATTCTGATTTTTCTTTCTCTTTTGCCTCTCTTCCTCTTTTCAAGAATCCTAAATAAAAATAACCTTCCTGGAGTTTTTTAACCTTAAAGAAAATTATTTCTATATCGCAGACTAGTTTACACTTTAAGAGTTTCTACTATGGACAATAAACATTTTACGTTAATGAAGCCCTGAAAAACTCTTAAATCAATGTGAAAACCATTTGCTGTTTCACTGTTATATAAAAATATTAAATTCCACAATGATATGAAGTAATGTCCCACATTTTAAGCTTAATTTACAGCAGACACAATGGTTCAATATTTCTGAAAACTTCTGACAAACTTATAATAATAGATGATCATATCTAAAGCCATTAAATTGTGTTGCTTCACCTAATAATACATTAAATTTTTAAATCAGTGGCTGTTCTGAAAATAAAAGAATTACCACACACCCCCTATGATTCAATTTTATGGCACAACTCACTGCAACAGATAAAGAACTCTGTCAAAGAAGTCTTCCCTGTCCAAACGGAACACAAACACACTTTACCCACTTCTAGAAATGATATTATTCTTTGCCTACTTCTGTAGATTTTAAACTTGCAAATGAGGACATGTTAACCACTCTATCTCCAGCACCAAAACAGGGCCCAGTACATAGTAGAGTCCCAAAAAAAGATGTCAAATAAATGAATTTAAATGTCACTTTCAAACGGTTTCAACCCAAATTCCTGGAATAAAGACATCTGGTTGTTCAGGTTTAACAATGTCTTGAAACTAAACACTACTTTTCTGTATTACTTTACAAATGCTTCTGCCCACATTACTTTATTTAATCCCGCTTTGTGAACTAAACTGTCCCAAAATACACCTTTAGTAAATGCTAAGGGCATTTATATTAACCTAAAATACAGGAAAATGGGATTTTTTAATTTATCCAAACATCCTAAATTGACAAGCCAAAATAAAACGAATTTGTCTAAAAGTGATTACATCTAGCCTCTAGTCTGATATTCATAGATCTGGGGAAGAGGAAAATGGTTTCTTTTCCGGAATCTCTTGGCTGGGAAGACACTGTTTAACAGCTCCTGATCAACAGGATGACACTGTTTAACAGCTCCTGATCAACAGAAAGTAAAGGTAAACAAGCGCCACACTTAATAAACTATATCGGTCCGTCAAGTTGGGAAAACCGGCCAAAGACTGCTGAGACATTTAAGTACTTCAAAAACAGTTTCTGCGGAAATTTCCCCAGTCACCCCGGCCGCTTCCTTGCGGGCCGCGAGGTTTCCCCGGCGCCGAGAGGGTTGGTTGTAAGCCCTGCTTATGCCCCGGCGTAAGCGGCCGCACAATGACAGTGACACGGTGGCTCTCGCGCGGCCTGCGCCCAGGACAGCCGGCTCGACGCCCCGCCAGGGGCGCCCCAACAGTAGCAGCCCCTCACCCGAGTCCTTCCCGGAGCACCCGACAGGCCGGAAGGGAACCTGGCCCGACTCCGCAGGAGAAGCCACCGCCGGGCTGGGAGGCAGTAGCCGGCGGACCTCCGAGTAGGGTGTGGGGACACTTTTTAACGAAAGGAGCATTTCGTGCCTCTTCCAGGGTTTCTGCTAAGTGGCCACATTCCGGCCCCAAAGTCAAGAGGCCTGAATGCGCGCGGGCGGGGGAGCACAAGGGATTTACTTCAAATCTGAGAACCAGCTGCCCCAGAGGCTGGCAAAGCCCCATCCCACGAGGAAGGCGGGGGAGCAGGCGAAAAGCCGCGCGTCCCCTCACACCCTCAGGGTGGGGCCAGCCTCCTGCCCTCCCCGGGATCCCCCCCCGCGGGCGGTATACTCGCGGGCCACTACTGGCTCAGGTGAGGGACTACTTCGTTACCTCTTTGCGCGGAGGCCAGCGAAGAGCTGATGAGCCGCGCTGCGGCCGTGCCGCAAGTACAAGCGCCGCAGCCGGACATCTCCGCTGGGCCTAGGCCGGGGCTTTGCCCCCTGTTGCCCTCCGGGTCTCAGTGGCCCGACTCCTTTACGCAGGGCGCACTAACTTGGCTCCGGACCCTCCCGCCGACCCTAGACTCAGTGCAGAGTTCACCCGTCTCGCAGCCAGGCCTTCGCGCTCTTCGTGCCCGACTGCCGTCTACTCAGTAGACACTTAACCCCCCCTCCCTCCCTCCCTTCCCCTCCTCCTTCCCCCCCCACCCCCCGTCCGCCTACCGGGCCCGGGGAGCGTGCGCGCGCCTGCGTCCTAGGCCTAGGGAGGGGGCGTGAGCACGCTCTGCGTGTACATGCGTGATACACCGAAGAGCGGCGAGGGGAAGGGGGCGGTGACGTGGGCGCCAATGAGCTTGTTACGGCTGGCGGCCAGCCCCAATTGGGACAACTACAATTCCCGACATGCAATTCTCCCAGAAAGTCCACTTATCCCAACATCGAAAAATAAGCTAAGGTCGCTCGGAGATGCATGCTGGGAGTTGTAGTCCCAACTGGTCGCGGTCAGTCCCCGCCTTTTTCGGTTGGTAGCGGGGGAAGGTCAAAGTGAGACCGCTGGCTTAGTCAGCCCCAGTACTCTTCAATATCCTTTGGCTGCTGCTAGATGCTTCAGATTCAATAAGTTCCTTCCCCTGGGGATTCCACATCTTACGTACCTTATCTTCTCCTTCTCTTTAGTTTTCTCACTTGTAACATAGAAGCGGTATTTTTACTTATTCCCTCGAAGTACAGCTGTTGGGTGACAGCTCTCTTGTTCTTTCAAGCCAAGTGGTGATAACTCTTTCAGCTGTAGCTAGTCCCTGCGTGCTTTATGATTCTATGTCGGTTCCTTTAAGGGTTCAACCTGACCACACCCTGTTAAATAGTTCTCTTACCCTTTGGACGTCTGTCTGCCGGGCTGATTCCTCTCCAGACAGCTAAAAGCTGGTCGACCAGCTGTACAAGAGGAGGATGGTGATAAATGAATCAGATTCTTTTCCTATCTTGGCATCAGACAGTATTTACTTTGCAAGATTTTGATCAACTCCAAAGCCCAAAGAAATTGCCAGGTGAGCTTGGATGCCTTTAGTTCTGAGCTTAGGTGGGGGGCAAGGAGAGGAGGGAAAATCTAGAGTCTCGCCTAGTCAGACAAGTGATTTTGCCCTCATCAGTCATGGATCAAAGAAATGAGACTTAGTTCCCTGAGTCTGGCCATGAGAAGGAGCATTGGCCTTGGCCTAGGACACAGGTGTTCCGTGTTTTTCTCTCTGAGGGAGCTGACTCCCACTACTTCTTCAGCTGAAAGTGGCAGAGAACAGGAGGGAGCCTAGGTATTCTTTAGCTGCCTCTATTAATAGAATTTTGAGAGAGGAGAGACTCTAAATTTCCTTCAATCCAGTGTTTTCAAACCGTGTTCCTAGAATCCCTCAGAAGCCATAGCTCTGTGGTGGGAGTGAGAAGATTAAAATGGTGGACTTCCCGATTCCTCCTCCACAGCACTCCTAACTCAGAGTGGCTATGCTTTTATCTGTTTTATATTTATTGGGGTTTTGTTGGAAAATAGAATTATTCTGCTTTAAAACAGTCTTCAAAAACCATAGATTTTAGTATAAAGCTCTTTTAGTAATGAGCTAACCAGATCACATGGACACTGTTTAAATTCCTCTCATCCCACCCCACCTTCTATTTCAATTATATGCAGTTTCCTTCTTATTATAGAAAAAAAGAAGTTTCTCCTTTAAACCCATAGATCGCAAGCTGAATAAAAGTACGGTTAAGGTTCACCTGAAGACTACCTTTTCTCTGACTATTCTAGGAATTTGACTTCTCATTCATTTAGTCAACAAATACTGAGGACCAATTACATGCCAGGTGCTGAGGAAATAGCACTGAACTTAAAAAAAGTTTCTCTTGTGGAACTTCTGTTCTAGTGGGGAAAGATAAGACAGACAATAAACAAACAAAACAAAAATATATTCCACTGGTGTGACAACAGGAATATCCTTATATTGTTGTGTAATATATCCTTATATTATTCCCAGGATGATTAAGCATTTAATTTTATTTACAGATTGATGTTTTGTGTTTAGCCTGTATTCCCAATTGTACTTTGAGCTCTTTGAAGGCAAGTATTTCATTATACATTTGGGCTGAATACACAGTAGAAAATCAGTAAGTACATGACTAAATAGTCATTTTCCAACAATGCTTTTGCTTGGTAGAAACCTGGGGTGGTGTCTTTAGAAATTCCTACATATAATCAACAAATTATAATTCACAAAGAGGTGTTAATAGACACAAATTCTATAAATTTATACAATGGTTAATCCAACTGATGAATGTCCCAGAAGGAATTCTGAGGAGATGCCTGATTAGCAAAGTATAGACTTTGCCCTAGAGAGTGCAAAACAAGGAGAGCTGTACACAACTCAGTTTGACTTTTTCTCAAAAATGTGAACAAGGGTCATGTGGCTTTGGCATCAGACGGGTGATGGTTTCATCACATAGGCAACATGAATTTGGTAGTTTCAGTGCATCATCCCAAAGCTATGCTCCATGGGACAGAATATACCTGGATTATTAGGCTCAGTACCCAATAAACATGGATTGGGACAGTAACTTGGTGCTAGGCTCTTTAATAGTGTAAGTCTTATAGTGGTGTTCAAATTGGGGAACTTGTACTGTGGGGATATACGGAGACTTCCTCTTTGGTATTAGAGCACAGAGGGGTGTCAAGTTTAAACACAATAACATCTGTTTGGGAAAGAGTTTAAATGTAAAGGATCATTCTTTTTTTTTTTTAAATATTTTATTTATTTATTTGATAGAGAGAGACACAGCCAAGAGAAGGAACACAAGCACAGGGAGTGAGAGAGGGAGAACAGGCTTCCCGCGGAGCAGGGAGCCTGATGCTGCGGGACTCCATCCCAGGATCCCAGGACCGGGGATCATGACCGGAGCTGAGGCCAGTCGCCCAGCGTCTGAGCCACGCAGCGCCCCATAAAGGATCATTCTTTAGGAACCACTTGGCTGTTTGACAAAGGAGCATGTTCCATTTTAGGAGCGTAGGCTCCCTGACCTGAAATTCACAGGTTAGGACATTGTTCTTGTTCCAAGGTGTGGCCAGATAGCTAAGAGGTGGAGCAGAAGTTGCTGTCAGGCCAAAAAGCTAGGAGGCTCCGGAAGTACACTAAGACATTCTCTCACTTGGCACTGCTTGGATAACCTCTGGTCAGGTTGCTCTCAGACCATTCCTTCAAGTTCTGGGTTTGGAAGCAGAGAGCCATTTGAGACCTTCCCTGTGATAAAATGGATCTTCTATCAGGAGGGTGATATCATCCTATGGTCATAACTTAAACCAACTTTTTGGAACAAAAACTTCCATATCACACCTACTTTCAACTCACTTCTGACAGGTTAATGATACTTTAAAAAAGAAAGTCAAGTGCAATTTTCCAGCTAAAATAGTTTAATTAGAGGAGCTGACTCCTTGTCCTGCGTTATTTACCTTTTATGACCTACATAGCTGAAAGCATATAACTTTCTATGTCTCCATTTTGTGTAAAACTTTTTTTTTTAACCCCTTTTATACTTGATTCTGTCTGCCAGGATTTTGAACACTGTGAGTTACTAAGTGAAAAGTATTTTTATAGGTTAAAGAGTTCAGTGAGTCATCTGATGTAGCAGTGGATTTTTCAGATGAGGAAACAGGCCTTTAAAAAGTCAGATCTGTCACCTGGGTGGCTTGGTTGGGTGGGTGTCTGTCTGCCTTTAGCTCAGGTCCTGATCTCAGGTCCTGGGACCGGCCCAGGTGTGGCTCCCAGCTCAGCAGGGAGGCTGCTTCTCCCTCTGACCTTCCCCCTCTCATACTGTCTCTCAAATAAATAAATAAAATCTTAAAAAAAAAAGTTGGTACTCTACAAAGATCACATAATGAGTCTGAAACAGAGAGAAAAATAGAGCCCAGGTCTCTTGATTTTAAAATTTGTGTTTCTCAGTCATTGCTTTTGTAAACCTCAGGCTCCCTTTGATAAACATCAAAGTCTCACCTTCTTCACCAGACATTCTGGTACATCCTCTTAGAGAGCCATGATTCTCTTGGGAATCGCTGTATCTTCTAAATAAGACCTTACATTTTCATGGCTGGACACCAGTCCTTCAGATTAGCATACATTGATCCTTCCAAGCAGGTAACAGGAACTCAACATTTATATTTTAAAAAAATGAGGACCAAAATGAAAAAGGTGGGGGCTTATGTTTATAGGTAGTGTAAGAATCAAAATTATGCTAAAACATTGTATAGAATTTTACAGAGTGACTTCCCATCCATTTTCTCATCTGATTCTCATAGCAACACAGTGAGGTATTGATATTATTTGCATTTTGGTCTGGGCAGCTGAGAAAATTAAGATATAGAGGGTTTAAGTGACTTGTCCAAGGTCACAGCAAAACCAGGACTCACACCCTAATCTCCACAACTGTTTTCATTACTTGCCTAGCTTATTTGGTAAGATTTTAGGGGTCTGCAGAATCTCCATGCCCTATCCAGAAATATCTCACATCAGAGATTAAAAAGCTGTCATTCCATGAAGGCAGTGATCCCCCTTCCCTCCTCTTAAGAATGACCTACCTAGGTGTTTGTTAAAATTTATGTAGGCCCTTCCCCTAAAGATTTTGATAAAATAGTTTGGAGTAAGGCTCAGAAATGTATTTTTATTGCTAGACTCAGGAGGTGATAAGGCTTATTTGCAGAAATGAAGTGCATGTTCACTGCGGTGGTAGGACCCTGTGCCTTTATTTCTTAAATCTCTTGGTTAGACTCCCTCCGATTGCCACCACTTTCTCACTTAGGAGGTCACTGCCCAGTCTTGGTATAGGAGAGAGACCAAGGGGTCTACAGGTGGGTGTTCACCATCCTCCTGGGCCTGTCCTTGGGGGCTGGTGGTGACCTCAGATAGCACAAGGCCCCCTTTGTCCTTGATTCTAGGACAGTCCTCCAACCTGATGTTTAGGAAGATGGTCAGCAGATGGCACTAACTTACCACTGTTTCCTCTTTGAAGCTATGTGGAGTGGGGGGCAGGTGAGGGGAAACTTTTAAAGCTAATCTATTTGAAAATTCTGGTGTACCAAATCTTGAAGTCATGCTAGGAAATGGTTCGGTATTTTCTGAAGGGCAAAGATGTCAGGTAGAAGGACTCATATATGGATTCCATCCAGCTGGTTTACTTCTGGCAACTAACTTTATAAGCCTGTTTTTCCAACAAAAAATTGAGAGTGTTCTTGACCTTCTAGGGTAAATGTAAGAAGAAATTATTCTTTGACCCATAGCACACAGAAGGTGCTTAATAAATAATAAAGATCCTTTTTACTGTGCAATGTTGTAATTTATCGCTTTCCTTTTATGCCTGTAAAAGAAACCCATTTTTTAGTTGTGTTTCCTAGTCAGCTTGTTGATGTCCTCACCGACTCCATTGTACCTTAGTACTGTAGGGAGTTTGCTTGATTTCTAATGAAAAACTGAAAGACAATTTTTTTTAAAAAAGATTTTTTAAAAATTTATTTGGCAGGCAGAGAGAGAGAGTATGTGTGTATGGGAGGAAGCAGGCTCCCCGCTGAGCAGAGAGCTCCATAAGGACTGGGGGGGGGATTAGGGTCTCCATTCAGGGGCTCAATCCCAGGGGCCAGAGGCAGAGGCTTAACCCACTGACCCACCCAGGCACCCCTGAAAGACAATTTAAATAAAAATTTGGGAGATGGGGCACCTGAGATGGCTCAGTGGGTTAAAGCCTCTGCCTTTGGCTTAGGTCATGATCCCAGGGCCCTGGGATGGAGCCCCATATTGGGCTCTCTGCTCCGCAGGGACACTGCTTCCCTTCCTCTCTCTCTGCCTGCCTCTCTCTGCATACTTGTGATCTCTGTCAAATAAATAAATAAAATCTTTAAAAAACAAAGCAAAACAAAACTTGGGAGAAAAAAAGAGAGAGGATGTGGACCCTTGGTTTATAAGTCCTTTTCAGTTTGCAGTTAACTTGCATTAGCCATAATATTAGATAATAAAAGTGATATTTACTTCAGGAATGATTGTAACCATTTATTCCTTTCAAGCAATATTTATTTATTCACAAGCACCGACTAGGCTTTGTGTGTAAAGTAGTAAATTAGTAATTGATAAATTAATGAATAATGAGGAAATAAGGAGAAAAGACTTTCGAATCACCAAAATAGATGTTGCAAAGCTGGCACATCAAAGTTCATGTACTTTGTTCTTAGCTAGGCCTTCAGAATCTCACTCGGAGTCTGTTTACTCATTTGTATCCCCATCCCACTAGGGAGTACATTGGAAAGGAGAAAGGCACTTGAAACAGGCAAATTAACCACAGCTAAAGGGTATCCAAAGACAAAAAAGGAGGAAAGAGAAAAATGGAACCAGGAACTCAACGAGAGTATATAGTCTGAATTTATTTGGTATTGCTCAGATTTCTTATATATTGTATTTAACCCTGGTTGCCATTTTATTATACTACCATAATAGTTGGTGTTCATAATTGCATTCCCGATACATCTAGAAAAGAAATTGAATTGTGTTATTTCTGTTTTTTAAAAAGATAGACTATATACTTTCTTATGAAGATTTCTACTCAAAATAGATCAAAATGTTAAATTTGGGAGCTTAAGTAAAGGTAATAAAATTGAATTTTCTGGAAACTACTTTTGTAGAACAGCTGACTTTCCTGATACCACAAAAGTGAAGCATCACCTTGTTAAATATTACAAGCTTTTGGTCTTTTCCACTTCCTGAAAATTTATACTGTGTAGTACACAGTAATAACAAACATTTATCTAGTGGTTACTATTTGCCAGTAACTAATATATACTATGTTCATGTGTATGTTTGAATAATCCCCATAACAGCTCCATAAAGTATTTTTCTCAAGTTTATAGTTGAGGAAACTGACATGTACAAAGTTAAATAACTTCCTAATATTGCACTGCTAATAGGTAAAAGAACTAATATTTGAACCCAGATAGTCTGGTTCTAGAGGCATGCATTTAACCACTGCGTCATACCCTATAGGACTCACTATTAGGTCCTCTTGGATGAACACTTTTTTTTAAGAGAGAGGAAAGAATGGGGGGCATGGGTGGCTCAGTTGTTAAGTCTGCCTTGGGCTTGGGTCAGGATGGTTCTGGGATCAAACCCTGAATTGGCTCCCTACTCAGCGGGAGGCCTGCTTCTACCTCTCCCGCTGCCCCTGGGCTTGCATTCCTTCTCTTGCTGTGTCTTTGTCAAATAAATAAGTAAAATCTTTTAAAAAGAGAGAGAGAGGAAACGAATTCAGGGGGAGAGGGAGCAGAGGGAGATGAAGAGAGAGAATCGGGATGTGGAACTTGATCTCATGACCCTGAGATCATTACCTGAGCTGAAATCAAAAGTCGGAGGCTTAACCAGCTGAGCCACCCAGGTGCCCTGAAACACAGTTTTTGTTGCATTGATGGGCTTACAAAAAGTAAGCAAATTCTCTAAGAACATATATGCAAATTCTATGTAACTGCATAGAATGAAAATGTATCATGAGTTTTTTATTTTACAATTTTTATTTAAATTCTAGTTAACATATAGTGTAATACTGATTTCAGGAGTAGAATTTAGTGATTCATCTTACATGAACACCCTGTGCTCATCATAACAAATGCCTTAATACCCATCTCCCATTTATCCCATCCCCCACCCCCTCCCTCCCTCAACCCTCAGTTTATTCTCTATCCTTAAAAATCTCTTATGATTTATTTCCCTCTCTTTTTTCCCCCTTCCCATATGTTCATCTGGGTTTTTTTCCCTTAAATTCCACATATCATGTGAGTATTTTAAAGAATCAGTAATAGACTCAGGAGCTATTATTATTTTTTTTTTTAGAGTGGTGGGCAGCAAAGTCATGTTTACTGAGTGATATATAGCAAAGTCTAGGGGTTTTATGGGCTTGTTGGTGTGCTGTTTTAATCTGATTAACCTGATTAACCCACCTTGAGCCTCTCATCCAATCAGATCTTTGTGTGAGGGACAGGGTGGAGGGCTCCTTCCAAGGTGGTATAAAATCCTTTTAAGGGTGGTTCCCGTTAGGGCTTTAGGAGTTGGTCCCTGCCTGCCTTCAAACTATCCTTCATCGTTTACCAACCCCCCGAAAAGGTAATCCTAACTGCTATTGGGAAGAAGGGCAACGACTGATCAAACTATTTCCTGCTGGCCAGGGGCCAGGGCGTTGGATTGGGCCCTCACGTTCTGATCTATCCAGGGGTCCTCTGTAGATGACAGGTTTGACCTCCATGTGAGGCTTCATCCTAACCACAATTTGGTGTTTGATGACCTTTACTCTGGAAGATACAAAGCAGGTTAGGGGATTTAGGAGGCAAGGCTCAAAACACAATGCAAGACCGAGTATAGTCAGGAGTCCAAGGAGAGATAAAGGCTGTTTTGTTTTTAAAGATTTTACTTACTTGTCAGAGAGGAAACACAAGCAGGGAGAGAGGCAGGCAGAGGGTGAGGAGAAGCAGGCTCCATGCTCCGCCAGGAGCCTGATGCAGACCCTGAGATGATGACCGGAACTGAAGGCAGACACTTAACTGGCTGAGCCAATCAGGTGTCCCAAGAGACACAGGATGTTTTAGTGAACTCCTAGAGGGCGGGCAAAAGGAATACAATAAGGATTATGATTTTGATGGGATATAGGGAAAGTAACATTTAAGAAGACTTACCCATGTCTTGTTTGAGGTCCTCTCTGGGTTCGGAGAGTGATTTCAATTCCTTGTTTTTTTAGGCCCCCTTGGGGACCAGGGTTTGATTCTGGAATGGTGGATCTGGGCTTCAAATTGAGGCACTTTGATTGCTTTTGGAGTGGCTGCATTCACTGTTATGTGGGTCTTCCCAGACAGGCTCTAACTAGCACTTGGTAAATACCCCACTTGCTGTTGCACTGGCCCCCAGCGCCTGGGTTAGGACACCTGAAGCCATTCCCTCTAAAGCTGGGACACTGAGTAAGATCCTCCTGAGATTTTTAAAAGCTTTTTCTGACTCTGGATCCCACATTACTACATAGGTACTGGCTGTCTGGGTGTTCTTGGTAAACTGATAGAAGGGGTGTGCTATTTCTTCATATCCTGGTATCCACGTTCCAACAGTGACAGTGTCCTGTGAAGCCTAAAAAACCTTTCCAACAAGGGAAAGTTGTGGGATCCTTAAGAGGTATGGGAATGGGCCCTGCTCTTAAGGCCCAACCCACTTCAGCCTAAGTTGCTCAGACCTGGGAATTAATATTAGTCTCTATTAAGGGGAGGCAATTGCTAGTCTGCCCAGGGACTAGACATATGAGACTTGGTATCTCTAATTGAGAGGTGTGGGGCTCTCAGGCATTAAGAAAGCATAAGAGAAAATTGGATCTCCCCAGGTGTATTCCAGAAGGCGAGAAAAAAATTTGACTATTGGGTCCCCCCCAGTGATGCCCTTAATGGCAGCACTGCAGTTGGACAGTAGGCCCAAGGTGGAGAGTAGAAGAGAAAAGGTGGCTTCAGTATCAAGAAGGAAATTGACTGGTTTTCCTTCTATTTCCAAAAATCACCTGAGGTGATTCCATAGGGAACCATAGGGTTCCCTATGTTGAGAGGTTCAGAGGAGCCACCATGCAGAACCCCGGGCCCCATCAGTACTGATCAGGGGCGCTGGCCACTTGAGCCCTTGCAGATTGAATTCCCCGAGGGCATTCAGATTTCCGGTGTTCTCCTCCACCAGCAGGACAAGGGTTACTGGGCCTTGCTTTTTGCCGCTGGGGGCATTCTCAAGTCCGGTGTCCTGGGTGGCCACAGAGGCCAGAGCCTCAGAAGGTCAAGCTGGCAACAGCAGGCAAGACAGCAACTAAAGCCTTAGACCTTTTCTTTAGTTTCTATTCCTCACTTGGTTCCAGTTGTAAATGACCTGCTGGCAGCTTGTTAGAGCTCTTCTAGGGTCCCCCAGGGGCCAACAGCCAACTTCTGCAGTTTTTTCCAAGTATCTAGAGCCAATTGGGTCTTTAAGAATGATCTCGGCCTCAGGAGAACCAGGGGAGATAGCTACGTATTTAATGAGAGACTCTCTCAATCTTCCTAAGAAAACGGTTGGTGTTTTCTTCCTGAGTTTGGGTTAGCAGTTTGCATCCTGTTTACCAACAGACCCAAATATCCTCTACCAGAGACTTTGAAAGCCATCTTTAATGATTACCCATGAAGATTTTGAGACAGATTAAGATTACCACGATTTTTTACTAACAGACCCAAACATCCTTTAAAAGCACAACCCAGGGCGCCTGGGTGGCTCAGTGGGTTGGGCCTCTGCCTTAGGGTTGGGTCATGGTCTCGGGGTCCTGGGATCGAGCCCACATCAGGCTCTCTGCTCCGGGGAGCCTGCTTGCCCCTCTCTCTCTGCCTGCCTCTCTGCCTGCTTGTGATCTCTTTCTCTGTGTCAAATAAATAAATAAAATCTTTAAAAAAAAAAAGAAGTACAAACCAATGTCTGGTAATCAATGCCTTGGCACTTTATCCTCTTTGGAGAAGACCTAGATGTAATCCCATTTATCAACTAAGCAAAACTTTCTTAACAATTACCCAAGAAAACTTTGAGATAGACGAGATTAACCGCCTTGTTAACACAAGCCATTTGTCCTTCAGCAAACCTAGATGGAATCACTCTTGGATCTAAACCTCATCAGCTTGGACAGATGAGCAAACACTTTGTTTTTTTCCTACCCAAGTGGAAATGTGCAGTCCATGTCAGATGGTAGAAGACAGGGAATTTCCCCCAAACAAAGGGAGTTTTGGCTGCTGCTTAGGAATATTCCTTGAAGTCTTTGTTCAGAGGTAGGCTGAACAGTTGGCTCCAATTATAGCCATTAACCCGGGATGTGAATGAGGGAGAAGCCCCCCTGTACTGTTCAATCCCTCTATGATGCAGTCTTGCAAGTGATGGTGATAGCAGTTTCCATGGGGATCATTAGGGTCCCAGTTGGGGTCTTGAGGTGATACAGCCTGGGCTCCAGTTGGAAGCCACCCGTGGGCTTATCCATCCCTTGATCCCTGTATGTTTCAGTAGTGGACAGAACCCCACATTTTTTGCTTTGGAGAGGGTCTGATTTAACAGAGGCATTACATCCAAGTTCGGAAAACTCTGAGGTCCCCCTTCATCACAGGTCTTACAACAGCACCTCCTCTTGGTCCCCCTTGGAGCACTAGCTGTACTTGCAGGGGGTAAAGCCTTTGAGCATCAGCAGGGGTTCCAGGATAGGATGGAACAGGTAGGAGACCTGATCTTACCCTAGGAAGGTTGGAGACAGGGGTGGAGATTCCCCTGTGGACTCCATTTGCCTATCTACTTTTGATGTAGATGTGATGTTCCTTTGTTCCTTCCTCCTACCCACACAGGGGTGGGAGTCAGAAGAGAGTAACCAGAAGGCCTGGTTTATCCTGCATAACTGAGATTAGAACAAAAGAAAATGAGTCGCCTTTTTCCCCAGTTAAAACCAGGAAGGCAAAGTCCCTCAGGGGGCCATGTCTCGCCTTCCCAGCTTGTATTGTGGCCATGCCCGAGAACAAAGGAAAATGAGTTGCTTTCGCCCAGTTAAAACCAGGAAGCGGGGGCGCCTGGGTGGCTCAGTCGTTAAGCATCTGGTTTCAGCTCAGGCCATGATCTAACGGTTCTGGGATCAAGTCCACATCGGGCTCCTTGCTCAGCAAGGTGTCTACTTCTCCCTTTCCCTCTACCCGGTATTCCCTCCCACTTGTGCTCTCTCTTGTGTGCATGCTCTCTCTCAAATAAATAAATAAATAAATAAATCTGAAAACACACACACGGGAAGTCGTCCAAGCAAGTGATATTGAGCAATTTATAGATCTGATACCCTTCCTGTAGCCTATAATGCCAGAAAGGGACTCTAAAGGAGTAAGGGCCTTAGTCAGGTTTATAAAAAAAGAGGAAAAGGCACCCCTTACCTTAATTTCTTATAGTTGATCAGGGAGACTTGGGAAGAGAAGAAAAAGCATCCCCCATCACAGTTCCTCCTCATCTTTTCCCTGATGTATGGCTCTAGCTACTCATGTGACTGACAGCCAGAGCCGTTGTCCTCTCTGTGAGGTGCTGGGAGTAATTGTGGTTACCCAGGCTTGGCCCTACCTCGAGAGAGTGATCCTGGTTTCCCCACCCTCAGGATTCCCTTAGAAGTCAATGTATATACTAGATTTCTTTTAGTAGAGTAGTTCTGTCTGACATAGCCACATAATCATCTTTTAGTAGAATTGTTCTGTCTGGCATAGCCACATGGAAGGACAAGACAGGGCACCCAGGGAGGGGAAATCCACGTGGGATAAGCCCCGATGGAACCTAAAAGTTGGGAGGTCCTTTAGATCTTAGTTCTTCTGCCCTGCTTGGTCATTTCTTTACATAGGTAGTGTAGCCAGTCCAAGGGGTGTTCCAGTAATGCCCAGGATAGGAGGAGTCAGAAACAGGAGATTGTTCCTCACCGTAAAACAGGGAACTGTGAGTGAGATCCCTTGGAGGCTACCCGAACCACTCACAAGAGAATGTCTGAGGAACTATCCTGTGCTTTCCCACTCATTCTCCTAGGGAAGGAATCAGCCAAGAAAAGAATAGTAGAGGGGTTTCTCTCTGGATGCCCGGATGTGCAAGTAAGGAACCAGGTCCTTCCAAGAGCCTTTGGGTGTCCACCAAAGGGTAGCCTTGGTCAGGCCCTTCAGTTGCTGCTCAGTTTTCTCTAGGTCCCTCATATCTGGTCTTCTGTCCTAAAGGAGTTCTGAGTCCTCACCAAACTGACATTCCCAACTTCTGCTGGGTCGGGGGGGTGGTTGGTCAGAAAGGAGCCCCGGGAGCCTGTCACCCAAGACTCGAGAATGGCAGTCACACTAATTGCTCTTACAGGTCTGATGGGTGCCCACTGTTTTTCAACAAAATGGGGAGAGAAAGAGAGAGACTTGCTGCTCACTACTCACTACTCACTACTCATGGTTAGTTGTCCTTAGTGATGGTGGAGATCCCAGACAAGCCACCATAAATGCTACAGGATTTTTTTTCTCTGTGCTTATGGTTCTTGGTCAGACTGCTTTGAAGAATGAAGAGGTAGACCAGACAGAGTGGTGGCAGCAAAGCAAGGTTTATTGAGTGATAGCAAACTGATAGTACAAAGCTCCCAAGGAGAGAGGGGACCCAAGAGGGTTGCCTCAGGAGTCGTTTTTTAAGAATGAGCAAGTAATTGGAAGCTATCAGAAGTTACCAAACAGTTTTGAAAACAACAACAAAAAGCATTTGGAGATGAAAAATGTAATTGTTAAAATCATATGGATATATTTAATTAGTATTTATATACTGGCAAAACTATCTTCAAGTATTAGGACAAAGTAAAGATATTTTCAGATAAAAACTTGATAGAACAAAGTTGGAGAACTCATACTTCCTGGTTTCAGAACTTACTACAAAGCTGCAGTAATCAAGATGGATTTGCACTGTCTTAAGAGTAGACATACACAGAAATAGAACAGAATTGAGAATCTAGAAATAAACTGTCATATTTACAGTGAACTGATTTTCAACAAGAGTGCCATCTTTAAAAGGATACAATGGCAAAGAAGAATCTTTTTTACCAAATGGTGCAGAGTCAACCAGATATTTACATACAAAGTTGGAGATTTTATATTATATATATAATCTATATAGGATTTGAGGATATATATAATACTCAAAAGGAATCAGAGACATAAATGTAAGTGCTAAAACTATAAAACTTTTTCTTTAAAGATTTTATTTATTTGTGTGAGAGAGAGAATGAGAGAGAGCACAAGCAGGGGTGAGGAACAGCAGGTAAAGGAAGAAGCAGGCTCCCCACTGAGCAAGGAGCCCAATGTGGGACTTGATTCCAGGACTCTGGAATCATGACCTGAGCCAAAGGCAGATACTTAATCAACTGAGCCACCCAGGTGTCCCAAAACTATAAAACTTCCAAAAGAAAATATAGATGTAAGTTCATGACCTTGGATTAGGCAACAGTTTCTTAGATATGAAACCGAAAGTGTAAACAACCAGAAATAAATAAGTAAATAAGACTTTATCAAGATTAACAACTTTTGTGCTTCAAAGGACCCTTATTAAGACCATGAAAGGAGAACTCTCAGAATAGGAAAAAGTATTTGCAAATCAAATGTTGATAAGGGTCTAGTATTCAGTACTCAATAAAAAAAAGACAACCCAATTTTATTTATTTACCTAATTTTTTTAAAAAAAGATTTTATTTATTTATTTGACAGACAGATCACAAGTAGGCAGAGAGGCAGGCAGAAAGAGAGGAAGGGAAGCAAGCTCCCTGCTGAGCAAAGAGCCCGATGTGGGCTTGATCCCAGGACCCCGGGATCATGACCTGAGCTGAAGGCAGAGGCTTTAACCCACTAAGCCACCCAGGCACCCCGACAACCCAATTTTTAAAAATGGGTGCTACAGACTGAATGTGTCCCCCCAAAATTCATGTCTTGAAACCTAATCTCCGGTGTGATGATACTAGGAGATAGGGGTCTTTGGGAAGTGATTAGGTCATGAGGGTGGGGGCCTCATTTATCAGATTACTGCCCTTATATGAACTTGCTCCTTCCACCATGCATCTATGAACCAGGAAGCAGACTTTCACCAGGTATCAAATCTGCTGACACCTTTATTTTGGACTTCCCAGCCTCTAGAACTATAAGAAATACATCTCTGTTACTTATAAGCCACCCATGTTGTTGGTATTTTTGTTATAGCAGCCTGAACAGATTAAGAAAATGGGCAAAGGATTTGAACAGACATTTCTTCAAAGAAGATATAGAAATGGCCAATAACTATATGAAAAGATGCTCAACATCACTAGCCATTAGGGAAATACAAATCAAAACCAGAATGAGATATTTCATACTCGTTAGATGGCTTTCATTTGAAAGAGCAGAAAACACCAAATATTGTCAGGAATGTGAAGGAATTAGAACCCTCATGCTGGTCAGAATATAAAATGAGGTAGCTGCTATGGACAACAATTTGACAGTTCCTCAAAAGTTAAACATACAGTTAGTACATGACCTAATGATTCCACTCCTGAGTATATACCTAAGAGAACTGAAAAAGATTTTTATACAAAAACTTGTATGTTAATGTTCATACTAGCATTATTTAAAATAGGCAAAAAGTGGATACACTCAAATGTTCATCATCTGACAGATAAATGTGGTATGTCCATACAATAGAGTACTATTCAGCCATAAAAAGTAACAAAATATCAATACATGCCCAGACATGGATGAACCTTGAAAACATGCTAAGTGAAAGAAGCCAGACATAAAAGACCACATACTGTATGGTTGCATTTATGGGAAACGTCCAGAATAGGCTAATCCATAAAGACAAAGTGGTTGCCAGGTGCTTAGTGGAGGAGGGATAGGGAGTGACTGCTAATGTGTATGGGGTTTCTTTCTGGGATGAAATGTTCTAGAATTAGAAAGTAATGGTGGTTTTTACAACTTTGTGAATACACAAAAGCCACTGAATTGTGAATTTTATGGTATGTGGAATTATAATTCAATTTTAAAAATCTAAACATTCTACCAACAGTAGACCTTCACTAAAATTATTTCTAAAAGGTATTCTTCAGGGGTGCCTGTGGGGGCTCAGTTGGTTAAGCATCTGACTCTTGATCTCAGCTCAGGTCTCGATCTCAAGGTTATGAGTTCAAGCTCTGAGTTGGGCTCTGCACTGGATGTGGAGCCTACACACACACAAAAAAGATATTCTTCAGGAAGAAGAAAAATGACCTTAAAAGCAAGGTCTGAGGTGACAAACATAGTAAATAAGTCTAAACAAACATTGTATAAGATAATACGTGTTTATTTTGAGGGGTAAAATAACTAAAATAGTTCAAGGGGTGAAGATACAATTAACTTTGATTTTGTTAAAATCAGTATGTATAATAAAAATTCAAGAGAAAACACTAGAAGAATAGCAAAAGTATAAAACTTCCGAATCAATATAAGGGAAAAAAGTGGAATAAGAAAAATATTACTCAATTCAAAAGCTGACAATAAGAGGAAAAGTGATTTAGAACCCAGAAAGTAAGAAGGTAAAAGCCAATCCAAACATAATTCTAATCACCATATGTATTTACTAAACTCACGAGTTAAAAGATGAATTGTTAGATTTACTAAAATAAACTAAAATCCAGCTATAATGCTGCTTACAAGAAACATCTTTAAAAGGATACAGAAAGTCAAAAGTAAAAAGATACTTTTTTCTAACAAATAACCCAAAGAAAGTTGGGAGCTATATTATTAGACAAAACAGGCTTTAAGACAAAAAAAAAGCATTATAGGAACTAAAAACATAATTACATAATGATAAAAGATTTAGCCCGCAAGAAGTCACTAAAACTCAATACTTAATATGCAACCATTAAAATAGCTTCAAAATAGGGGTGCCTGAGTTGCTCAGTCGGTTAAGGGGATGCCTTCGGCTGGGGTCATAATCTCAGGATCCTGGGATGAGCCGCTCTTGGAACCCCCTGCTTAGTAGCGGGGAGTCTGCTTCTCTTTCTCCCTCTGCTCTTACCCCCACTCATTAACACACTCTCTCTCTCTCTCTCTCTCTCTGAAATCAATAAGTAGAACCATAAAGAAATAAATAGCTTCAAAATATATAAAGCCAAAATTGAATAACGGGGAGAAAATGCGTGCGCCACCTAGTGGAAGATTCCAACACATTCCTTATTTACTCAGTTGAACAATTAACAAGTTTGAGATAATGCACCCAATGATTAGAGAATACACTACCCCCCCCAACCCAAGCTGCACACAGAAACTACAAAAACTGACCAAGGACTAGGTCATGAAGAAAGACTAAACATTTCAAAGAACAGGTACCACACAGATCTTATTTAATGTATTTAAAATCCCCCGATGTTTGGAAATAAAAACCCCTCAACTCCCAGCAAACCCACAGTGATCCATCTTCTCACTATCCCCTTGAAGTATTCACAGCTCATCAGGATCCCCTTTCTCCTAGAACTTCCCCCAACTCCCCAGCAACCGTGATCCGTCAGTAGGACTGCCCTTTATGCCACAAGCCTCACTACGGCCTCAGCTGACGAGAGGTGGAGTCCTGATTCAAACTGGGCCAATCAGTTGCTCTAATCAAGGAATCTGGGTTTAGGGCAGGCTCTTCTTTGACTTGAGATGATCATCCTTCCTATGAACCTCGCGGGAGCGCAGAAAACGGATGTGCAAAGAGAAACTAGGGGGTCCTGAAGAGAGTCGAGACCACACAGTGAGAATGAGAGAGACAGAGACAGAGAGAGATTGAGAAACTGACCAGAGAGAGGGACCTGGAAAGTAGAGAGAGAAACAAACAGTCTGAGAAAAAGAACATGTAGGGCAGGAGTTGAGTTAGAGATTGAGAGAAAGCAAAAATTCCTGAGAGAGAATAAGAGTGCAGAGCCGAGTGATGGCCTGGATTCGGATGGCTTTGCAGTTCTGGTTTCCATCCTTCCAGAGGTCTGCTGGCATGACAGCCTCTGGTACTTGTAACCAAAAGCCTTCAGTGCACACTTCCACCTCTGCTCCTTAGCTCTAGCTGTCCCTTTGCCTGAAACTCCACCTGTCCCTGTACAGTCTTCAACTTGGCTTAAGTCCCCTCAGTCTTTCAAAACTGTTCTTGTCCTGACATCTTGGTGACATTTTCCTCTATCAGCTCAGCTGCTAAAGCTCTCCAGACTCTAGAGAGCATTCTGCCTGGAAAACATCCATGCTTGGAAACAGAAGCGGCCGGATGGGCCCCTCTGTCTGCCTGTGCCCTTTCTCCATGCCATCTGGTGTCCATCCTTGTACACTTCACTCTCAGTAACTGGCTGATCAGCCAGTGTACAGCAGGCTGAGACTGAAACCCCAGGGCTTTTCTAAAATGAATGTTCTGTCCACCTAGTGTGAGAGTCTCCACAAAGGAAGGGAACACCCAATGAATCATCAGCAGTTTGGTAAAGCAAAGTCATCCTGGGAACTGTGTTCTTAGCCTCACCAAAAATCATGGAAAAAACATTAGAGATGGTTTAGATTCTAATCAAGACTAACTCCTTCATTTTAAAAAAATATTTATTCATTCATTTGTTTTTAAGATAGAATGGGCATATAACATCATTTTAGTTTTAAGTATACAACCAACTCTTTCATTTGTAGATGAGGAAAATGAGGTCATGGAGAAACCGACTTGACCAAAATCACACTGCTAGCAGGGAACACCTCTGTCTTTGGAAGCAAGATGCTTAGAGATTAAGGAACATGAGTTCAACTTGATAGTGTTTCCTCATCTGAGAGAGACATATCTTCCACCCCTGCCAGACTCTACCCCTGGTTTTGAACAAGCTGTTTCTGCTTGTGCCCTTGTGCCTGATAGCAGGCACAACTGAAGGCACAACTTCAGCAAACCAGCTCCTAGCTGTGATTCAAATTAGATGTTGTCTCCTCCAGGAAACCTTCTCTGACCACCATCCCTTCCAAATCTGGTGCCACTGTGTGTACTATATTTTATATACGCATAAAGGCCACTCTACTTGCACGCTTGCCTTGGCAGAGAGTATTAGGCACTCCATAAATATTTGGTGAGTGAAGAAAAACATCAGGTACCAGATGAGGCCTGCTGGAGTCCACTGATTCAGTCCCTTGGTGGAGAACAGAAAGGGAAGAGGCACAGGGTGAGAGAACCAATTAGCCCACTTTTCCAGCACCCTCTCTTTGCGAGTTTGAAGGGAACTGGGTGGTCAGGTTGAATCACCACAAACTGGCTCCTGAAGTAGGGAGGCATCCGTGCTGCAGAGAGCCGAACACTTGACCCCTCGGCAGGAGCATCAGGCTCCCCAAATAGTCTGTAATGGCCGCTTCCCAGAAAGTGTTGTTGGAAGTGGGTCAAGGAGCAATCCCAGGGCCACTAGGCCCTAGGCTTGACTTCACTCAGTTTCTCAGAGGTCATGAGGATAGGGTGCTCAGCCAGAAAAATTTATAATGGATTACGAACCAAATCCCTGGGAGCTGGGCAGATGCTGACCCAAGAGCATAAAATCTAGTCCAGGCCAGAGGTGGCCAAAAGGAGCTGCAACTGGGCCAGCCAGGAGATCAAGGAAAGCTTTCTGTCCTGATTATGAACAATGTCCTCTCCTCCCTGAGTCTCCTTAACTTCTTTTCTGAGAGATTCTGGAGGGGTTGGGAGAAGGCAGTCTGCATCTCACCCAACATTACACTCCAACACCCTGACTCTAAATGCCTCCAAGATTACTCTGGCCTCAACCACTGGCCTCTGATTTACTATTTTATTTATTATTATTTTTTAAAGATTTAATTTATTTGACAGAGAGAGACACGAGAGAGGGAACATAAGCAGGGGGAGTGGGAGAGGGAGAACTAGGCTTCCCACTGAGCAGGGAGTCTGATATGGGGCTTGATGTGGGACTCAATCCCAGGACCCTGGCATCATAACCCGAGCCGAAGGCAGACGCCTAATGACTGAACCACCCAGGCACCCCTGATTTACTATTTTAAACTGAATACTTTTTCCAAAAACAAAGCCCTGTCCATTTGGACCAGTTGTTTTACTCAAGGGACAGGGGCTATTATACACAGCAGAGATCTGGTATCTGGAAAAGCTGGGTGTCTTTAGAAGAGCTTGGAATAAAATTAAAAAGAAAAAAAGCCCATCATTTCTGAGTGAGGTCAGCCAGCACAGCTGGAGAAAGCAGCAGGCAGTGGGGGGTTGCTGAAGGAGCACTTGGCCAGCTTACCTGATCCTGGGCCAAGCCATTGTATAAGCTCCCCAGTATTGGAAAGAAAGAGAGAAAGAAAGAAAGAAAGAAAGAAAGAAAGAAAGAAAGAAAGAAAGAAAGGAAGGAAGGAAGGAAGGAAGGAAGGAAGAAAGAAAGAAAGGAAGGAAGGAAGAAAGAAAGAAAGAAGAAAGATGGGACATGTTTTTAGCTTTGCTCAGGAGCCCAGAACATACTCACAACTCCAGGAATCTCTGCTCTTCTCTGCAAGTGGAAAATATGATCCATGAGAACAAACTTGATCACTGACTGGAGTGTTGCCTAGTTACTCAACCCTGTAACTGGCTGGGGGCGGGGTGGGGGGGTGGAGGGGGTTGGTGGTGTGGAACTGTGCCTCATGCCACCTTGGGACCACTGTCCAGAATCTCTGTCCCTCTGAGCACCTGGCTCTCTTTATTGGTTAAGAGACAGGCCAGGGGCCTCAGAAACGAGTATAAAATGCGTATTTATTGACATCTGCTCTGGAATACACTGGGCTTCTAGGAAGAACAAAAGTAAATGTAAAGGGAAATGCACTAATATAATTAACAACCTATTGCAGTTGTAGGTGTGAAATGTTCTTTCCAGACTTGGCAGAGGAACTACGATTACCCTATATTCAACAGCTTAACACGGAATGTATACTAGAGTTCCAAACTCAGCAAAGAAATAAATAAGTTATTTACATTTCAAGTAAAAAATTGTAGTTTATTCCTTTATTTCACCACGATTTATATGTGTGAACTGTGATAGAGGCCTTGCTGACATCTTGTAGACCAAGGCCAAGAAATATGCCTTATATTGGTTATTTGGTCTTTATCATCAGATTATCATTATCATAGAGGTGAGCGAAACCCTGCAAAAAGGGAAGGAAATACATTTTCGTTGTTGGCCACAGACTTTACCAATGGCCAATTTCTTGTGTTTCTTTTAAAGAACAGGACAAAAAGACTTTATTTTGACATTGGATGGGGGCGCTAGGTGCCAATCAGTATAATGGGATAAAGACAGTAAATAAAGGCATGAAGAAACAAACAAGCAAACTTCCCCGGAACAGGTGTGCTTAAATTAACCAAGTGACAGTTTGTGTGCATCAGTCTCACAATGGCTGTCGCATGAGGTGGGGGAAGAAAAGTACCACGAGACTTAGTTGTTCCGAGGCTGCGAAGCGAGCCCCAGAAACCTCGGAGAGGCCACTGCCTCGCGCCTGCGCTGGCCACGCCTACTAGCCCGCTGCTGTCTCCGCGAGGGCACTCTTCCTCTGCCACTGTTTGTGGCAGGGGGCCGGGCAGAGGGGCTTTGGAGATACTGGAAGGCACTCTGGCGGCCCACCTGCCTCTCTACGCAGTTAAAGGTCAGGGCCACTCCCACGTTGCTCTTCATGACTCTGGAGGAGCCATCAGATGTGCCATCAAAGCAACGGCCAAGAGCAATCTCCTTGGCCACGCGAGGGTCCTGGTCAGTGACGGTATAGATGCCATAGTTGTGGCCCAGTGGATCCAGGGGTGCCAGCATGGTGTACTCGCTGGTGTCATTATTGACTGCTAGTGGTAGGTGGTTGACCAGGTACTCATGAAGCATGGAGTTAACACTGGCTCGATGGCAGCTGCCCTGAGGGATGACCTTCACCAGTGTGCGGTCCACACGGTCCTGGTCATAGAGCATCCCACTGCACTTGAACTCTAAACAGGCAGATGAGACATTGGGCTGGTCCCTGTCCCGTGTGCTCTTCACATCCCGGATTCCATACAACTTCCCCACTGTCCGCCGGTGGGTGCCCCCCATGTTGCGGGATCGTACATTCACCTCCACTGGCCCCACAATCTTCACCTTGATGTAGCAGGCCCTGAACTCCATTGGCTTGGGCCACCAAGCCAGGTAGTCTTCAGTCCAGCTCATAGGATCATCCTCATTGAAGGGTACAGTATTGTAGTCATACCGATCCCCCTCAATCTGGTAGAACCGGAAGTGGGCTGCACTGGGTGGAGCCTCCTCACATGCCCGGAGGTTCTCAAAGGCATAGATGGGCCCATTGCTCTCCTCGGGTGAATTGGGCCGTGGCTTGGCCATACTAATCTGGAAAGCTGTCTTCTTCACCCGTGGGTCCTCATGATCTGTCCGACGGTATTTGAGCTTATTGAGATAGGGCTGTGGGACACCAATTGCATTTGGGTTGAACTTAGGAAAAGACTGTACTGCTTCCAGTTCTTCCCCAGCTAGGCTTGCCAAAACATAGGCAGAATAGGCATCAGGGGACTCGTCATCGCAGAAGGCAGGGACACAAGCCCCATTGGGGCCCGTGATGACACTGTCAAAGCGGCCCCAGGCCCTGGGGTTGGATGAGAAACCAGTCCTGGGCTCCAGGTTGATCACAGAGACCACAACGCCTTGGATCTGCTCACTGGGCAAGAACCTCTCACTCCGGTAGGCCCTAACCTTGATAAAGCACCTCCTGCTTTCTGGGACATCCAAATTAAAGAGCCTCCTTTCACGGATCTCCATGTTGCCCACCAGGAAGGTTCTCTCTTCCCTTTTGCCCCGCCTTTGGCTTTCAAATTTGAAGTCACCTTCCTCTTCCCACAACCCTGTGTCTGGGTTGAGTGACCAGAGTTTCATTGTGGGCACATGCTCTGGCATCTTGACCTGGGTCGAGTCAAGGTGGACCTTCACCTTGCCAACATTAAGTGACTCTGAGGTGGCCTCGTCTGTGAAGTCCACGGAGAACATGCCATATGTCCGAAGGGGGAAGGTGTCTCCTTCATCATTGATGAAGTTCAGGTCACTCTGGGCAGCTGTGGCTGTGGAAATATTCCGGGGATCCAGGAAGGTCACACTGGCCTTTACTTTTCCTGTGTAGGGCTCCCCATTCTGCCTGTAGAAGCTCTTGGATGGGATCTCCAGCTCAGCCATAGGGTCTTCTCCAGCCACCTCCCCAAGGGGGATAATGTTGGTGTCCATGGCCTCCAACATGATGGGCTCTTTCTTCCGAAGCATCTTGATCTCATGGAACACCGCACTCCCCTTCTTGTTGAAGGGCAGCACTTTAGTGGTATTGACGAACTTCTGCAACCTGTCCACAAATGTGAGCACCAGCCTCTCTGTGTCCTGGGGAACATGGAGGGTGAAAGTGCCTTTGTAGCCAGTCATGCTCACACGGTTGCTCCCCAGGTACACATGGCCAAAGCGCATGGGTTCCCCATTGTCAGCAGCACTGACGCGGCCACGCACAATACTCCGGGTCTCTGTACACCGTTGGCAGCTGCACTCCATGGCCACCTTGGTGGGCAGCGTGTACCCACTGCACTGGATCTCCCTTTCCTCTGTTTTGGAGATGCCACAGCAGTGCTCCACGGCATCCCGGCACCTGATCCCGTTATCCTGCTGCCCTGCACAGGTCTTGACAGGGCAATGGCCCACGTCATAGTAAAAAGAGTTGGTGGCATTCTGGAAGCAATCATGGGGCAGCCGGATAAGGTAGCTCTCAGGGGTTGGATTGCAAGGAGTCTCATCAGTGGCTGTGGAGGGAATGGTATGCATATTAAAAGAAAATTCATGTCCTACGCTAAGTGTACCCTTACCTCACCTCTCTGTGGGGCTTTATGGTTTTCAAAGTACTTGCATCTCCATGATCCTGATTCTCACAGAACTCTTCTGAGGGAGATGGAATAACCATTATTTTTTTTTATCATTTCTTTAAAAAGATTTTATTTATTTATTTGTCAGAGAGAGAGAGAGTACAATTGGGGAGAAGCAGGCAGAGGGAGAAGCAGGCTTCCCGCTGAGCAAATAGCCTGACTCGGGACTCGAACCCAGGACTCTGGGATCATGACCTGAGCTGAAGGCAGATGTTTAACTGACTGAGCCACCCAGGTGTCCCTAGAATTGAATAGCCATTATTAATCCATATATGGATTAATAACGTATGTATATATATTAATATACATTATATATATTAATAATGTATGTGTATATATATGTGTGTATATATATATATATATATATACACATACATATATGGAAACAGAGTTGGTTACTGAGACCATTACAGTCATGGTTCTTGATAGAGGGGTCCGGAAAATTTGTGAGAGTGTTTTGAGTTATCACTAAAATTGAGAGTGCTACTGGCATGTAGTGGGCAGGGTGGGGGATGGGCATTGCCACTCTGTGTCTTGCAATGGCCTAGCACTGCTCAGCATGAAGAATTTGTCTGCATGAAGTTCACGTATCCCAGCAGACATTCATGTACGTGGAAAACCTGTTTAAAATGATCATAGCTTACTATTTTTTCTGTGGCTTTAACCATTGAATTTTTAAAGAACACAACTGCCTTATAAATCAAGCTAAGATTGTACTTGGTTTAGCTTGGAACTATACCCAGAATTGTTCCCTTATCTCAGGAAAACTGCATACCTGCCCCAACATTAACCAAGGAATGTGAACCACCAAAATGATACCCCTATATTCATCAGGATTTGTAGCTGTTGCGTTCGTGGTGACTGGATTTAAGTACAAGTGTCTGACCTCTTTGGTTAGCCTTCTCATGTTACTATGCCAAAAAACATTTATACATCGGAATATATACACTGTTTTGAATTAGAGTCATTTTCTTTTTCCTTTATGTTATAGTTCAGGCCACATGCACATGTATTTAGAAATTATATGTACTTATTATCTACCAGTATGACTTCAGAATGATAAGGTGGTGTTAAAGATAACTGTTACAGGTGGGAGCAGTGGTTTTATGGATTGGGAACCACTGTCAAGGGAGCTTAACATCTCTGCAGTGGTCCTAGTGCCTTGTGTCCTGTCTGCCCTGAGGTTTGGTGTTCGGCATTCTCGGAGTCTGAAATATTCCAGAATGCTTCCAATACATTTTCTCTCTCCTGCCTTTTGTTTAGTTTTGTTTAGACCAATTATTATTATTTATTATTATTATTATTATTATTTTATTTGAGAGAGAACGCGAACGAGCAGGGAGCCAGAAGTGGGGTCTCCATCTCAGGACCCAAGGATCATGACCTGAGTGGAAGGCAGATGCCCAACCGACTGAACCATCCAGGTGCCCCTAGGCCAATTATTAAGATCTCCTCCTCCCTGCCCTTCCACCCCACACATTGCAAGTATGTGTTCCTGATTGGTCTTGGCTTCCAGTCTCTCCCCTTCCAGATCACTTCTTTTTTTTTATTTTTTAAAGATTTTATTTATTTATTTGACAGACAGAGATCACAAGTAGGCAGAGAGGCAGGCAGAGAAAGAGGAGGAAGCAGGCTCCCCGCCAAGCAGAGAGCCCGATGTGGGGCTCGATCCCAGGACTCTGGGATCATGACCTGAGCTGAAGGCAGAGGCTTTAACCCACTGAGCCACCCAGGTGCCCCTCCAGATCACTTCTTAAAGCCAGCTCTAATCAGGTCCCCCTTTCCTGCAAACCTTACTTAGCTCATGCGGACCCTCAATCTAGAATGCCCCCACCTCCATACACACAGTCCTTGGCCATTATTCAAGACCAGAGGTTCACAACATTGGCTGCAAATTAGAATCACCAGGAGGAGATTTTAATCTGTGCATGCCTAGACCATGTCCCAAACCCATGACATCATATTCTGGAGGTAAGACCCAGTCATCAGTATTTTTAAAAATTCAGCAGGTGATCCCAATGAGTAGCCAAGGCTGTGACCCACTATTTAAACTCCAGCTAAGGGACGCCTGGGTGGCTCAGTTGGTTAGGCGGCTGCCTTCAGCTCAGGTCATGATCCCAGCCTCCTGGGATTAAGCCCCACATCAGGCTTCTTGCTTGGCAGGGAACCTGCTTCTCCCTCTGCCTCTGCCTGCCATTCTGTCTGCCTGTGGTTGCGCTCTCTCTCTCTCTCTCTCTTTGTATGACAAATAAATAAATAAATAAAATCTTTGGAAAAACAAACAAACAAACAAACTCCAGCTGAAAAGCTGACCCCTCAAGCAGTCCTCCATGGTTGCTCACACTGAAAGGTCTTTGTTTCTCTTCTTATCTCCTGTTTCAGTGCATTTTTCTATCTTTACTTATTTGTCTCTTATTTCTATTTCTTCACCTCTCCCTGGACTGGCAGCTCTGTGAGGGTAGGATTTAGGACTGTGAGATCTTTGTGTCCTAGAGGGTACAGCACTGTGTACAGCACAGAAAAGCCCGAGCTATTACTGCCCAGATATGGCCACTGGGGTGCTTCCCCCACCCTGTGGCCCTGTGGCAGACTTGGGGATGCTGACAGGCTTACCTATGACAGTCAACTGGGCCACCCGCGACTTCACAGCCCCCGAGTCACTCTGGGCCTTGCAGAAGTACTCTCCAGCCTGGTCCTGTCGCAGGTTCCTCAGCACTAGCTTGCTCTCATGCTTGTAGAGGGAGGGGTCCAGCAGTGTGTCATTGTGGTACCTGCAAGGAATGGAGGGACAGAGGCTGAGGGGATGAAGGGAGGGCAGGTACCCCTGGGGAGAAGGCAGGAGCAAGCCGCTGGAGAGGCAGATGATGCCTGGGGCCCTGCAGATGCCAATACCACTTGTGACTCAGCTCATCCAAGAGCTCTGCTGACCAAGGAGTCAAGGGATTTCATTCTGAGTCCTTGCCTCACTACTACCCAGCTATTGGTCCTTAGACAAATCCTCTCACCTCCCTGAGCTTTAGCTTCCTGGTCTGTGTTTCCCTAGCTGACTTCACAGAATTATTGGGAGCATCAGACAAGATAATGGCTGTAAATTATCTGTGAAGGATAAAAAAGGATTCACAGTCCTGGGGGACTCTGACCTTGTGTGTGTTTTGCTGGGGAAGCTTGTTCTGTGTCCCAAGAATATCCAAGTCAGGACCCTGAGACCAGACCTGCTCTGTGGGGTCCCTAGCTTCAAGAGGTTAATGACAGGGCTTGTTGTCTGGGTGGCCTTGACCCCACTGGCGCCCACTTGTAAATGCCAACTCATGAGTTCTGTGCCAGAGCCTTACTAATAACTTATCCTGTTGGTTATTGTTATGATTAATATTAAGTCCAGAGCCCTGTACAGAACTTATCAAACTCAACACCTAAAGAACAAATAATCCAATCAAGAAACGGGCAGAAGACATGAACAGACATTTCTGCAAAGAAGACATCCAAATGGCCGACAGACACATGAAAAAGTGCTCCACATCACTCGGCATCAGGGAAATACAAATTAAAATCACAGTGAGATACCACCTCACACCAGTCAGGATGGCTAAAATTAACAAGTCAGGAAATGACAGATGTTGGCGAGGATGCGGAGAAAGGGGGACCCTCCTATGCTGTTGGTGGGAATGCAAGCTGGTGCAACCACTCTGGAAAACAGCGTGGAGATTCCTCAAAAGGTTGAAAATAGAGATACCCTATGACACAGCACTTGCACTACTGGGTATTTACCCCAAAGATACAAATGTAGTAATCCAAAGGGGCACGTACACCCCAATGTTTATAGCAGCAATGTCCACAATAGCCAAACTATGGAAAGAGCCTAGATGTCCATCAACAGATGAATGGATAAAGATGTGGTATAAATATACAATGGAATATTACGTCGCCATCAAAAAAAACCCCTGATAACTTGCATTTGCAACAATGGAACTAGAGGGCATTATGCTGAGTGAAATAAGCCAATCAGAGAAAGACAACTATCATATGATCTCACCAATATGAGGAATTTGAGAAACAAGACAGAGGATGCTAGGGGAAGGGAGGGAAAAATGAAACAAGTTGAAACCAGTGAAGGAGACAATCTGTAAGAGACTCTTAATCTCAGGAAACAAACTGAGGGTTGCTGGAGTAGAGGTGGGTTAGAGGGCTGGGGTGACTGGGTGATAGACATTGGAGAGGGTATGTGTTGTGGTAAGTGCTGTGAATTGTGTAAGACTCATGAATCACAAACCTATACCCCTGAAACAAATAATACATTATATGATAATAAAATAGAATAATAATAAGTCCAGACTCATTGAAAGAAAGGTCCGGTTTCTAAGAAGACTTGGCAAGGAAACTGGCAGAACACTCACCAGAAATACTTGTCTGGACTGGGCTTCCCTGTGGCCTTACAGCATAGGGACACACTCTGCCCAGCTCTCCGTGCTTTTGTCTCTGGGTTCATCATGATGTATGGAGTCTCTGGGACAGGAGACAAGAAACGGTGATTTGGTTTTTTTCTTTGTGGCAGATTGTCTAGAGCCTTGCTCCCTCAAGTTCTTTGTCATGCGTTAAAATTGTATGACCTTACATGTACTCCCACCCCTAGCTCCTCCTCTAAGGGAAGTGGTCCAGAATGGAGTCCACCCACTCCACACCCTCCGCCTAGGATCAGCTTCGGTGGCCTCTCAAGCAGCCTTTGGGTGGGGCAGTAGAGAACCAAGGGGACCTTGTGCAAGCCAAGATTCCTGAGCACTGCCATTGGGACAGAGCTGGCTGTTTTGAATAGAGCAATACTCACATTCTGCTGCTTCCAGCAGAATATGCCGGCCATTCTGCACCATTTCTGGTTTCCCCCAGCCTCTTTCTCTCTATAATCTCTATAATTGACTATTTTAGATAAGGTGGCCAGAGAAAAATTCATACATTTGAGAGAACAAGTCGTGTCAATAATCTGTAGGAAGAACACTCCAAGCAGAGCATATGGCAAGTGCAAAGGCCTGAGGCAGAAGTGTGTCTGCATGTTTGAGGAACAGCTAGGAGGCTATTCTGACTGGAATAGAGTGACTCTGTGGGGTGGAAGGGAGAGTAATGGAAGAGGAGAACAGAGAAGTAATGGGCAAGCCAGATGATGTAGAGCTTTGTGGGTCGTAGTAAAGATCTGGGAATTTACTCTGTAAAGTGGGAAGCCAGCTCTTAGCACTATAATCCCTTTATTTAAAAGTCCAGCTTTCCTGTCCAGCCCTACCCCAGAGAAAAGTACCTGCCCTCACGAACTCCGCATTGACAGTGGCTGCCTTTAGTCTAGTCTTGGGCATCGTGAGCATGATGGGGGCAAACTTGGCCTTTGTGATCTTCAGAATGCTTTTGCCATCAGGGCACAAGCCAGGGACCCGGAACCTCCCACTGCTGTCTGTCTTGGTCAGTGGCTTAGGCTTCTTGGTCAGCAGGTAGATGGTGGCTCCTGAGGCTGGGGCACCCCCAGGGAGGGAGATAGCTCCGTGTAGCATGAAGTCCTGGCACATGCATGCATCGCAGTCAGCATTCACCTGGCCCATGGGGCAGGTCAGGTCACAGGCTGTGGAAGAAAGGGCAATATCAGGAGGGCTTATATGGATTCTGGCTCTCCTTCAGGCATATCTCAGCCTGTGGACTTACTTATGCTTCCCCTCCCCCTTAGGTCTGTGTTACCTTTCCTTATCAGCCTGCTTGACTAATTCCTCTTCATTCTTCTAGATAGCCCAGGACACTTCTTCCAGGAAGCCACCCTTGTTTCTCCTAAGTTATTATTGACCCTGCTCTGTGCTCCCACACTATCCTCTACATTCCCCATCAGAGCACATAACAGATGCTCATTTAATACTTGGTGAATGAAAGAATGAGTGAATCAGTCTGTCTGACCCTCTGTTCTATTCCTCTAGGCTGCTTCAACTCAGTCACATGCCTTCCCAGTACCAGGATCAAGAGAAGCACCTGTACAGGCTTGGTCCATGCAGAGGCGGCCCTCCTCAGAGGCCTCATTGCACAGTGACACCGTCTCTGCCAAGCAGGTACGTGTTCGGGTCTGGACTCCAGTGTGACCACAAGCAGCAGAACACTTGCTCCAGGGAGACCATGGGCTCCAGATGCGCTCTGTGTCTCGGCGCAGGGACCCTGCAAAGAGGATCAGCAGATGGCCTGACTTGCCTCCAGAGGGGACTCTGTCAGGAAATCTGCCCCTGAGGCTGTTTTATGTCAGAAAGACAGGGTTTCTGTTCACATCATAGACGGCACTGGTATTTATATTTACTGCAATGACTTTTCCAACGGAGGGAAGTCAAGAGTCCTGAGGAAGTGGTGTCTCTAATTTGCACAAAGGTACCATATGGGCCAGGGGTGGCTCTGAGAGGGACTTGTTGGTGAAGCACTGGGACCTGGATATGCTGTCTTAAGATGTGCAGGGATAGCGCCATTTTTCCTCCCATCATTGTGGAAATAGTCATACATTCCTGTGAAAGGGCTCCCTCCTGGTCAGGGTCTGGGACTCCAGTGACTCAGACCTTACGCTCTCCCCCTCACCTCTGCTCTGAGGCCTGTGTGCGGGAATGGAGACCTCGGACATTGCCTAGCCTGAGCTCTGGGTGGCCGCCACTGCCACTGGAGCCTGCGGGGCCAGGCTGTGCACACTGGCAGAGTCACAGGAAGGGAGGATGTCCATCTGAGAAGTGGGCAGCCTTGCAGCTGACTCTGTATTATCCTATGTGGAGAGGGAGGGCATCATGCGTGAACTCTTGGACTCTGTAGACACAGATGTGAGTTCAAATCCCAGCTCCCCACTTAACAGCTACAGAATTGTAAGAAATCACCTAACCTCTCCAGACCTGGAGTAACTTATCAAAATGGAGATTAAAGAGTAATGAATATAATGAATGAATGAATAGTGACTATAACAAGCCCAGTGTCTGGCACATAGGAGCAATAATAGAAACTATCACTTAGTGAAAGTTTACTTGGGTTAAACCCTCTACATTCCTTATCGCATTTAATCCTCATAAAAACCTACATCAAGATGTACTAATATTTACCAATATTACTAATACTTCCCCTGTTCTATTGGTGAGAAACCTGAGGCTCAGAGAGCTTCAGAAAATTCACCTAAGGGGCGCCTGGGTGGCTCAGTCCGTTGAGTGTCTGCCTTTGGCTCACATTGTGATCTCTGGGTCCTGAATTGAGTCCCACTCAGCAGGGAGTCTGCTTCTTCCTCTCCCTCTCCTTCTGCCCTTCCTCACCGTTCATTCTCTCTCTCTCAAATAAATAAATAAAATCTTCTAAAAAAATAATGAAATCACATTTTTTAAAAAAAGAAATAAAGAGAATTTGCTTAAGGAACACAGTTCAGATGGTAGACCCAGGATTCAAATGCAAGTAGCCCAACTCCAGAGCCTGTAGTCTTCACCTCCTTGCCGCCCACACTCAATAAGTGGGTTAAACAGAAAGTCCCCATTGACAGAGAACACTCTTGGGAAGATTATGGCTCTCATCACAGTAATGTGTTACTCTGAGGGAGTCAAAGTCTGTGTATGTGTGTGACATCCTGAGTTTCAGTGGCCAGATGCCCATCGTGGCCTCTCCCTGTGCCAAGGCTGTGGGAGGTAGGGGGTCTGGGTCTGTCCGGGCTTACCTGGTGGGCAGAGGAAGCGCACCGTATAATTGGAGCAGTTCTGACCAGGCCGCTGCTCCCTGTTGAGGCACCAGAAGCCCTCATGGGGACTGCCATGGACCACCTGGCCAGTGCTGCCTGCAGGCATCCAGTCGGTGGTCCGAGCCTCTAGCTGCAGGGGCCGAGCACACACCCGGTCCCCATAGTAGAAGTGAATGGCGTCCAGCCGCTCATAGTCACCCTGCCCGCCTGGGTGATCGATGTTGAACCAGGTTGTCCACTCCCCAGGACCTGAGAGGTAGAGGCAGGTCAGAGAAAGACAGGCCCCAGAGCCTCAGGGGTGCTCCCTCCTTCCTCCCTGCTTAACTCCTGGGACTCACTCCCGATACCTCTCACCCACCAGCATTGGTCTCTGACGCTGTGGCATCTATCTCTCCAGCATCCCTCCAGCCTTTTAACCTTCTTCTGTTCCTGCCACTCCATTAAAGCTCTCAGCAGCCTGCCTGTACCATGTCAGTAACTCCCTGCCTGGTCTTTCTACTTCCAAGTTCCCGTTCTCTCCACCTCCCACCCCTCACTGACCCAGCAGTCAGGGTGAGCTTTCTCCGGGTGGCTTGGACCCCACCACTCCCCAGCTTTAAATCCCTTAGCCAGGCATTCAGTGTAAGCTGGCCCCTGCTCTCTCTCCATCCTCATCTCCCTCCCACCCCCCATCTCCCATCAGCCTGTGCTCTGGTTCCAGCAAGCTCTATAGCATTCCCGAATATGTCAGGCAGCTTCACATTCTAAGCTGTCCTATTTCCTAGGTCCGTCCGCCTGGACGGAGATGTAGGTTAAATGCTTTGTAAAAGTGGGTTTCCATGGAAACCATGACACTGTGCCCTGGCTTCCAAGATTCTCGCAGTAAGCTCAGTAAAGACCCCCTCTCTTGACCCTCCCTGCTCCAACCACTACTCACTTTCCAGAGAGTCAACAGGTTTGGCAAAGATGCTGGAGGTCCTCCTCCCAGGCTGGACTCTTCTTACCGACTGGGTGAGCATCATCTGCCTCCCTGAGGGCAAGGAGGAGAAGTGAGAGCCCAGGACTGGTAGTTATAAGGGCTCATCCGCATCCTCCTACCCCAGCCTTTCAAGATGCAGGGAAGCATCTTGGGGGTGGGTGGAGCAAGAGCATTGGACAAGTGTTCAAACTCTGCTCTGCCATTATCTAGCTGTGCAACCTCACGAAGCTTTATTCTTCTAATTGCGTTTCCCAAAACACAGGGCTGCATTAACCATTGCTACATCATAGGGTTCTGGTGCCTTTTCAGAGTGATGGTCAATGTAAAGAGACCCTGCACAGAGTGCAGGCTCTGTCAATGGTAGTTGTCTTACTGCTCTTGTTCTAGAAATGGATCATGAGATGCTGCTGAGCGGCCAGTGGGCTGGGGCTCCTGTGATGGGATCTGGGCATGTCCTTCTTGGCAGAACGGAGCCCTATTTTCCCCATCTGTAAAATGGAGATACTAGTTCCCATCTCAGAGGGTGGCAGTCCAGTAGCCATGTGAATTTCTTGAGGTGACCCAAGTAAACATCTCTGAAGTATATAGAGATTGAAAGTGTGAGCTCCAGAGGCTCTGCCACGTCCTAACTCTTTGACCTTGAGCCAGATACTTGACTCATTTGACCCCTGTTCCCTCATCATAAAATGAGGACAATAATAGTTCTTGCCTCAAAGGATTTTGGAGATTAAATAAACTCATTCACAAAATCCACTCAGAGTAATGCCTAGCATGGTGCTTGCTGAATAAGTGTTAGCAACTCTGGAAGAGGGGTACAGGGTCCTTAGTCCACAAGCAACTTCCAGCCCCACCCCATCTGAGGCGGGATTGGGGGCTCCCAAGGGGGAAGGAGAAGGAGAGCTGAGAACAGACAAGCTCTGAAAGGCAATTAACTCTCGTGCAAGGAACCAAATCAGAATTTTCTATGCTGCTTAATTGGGGTGATAGGAACTCTTTTAATCAAACTAATCTGATTTCCCCTCAGATGGCTGAATGTTAATCATCTTTACAAACAGCAGCTGTCAGGGTGGAAAGAGCAAGGTGGGAGGTGGGTGCGCGCAGGGTTTGGCAAGATGGTGAGACAGCCTTTGTTCCTGCGTGAGTACTCACAAAGGCTCAAGTGCAGGCAGCTTTACAAGGGGGCTTTGAGTGTTTTTTTGCCCTACTTGAGGAGGCAGTTAAAAATCAGGAGAGGCAGAAGAGATGGGAGAGAGCATACAGGGCAGGGCTGGGAGCGCTGATGCTCAGATGCACGAGGCTATGCCCATGCCCCCTACCTGTTCCTTCAGGAACTCAGTGTCACCAGAGGATAGGGTCAGAGGACAAGGGGACCAGAAGAGGGTCTGGTGTCTGTGAAATTCAGCTGCACGGTCTAAATGAAATTGAGCTTTAAGCTAGAAGAATTTTTTATGACACTAAAACCAGAGCACACCGCAACCTGCTCCTGAGAACCCGATGATCCCTTGTGATTCCCTTTTGCTTTGACTCCCAGGAATCCCATAGCTAAATTTAGCACCTAGAGGTGATAACCCTTTTATCCTTTTTCCTCCCTTTGAGTGACAGCTAATTCCCCTCCTCATTTAAAAGATTCTGTCCTGTGAGTTTTAATATTTGGAAACTATCTCAAATTCTCCTGGGAAACAAGCAGGATATACATTATTAATAAGTCTATAAACCAGCCTGAAGTCTTAAGGCCATTGCTGAGGCCCATAGTTGGGTCGCAGACCAGATATGACTTTGCTATGACACACAGAGGCTTGGGAGGGGCCAGATACTTAGCCCATACCCGACACAGAGGTGACTTCCAGGACCAGGAAGAAGAACACCCAGGCCTTGGTCCCCGCCATCTTTCCCCCAGGCCCTATGGGAAACATGGCAGGAGATGGGTGAGGGTACTTCAGATTTGGGTCCTCCCCGGAACGTAGTATCCTGGGAAGTCTCTCAGATCCAGTGACCTGCAAAGAATCAAAGCTGATCAGGTCCCACATTTCTGCATCATTTCTTATGGCTCAAGCAGAACTATTTCTTGACCTATCAAGGGTGGAAGGGTAGAGAGAATAAAGTCTCATGGGAGGTAACACCTGCCCAAGTTGTGAATCTGGGCAGCTTAGGAGGTGCAGAGGCTCAGGAGTTCAAATAAGGCAAAGCTGGATTCAGATCCAGGCTCTAGGACCCCACATCCTGATGAGGCATAAGGGAGAGCAGGGGTGAGGAGGTACCTTGCCAATGAGGAGGGGCTTGGGCTTACACCCAGCAGCCTTTTGAGTGACTCATGTATCACTTCCAAGACCTGGGCTTCGGGGCATGTTTTGGTGGGGCTCACACTCTTGCACCAAGGGGCTATCCATGAACACCGTGCCGCCCAGCCCTGACTGCCATGGCCCCTCGCAGGACAGGCAACCTGGAGGGGGCAGATGCTTCAGATGCATGATATCCATGAACACATTCCCAGATGTGCACAGCCTGCAGCTGGAACACATTTCTAACCTGTTTGTTGGGGCCTGGCTTGGAGTTACACAGCTGGGAGCTCCCTGAAGGAGAGCAGAGGGGATACACTGTGTGAAGCCAGGGGTCCCCAGTAACTGGTAAGCATGGGTTAGGGGCTGTAAGAGCCAAGAGAAGAAAGTGGGCTTGACAATAAAGGCAAAGATCCATGGGGTGTAGCCCAGGCTCTTGTTCATTTCTATCTCTCCCCAGAGCTCTGGCCAACCCAGAATCTGACCAGTTCCTGGAGATTCAAAAGTGGCTCCTTTCAACGTCCAAGGTCCAGGGTGTGGTGGGAAAGAGGAGATTCCTCCTTTCCAGCGGGGGAAAAGATATAAAAGCACTTGGCTGTCTCAGAAGAACAAACCAATCCCACATTGCAGATCTTCTAGCTCTAAGCCCATTAACCTTCCCCCCAGGCCCCCGCTCCATCACCTTCTTTTTCTCAGTCAAGGGAACAGAGGCATAGGGGTCCTCAAGGTCCCCATTGCATGTCTTACCCCCAAGCTCCTGGGCTTGGAGCAGGGAGCTGAGTGCTGCACAGCATTCAGTCTGAGACCACTCTAAGACTGTCTGAGAGGCCAAGGTGGCCTGAGGCACCTTGTGGAAAAACCATTTCCCATCTGGCAGCCCACGGAAGTTTCCTCAGCATATGCTCTGTTAGTTAGGCTCCCCATCCCACGCTCCGCAGAACTCTCGAACAAAGCAGACTGGCTGACCGCAAGAAAGAAAGCAGACGCCCAGAGGTACAGACCCTGACTGGGACCATTTGAGAGTCCCTGACCTCAGGTGAAGGAGGGGGAGGGCTTTGGACCAGTAGGGGGGAAAAGAGAGAACTTCAAAGCGAAAGGGGGGGGGGCTCTTCTCTGGGGGAGATGCAGGGTGATCTGGGAAGGGCAGGAGTAGCTAAGTGGGGCAGAGAAATGCAGGCATGGGGTGAGGAAAATGGGAGTGGAGCTCACCGTGTCCTGAGCGGGACTCCTCAGCTGGGGGTTTCAAGTCTTCGCCTCTCCTGTCCAGCCGCCAGGCCTTATATAGCGCAGCTGGTGGCTCAGCCCGTGGCAGTGCGCCAGGGGAAGCGCGGCGAAACCAGATCTGAGCATGGGGAAGCTCAGCCTCCCCATCCCCTCCCCACATCCCCTGGAGCTCCCAGAGGCCCGGATTTCGCTTCCAGATCCTTAGAGTGAGAGGCTGCAGGACCTGGGGAGAGGCCAGGTGGGCAGGGGCCTGAGGCTCCACAGTCTGGAGCAGAGAGATACACGGAGGGTCAGGGTGGGTCTTGGGAGCAACCCTGGGCAGGGGCCAAGGGCTAATTTACATCTGGGCAGCATTTCATGGCTTGGGGGTGGGGGTTGTGTGCTCTTGCTTAAGCTTTGCTTGCTGATCCCCCACATTCCCCTGACCCGCCCCTGCAGAGAAAGAACTTTGCTGGTGTTAGCACATACTTCAAACTCTCTTAGGCACACCAGTCACCTGGTCTCCTAACTGGGGGTGCCTGGTCTGAGCTGGGCAACTATTCAGCTTCTCTGGACCCCGAGGGAGCACTGAGAGAAATTTAGAAGGGAAAGGGACAAAGGAATTAGAGGACACAGGATGTCACCTGGTAAGAATAGTTCCTCCTTGCCTGTACCTACTTCCATCGGGGGCCTGTCTATGTTCCCTGGAGCCCAGAGGCCCTGCATATAGGCTTTCTGAGACCTTGCCAGACTGTCAGAGATGTATGCCGGTGTATCTGACTTCAGGTATGGGGCCTGCCGCACATGCACAGCCTTACCCGTAGGTGGCGCAAGCAGCTGTCTCTGCTTCTGAACCCGAGTAGCGGCCCCGCCCGCAGCCAGCAGCAGTCAGCCTGTGGTCCCAGGCCGCAGCAGTTCAATAAATTTAGCACGCCTTAGAATCCCCTGGAGGGCTGACTGCTGGACCCCACACCGAGTTCCGGATTCAGTATGTCTGAGGTGAGGCCCGAGACTGTATTACTAACAACTCCCAGGTGTTATTGATTGTTCATGGACCACATTAGAGGGCCAGCTGAAAGCAGAAGATGGGGAGGGGTGTACTAGGAACCACAGCAAGAGCTGCTAGAACCCTTCCCCCAGTTCATGTGCCAGGCTCATCGGCCTGGGCTGGGCTTCCTGCCTCATGCCAGGACTTGGAGATGGAGGCCCGGTCGTAATGGCCTCCCATACCAAGTGTCGGCTTGCTCGTTCCATACACCCTCATTAAGCTCCTATTCATGGAAGGCTATAGGTTGGGCACTGGAAGGCCACAGGGGAGGAGACATGTTCTTGCATTCAGAGGAATGAGCCTCACATGGTAATGATCTCACAGTGAGCAGTGCAGACCCAGAGAGCTGTGTATATGTGCTGGTGTGGAGCTGTGTCTTTGTTCCTGAGTGTGTGTGGGTTAGCCTGGGTTTAGGAACATTGTTTCTCTGAGCATCACCCTAGACATGGACTGCTGGGAGAGAGGGTGGGTATGGAAGAAGGATGTTAAACAGCGGTGGCTGGCGAGCTGACCTAAAGCACAGATCTGGTTTGCTTTGTGTCCTGGAGCCTGGTCTCCCTTGCAGTCCCTAGCCCTTGGCCCATAAATTCTGTTGCCAGCTCCAGTCTCATCCAGTTTGTTGTTGGAGCCAAACTGTGAAGTAGCTACAACCGTAGCTTTGAAGGCGAAGTCTGAACCGAATGAAGTACGTAAGAGCTCAACTAGTCTGGGGCACCTGCGTGGCACAGTTGGTTAAGCCTCCAACTCTTGGTTCGGCTCATTTTGTAATCACAGTGTGATTACAAGAGTTGGGCTAGAGTTGGGCTCTAGGCTGCTTAAGACTCTCTCTCCTTCTGTCCCTCCCTGCCCCCTCTATCTCAAATAAATAAATAAATCTTTTTTTTTTTTTAAAGATAGATTTATTTATTTATTTATTTATTTATTTGAGAGAAAGAGATTGAGAGAGAGTGCACATGAGAAGGGAGAGGGTCAGGGTGAGAAGCAGACTCCCTGCTGAGCAGGGAGCCCGATGGGGGACTCAATCCAGGGACTCCAGGATCATGACCTGAACCGAAGGCAGTTGCTCAATCAACTGAGCCACCCAGGTGCCCTCAAATAAATAAATAAATCTTAAAAAAAAAAAAAAAAGCTCTACTTGTCTAAGGACAAAGACTGAACTGCAATAGGCAGATCAAAGGGCAAGTCAAAAGGCTCTGTTGCTGATTCTGATGTATGACCTTGGAAAAGCAAAGACCCAAGTGATCCTAGACCTCATTGTCCCCACCCGTGCAACAAAAATTTGGACTGAGCAAGCTCCAAGGCCCCCACCCATGCTGGCAAGATTGATAAGATGCTAACAACAAACATAGTAGGGAGGAGAGAGAGGAAGGCATGAGAGCTGCAAGAAGTCTGGCTGGGGATCAGGAGAGGCCAGAGAAGCAATGTGACTGCTGATGCTGGATAAGGAGAACAAGGTATACAGGAGAGGGAGGTGGGGGAAAGTAAACCAGAGGCTCAGAGGTCAAGTTCAGGGTAATCAGTTGTTTTTCAAGGCCTCCACTCTGTGGAACCCAAAGGTATTGAAAGAGGCACCCCCAACCTCCTAACTGCACCCTGTCTTCTCTGTAGGTAGTGGGAGGCAGAATACCCTGTAGGGTGAGGGTTTGGCAAAATGGAGCCCTTTAGGCCACAAATCCTGCCTGGGTCTCCTTGCTTGGCCCAGAACTCATACTGAGGACCCCGCTTCCCTAGCCCCAAATGGTCAGCATCATGGCTGGCACAAGGCTGAGGGACAGTGTGCTAGAGTCCCTGGGTTGCAATTCCAACCCTGCCATTTGTGTTCCTCCAGCTCATCTACTCCCTCCCTCCCTCCCTCTTCCCTTCCACCACCTCCTATCCCACCATTAAAGCATCCTTTCCTGTCCCAAGTGGAATGGAGCTGTGAGACGTGCAAGGTTAGACTGGAGGGAATCTGAGTCTACCCCCACTGCCCTTCCCAGGAGTCCTTTGAGGAAGAAGAGGCCTGCTGACCTCAGTCGGGGTCCTAGGATAGACAGGTCTTGGGAGGTAGCCACAGATCTGGACTGTCAGGGCCTGGTCTGGATAGATCAGCCCCAACCACGGTGGCCATCTGGGGCTTCTGCAGGCCAGGCTAGTCTGCAGCAGCTCCAAGACCCTGCCTGGAACACAATGGAAACCTATCAATCACTCCCAGCAATCAAGGGGCTTGGAGCCTAGTTTAGCCAGGCCACCTGCGTCCTAAGCCTATGACAGTAGTCCCCCTCCCCCACTTCCTCCAACTGAGGGAAAAGTAGCTTGGGAACACTGTGGGATAGGGGGTGGGGGTTGGAGGGTCTGATGCAATCCTAGTGGCTCCAAAAGAAGATGCTCTCTGCCTCTAGCCTGCTCTCTGAACCCTCTGCCATAGTCCCATTATCGCCCCCGCTGTGGCCTCAGGAGGTTTTGCAGGCCTGGGTAGAGACAGGCGGCTGTAATTCCTGGGAACTGGAGGACTTGACTGTAGCTCTGAGTGACCATCAGGGGCTGCTGAGCCAGTACTGTGTAAGGGCCTATTTAAGCCAGAGCGGCTCCACCTTGGTTGAACAGCCATTTTGTTGTTTATGCAGTAAAACTTAAACTGACCCTGCCCCCCCAGAGGAGCTTACTTAAAAGCAAGTCCGGGAAACCAGTCCCAGGTAACAAAGTCCAAATACAAGGGTAGGTCAGGTCAGGTGGCGACATCTAATCAGTGGGGAGGATGGGGGGCACATACTGTCTCCCTAGTTACCAAGGAATATGGGCCCTGCCCTTTGGGCACCTTTTGGGTGCCAATTCTGACCAAGGTGATAGGCTGTTTCAAATGTCTACTAGGGTAAATTGTAATTCAATTGGTCACTTATGTGTGACCTAACATGACTGTGCAGCTTTCTCTGTGTGTTACAATTTCATTGGTCACCTGTGCGTGGCCAGGCCCAACCACATGGCCTTTGCCCTTAAAAGCTAGTCTGTGAAGTAGAGAGAGGTTGCCCTCTTTGTAAGAGGCACGGCCCCGAACGTTCGGTTTGATTCTTGATGCTTGGCGCAGAATAAAGCTTTGCTTGACCTTTGCTTTGTATCAGTCTCACTCCTTTAATCACGGACCCATTATTGGGGGACCCAACATTGGGGACCCAACACTTTGGAGCCCAGAAACCCAGACAGAGTCCAGGGCAGTGGGAAAGCTCACTCTGGGACCTTGTTCTCCTTGTCCTGTGTACAATCTATCACTGTTTCACCTCTGTACTTTTACAGTTTTATTTCTCACTTTCTGTATCTTGAAATACAGCCCTTCCTCTCCTTAGCGTGAATGTCCCCATCTTTCAAAGCCCTATCTCAGTCTCCTCCTTCCTCCCCTCTCTGACCACCCAGACCCACCCCGGTTATTCCTTCTAAGATAATGTTCAGTCATAGGCGGTTGGCACTCTAGTTTACAAAGTTCACAGTCATCCTCTTCAGCCTCACAGCAAATCCGTCAGGCAGGAATGATCACTCCCATTTTACAGAGGAAAATCTGAGGCTCAAATAGGTGAAGTCCCTCAGACATAGGGGGTCTTAATTCAAAGTTGCCCCCTAGAAACCAGTGATCTAGTATAGACCTTGTCATGGGCCCTCAGCTCAGAGAAGCCACCATGGAAATCACATTCCAACTATATGCTCCTCAGTGAGAACATGCTAGAATATTCTGACTCTGCCTGCCTGGCGCACATACCCTGCTTCCTATACATCTAAAGATATTCCCGTCAAACACAATTCAGCAATCATACCGTGGCCACAAATTCTCTGCAACTCTCCCAGTATGACGTGGAGTCTACTGACTCACTCCTTGGACCTGGGCTGGCTTTGTCACTTGCTTTGAGCCAAGGAATATGACAGAAGTGATGTTGTACAAGTTCTAGAGTTTAGGCCCCAAAAGACCTTGCTACCTCGCTCTCTTGGAACACTGTCCTGAGACCACCCTGTACGAAAGTCAGTCTATCCTACTGGAGACTGAGAGACCACATGGAGGAGAGCTGAGGCCCCCAGCCAACAGCCAGACAGGTGAATGAGGCCATCTTGAACTTTCCACCACAGTAGTTGCATGAATGAGCCTAAATAAGACCAGCAGAGGAATGGTCCAGCCAACCCACAGAATCATGAGAAATAATAAATTTTTCTTAATGAACCACTGAGTTTTGGGGTGGTCTGTTATACAGCAATAGATAAGTGGAACACCAGGAGTAAAAGCTTTTTCCATTGCAGTCAAAAAGGCACAACCCAGATTGGTTTATGCAGGAAAGAAATCTGATGGCTCTCCTAACTATCATCCTGGGGAAAACTGGATCCAGGTACTCAAGACACCATCAGGGCTGTTCTCTTCTCAGATCTCAACAGCTTCCTCTGAGATGGCTTTATTCTCAAGGATGGTGTAGCAGTCTGTATTTTCTGAAGAGGGATACAACAATGGCTTCCACCACACATGTTCCTGCTCAATGTTACGGTGCTATTCTGCCATTGAGAGAGAGTCACATTTCCCTTCCCTTGAATCTGCACTGGCCGATGACTGGCTTGCAACCAAGAATGAGGTGGACTTCTAAGGCTGGACACAAAAGGTCACACAGCTTTCTCTTGGATTTCATTGGACATTTACTCTGGGAAAGGCCAGCTGCCATATGGGAAGTCTAACTATCCTGAGTCCGCCATCCTGGGGAGCCCTAGTGTAGTGTTCTGGTCAGTAGTCCCAGCTGAGCCCAGACTTCCAGCCCTCCCCACCAAGGCACCAAATATGTGAGTGTAGCCATCTTGGATAGACCAGCCCAGCCCATCTACCAGAGGAGTGCCAATGAGGGGCCTCAACAATGTCATAAAAAGAAGAATTACCCACTCAAGTCCTACATGAAATCCTGACCTGTAGGTCATTTAAGCCACAAAGATTTGGGTAGTTTGCTACACAGCAGTAGTAACTAGAGTAGAAGCTGTTTCCATGTAGTATCTTCCAGAAACTTCAGGCTCCCTCTTAGCCCATCTCAAATCTCCAATGGAATGAAAGTGTCTCTTCCCCTAATTGTTCCAGCAGAAGTTCTGGGAGAGGTCCTACTTGACCCATTTCTGATCCAATCCCTTTACCATGGGATAAAAAGCTCTGATAAGCCCATTTCTGGAGCCAGAGATAGATCAGCCCCACTGGAATCACATGGACTGATTTTTCTCGAAGGAATATTGTGATGCAAGAGTGGATGTTGAGAGGAAAAAAATGACACATACCTACTAAAGGCACAACCACAATCACAAGCATCCTTATCCTAGGATGCGTTGACCTGAAAGGTCTAACTACTAACTTTCATATCAGGAGTGGAGTCTTGATATCAAGAGACCACTTTCACAGCTATAAATCTGGAGAGTTTACCTTCCATGTGTTCTGATACAAACCTATGCATGTGTGACTCCTCTTCACCTTGTAACCACATCAACACACCCCAGAAGAGCTGGACAAAACTGAAACACTGTAATTCCAGCTTAGGAAATGGAAGAAAAAGGAAGAAACCTGTCAGCACCTTGTCTTATTTTGTGCAGGTCTTAGGTAGGAGCAGATTCCCACAGAATGGGCTATGGGTCCAGCAGATACCCCAAAGCATGTCCAGTAGAGCACTCTACCTTGCACAATATGCTTACTGTAGCCACCACAGAATGCTCTTCCAGCTTAAAACAGGTTTACCCTACTGTCGCCATGGTGTATTCCCCACAGCCACAGCCTTACAGTAACACGTCCATCTCTGGAGCTCATGATGTTTACCACAGTATTCATGCCCTGTTGTTTCCACCACTGACTATGGGATTCCCACGATGTCCCCACAATGTTCATCAAGCTTTCTGTGGTGTGCTCACATTCACCACAGTGTCTTCAGCACACTTAGAGTTTGCTCACACCCAGTGACATTTTAGTGTTTACTACGTGAACCAGTGAGTTCATATTCTATACGTGGACATCGTAGTGTCCCCACAGTGCCTCCAGTATTTCTCAGAAACGTCTACAGTCACCATTTTATGTAGGATTAGGGGTGCACGCTTGCTATAGTGTTCTCTCAAGAGTGTTCACATACCCCTCTCCTGACTTGTCGCGTTTACCATGACATGTTTATGCTGGTTGTTCATGAAATTCAACCTGAGCATCTACCAGACACAGCTGCTTGTTTCCTGTGACCCGAGGCCTCTTTTCATGACTCCTTCAAGAGGGCCCAGGTGGCTCTGTGTGTGGTATGGCCTCAGCTCTGACCAAGATGCTGGCAGTCCAAAGAGCCTGAGGCAGTAATGGGGGCGGCCTTGCTCAGGGATGAGGTGAGGTGAATGCTGGGTAGAAGTCCTCTCTGGCAGTAAGTTTCTGTGACTCGCAACTGTTTTATGGGCTAGAGCTATGGAAAGTTAGTGTGAGGAGCCTCCCTCTTTCCAAGCAGACTCTTTTGCCCACACAACACCTGGACCATAAGGATTTGGGACTCCCAGGGTGAGCAAGAGGGAGGAAGGGGAAATGGATGTTAGATAGAAAGGCCTTGGTGAGCAGCCTTAGCCAGATGGGGTGGGACAGAGAGAGAGATACAGACATGTGGGCTCCTGACTCCAATCTTAGTGGACTGACCTTTTGTTTCCAGAAGCCAGGCAGCATTCAGGGAGGCTGAATTGGGGCATTTCCCCACCAGGAGAACAAGAGCTTTGAGGATAGGATATTGGTCAGTGACAAGGAAGGCAAAGAAAGGGTAGAAGACGTTTGAATCCCACTGTGCATTTTTAAAAATTGAAACACAATTTTCATACTGTAAAATCCACCATTTTGAATGCACAATTCTGTGAGTTTTGATGAATGCAAGCAATCAGGTAACCACCATCACACCAAGACAGAAAATATTTCCAGCAACTTTGTAGTCAATCCCTCCCTCCATGTTCAGCTGCTGACAAGCACTGGTTTTCTTTCCCTGTAGTTTTGCTTTTTCAAGAATGTCATATAAATGGAATCCTTTGGTATGAGCTTTTTAAGTTTGCCTTCTTCTGCTTATTATAATCATTCATGTTGTTGAATGTGCCAATAGCTCAATTCCTTTTTATTGCCAAGTAGTGTTCAGTTGTATGACCATATACGGTTTATCTATCCATTCAGCACTTGAAGAATGAGTGGGTTGTTGCCACTTGTTAGCAGTTACATTTTAGCTGTAAATATTTGTGCACAGATTTTTGCATAAATATGTTTCTCATTTCTTTGGGGGTAAATACCTAGGAGTGGGATTGTGGGTGATACGTTAAGTGTATGTTTAATCTCATAAAAAACTGCCAAACTGTTTTCCATAGTGATTGAACTATTTACATTCCTACCAGCAATATATGAGAGTCCCAGGTGCTCAGCATTCTCACCCACACTTGATACTGTCAGTTTCAGGTTTGTTTTTAGCCCTTCAAACAGGATTCCTAGTGTGATTTCATTGTGGTTTTAATTTGCATTTCTCTGGTGACCAGTGATGTTGAGCTTCTTTTTGTACTTTTATTTGTCGTACATAGATCTTCTTGGGTGAAGAATCTCTTTAAATATTTTCCTACTTTGTAATTGAGTTGTCTTATTATAGGTATACTTGGCTTCTCGAAAGTTCACCTTACTCCAGTTAACTTTTACAAAAGGGCATACATTAGTACCTGTTTTCGCTAGCTGAATGAAAACCAAAGATGCTATTCAGTTTCACAAAAAGTGACAAAATAATGTTCAGCGTCTGTTTTGTAGTGAGCCGTTATAGAGGTAGCGGGACCAGAGCAGCGAGAGTGGCGCCACCTAGCCCCTCCCCGGGGAACTGCACTCAGCGTCTCCCCAGCAAGCCGCCATTGTTTTGAACGGTGCCTGTGAGCATCTGTGCTTTATCTTGATTTATTTTGTGCTTCTGTAAGCAAGATGTGTCCTAAGGTTTCAGAAAATCCTAAAAGATGTTACTTTTTGGTTTGGGAAGGCTGAAACTTTTTTCCATAAAAGTTAATGGTGATTACTTCATCTTAACACCATTTTGTCTTAAGAAAGTTTTTACCGGAACCGTCTGCTTTTGGAGAGTGAGGGAAACCTGTATTGAGTATGTATATTCTGGGTATAAATCCTTTATCAGATATGTATTTTGAAATTTCTTTTCCCAATCTGTAGCTTGCTTTTTGTTTTCTTTTCTTTTCTTTTTTTTTTTTTTTAAGAATTTATTTACCTATTTGACAGAGAGAGATCACCAGTAGGCAGAGAGGTAGTCATAGAGAGAGGGGGAAGCACGCTAAGCAGAGAGCCAGATGTGGGGCTCAATCCCAGGACCCTGAGATCATGACCCAAGCCAAAGGCAGAGGCTTAACCCCCTGAGCTGTGGAGGCCAAGAAAAATCAAGGCCATCCCACCTCAGGTTTAGCTTTAGCATAGGTACAGCCATCTTAGCTCCGGCAGCCATCTCAGACCCCTGTGCCTAAGGGCTGAACTTTCCCCCACCCTGCTTTGGTTCCAGGAAGCCCCACCCCGCTTTAGTAATAGGAACCCATAAATACCCCTGCCTTAACTAAGTTCGGGGTCCAAGTCTACTCCGCTGCATCAGGTATACTTGGGCCCAAGCTTAAGCTTGTTAAATAAACCCTTGTGTGATTGCATCGGTGTTGGCTCCTTGGTGGTCTCTCCGACGCGGAAAACTCGGGTACAACATGAGCCACCCAGGTGCCCCTGCTTTTCATTTTCTTAACAGACACTTAACAGTGTCTTTTGATGAGCAAAGTTCTTAATTTTGATTAAGTCCAATTCACCAACTTTTTAATTTTGTGGAGCTGTGTTGGAGCTAAGAAATCTTTGCCTAATCCACAGTCACAAAGATTTCCTTCTGTTTTCTTCAGGAGTTTTTTAGTTTTGGATTTTACCTATGGTTCATTTTTAACTAATTTTTGCATGTAGTACAAAGTGTAGGTCAAGGTTCATTTTTTTGCATGTGAATGTCCAATTATTCCAGCACTGTTTGTTGAAAAGACTCTTCTTTTTTCTTGAACCACATTTTTTTTTAATTTAAAGATTTTATTTATTTATTTATTTGACAGAGAGAGAGAGATCACAAGTAGGCAGAGAGGCAGGCAGAGAGAGAGGAGGAAGCAGGCTCCCTGCTGAGCAGAGAGCCCGATGTGGGGCTCAACCCCAGGACCCTGGGATCATGACCTGAGCCGAAGGCAGAGGCTTTAACCCACTGAGCCACCCAGGTGCCTCTTGAACCACCTTTATATATGTTTTTTAACATTATGGCTCTTTGAGGCATTGACACCAACACCCTTGAGCTTTCTTACACAAAAGTCAGTAGCATTGCAGGAATGAACCCGTCTCTTACCTGATCCCAAAACAGGACAGCCTATGCCTGAATAAGACACAGGCTTTTCAATGGAACAGCTCTTTTAGCTTTTACTTAAAGCCCCTCTGCTCTCCCAGGACTGAGTGAGACACAAGTCTGATGACTGTTAAGCACAATCTAGGTCCAGAACTGCCTCATTTCTCCAATGACTCTCATCTATCCCAGGAGGCTCCTCGGTCAAAGAGGTTTTGAATCCTCTACTCCCAACTAATCAGCCTCCATTAAACAGAGAGAGAATGCCCTGAGAAAGCATCAGTCACCTTTGCCTTTTGGGCTGCTTTCTCCTGTGATTTTCATTTTAGCCTGATCATAATCAGTGAAGGAGAAAGTATACTGTGCAAGATATATGACTTCTGCTGGGGCACCTGGTTGGCTTACTTGGTGGAGCATATAACTCTTGATCTTAGGGTCGTGAGTTTGAGCTCCATGTTGGGCATAAATATTACTTAAAAAAAAAAAAAAAAAAAAAGAACTTCTGCCAAGACCTGGATCTTAGGGAAGCTTAGGAACTTGAACCCCAGCTGGGTCTCCTAATTCCCAGTTCTCTGATCTTTCCATTTTCCCACAATGGCCTCTCATACAAGATGGAGGCATGAGGTAATTGCCTTCCCGGATGGCAGGGGTATGAGAGGGCTCTTCAACTGGCTGTGCACTTCTGGGAGCAGACCATTCTGAGGAAGGAAGAAAGGAAGGAAGGAAGGAAGGAAGGAAGGAAGGAAGGAAGGGAGGAAGGGAGGAAGGGAGGGAAAGAAAAGAAGAATAAAGAAGAGAAAAGAAAAGAAAAGAAAAGAAAAGAAAAGAAAAGAAAAGAAAAGAAAAGAAAAGAAAAGAAAAGAAAAGAGAAAGTCAGTTTATAAAAAGAGCCAAAGTCAGGAGCTGGGGCTGGGCTCCTCTGGGGCAAGTCCCTCCTCACAGGCTGTCTGGTGTTCCTCCCATAGTGTGTCTGGTTCTCTCTTTGTGGCAGCTCCACTTCCCTCCTACTCCTGATGGGTTCATCTCCTGCATTTTCTTAGTTCAAGTTCCAGCAGAACCATTCTGATGGATTCAGCTAGTTCCCAACCTCACCCCTATCGTGTGGAGCCTTTGTCATGAAGCACTTTGCCAGTCACCAGCTGGCCTATGTTCGGGCTGGATTTAGGTCAGATGCTCAGCCTGAGCCTATCAGTGGTCACTCCTAGCCAAACCCCATGGTGGTACTGCTTCCTCAGGTAGGGGACTGGGGATGGGCAGTTACAGCTAAGAGGGGATTTGAGGTATGGTGGCACCATGAGTGTTACCAGTGCAATATGAGGGTTTATCCTCATTCCTGAAACATGCACACACAGTGCCCTGAGCACTCTCTCCTCCCTCTGAGCCTCCCAAGCCCCAAGCTCCTGTTTCCCACTTGGCTCCACCCTGAGTTGAAGAGCTCTTTGCTCTACCTGGGAAAGCTGTGTCTTCCCTAACTGGAGCTCCTAAAGGTACGGACTGTGTCTTACATATCTGTGTGTCCCCCGTATCTGGCTCATCACATAAATTCATAGATCTCAATGTGGGGAAAGGGCTTCCCTCTGGCCTTTCATGGAGTCAGGGGCAGAACTAGGTGAAACCCAGATCTCCTGTTCCAAATCTAGGCCCCTCTCTGCATTCAGTAGGGGTCCTGGCATCTCCCAAGGATGTGAAACTAGGGGAATGCTGTCCCATGTCTGGTTTGGGTGAGGCCTCTGGCTCTGTCCTGAGACACTGAGACATCCTCCCTTGAGGAGGCAGGCCCAGCCGTGACCCCTGTTGCCTGGGCAGCTCTGAGTCAGTTCTGGGGTGAACCTCCTGTCTGCTCCATGAACCCACCAGGGAACACTCAGATCAGACCCATAAACAGCATGACCCCACGTTCCCGAATGTTCTACTTCCCTTGATGGGCTTCGTGATGCATGAGGGCTGGAGTGGGTGGGGAAAATGGGCTGGCAGGCCGGACCCAAGTGCTCCAGCTTACTGACGGATCAGAGCAGCCTGAAATGTAAATGAAAACTGCAACCCAGGGGACAGTGCCTGTGTCTGTGGAATGGCTGTGTGTGTAACTCTGTGCCTGTAGTGCAGGTGGACATGTGAGAGCAGGCAAACCTGATGGGGTGTGTAGTGACATGTATACACCCACACTCAGCTCTGATCCCCAAGTGCAGTGCAATATAACTTCTGGCATTTCACTTTCCCTCTCTAGACCTCAGAGAGGATTTGATGGACTCTAAAGCTCCCTCCTCTTCCTCTCCCATTGCTGCCCCTTACACCTCCCTCCAGACTCTTCTTGTGTTCAGCAGAGCAGCTTTCCCAGCCTCTGAAGCTCCATCCCTGCAGACATCCCAGACACTAGGGGCCTCATCTTCTTCCCCAGGTTCCTACTGAAGCCTTTATTTTACTGGAACAACTCTCTCACTGAGAAGAATTCTGAAACATTCTCCCATTTCCTTGTGCATGTGTGTGTGTTTATGTGTAACTCTGACTACAAGTGTGTTTGGGATGGGCTATGGAAAGGGAGAGAAGGCAGGGGCACCCGGGGGGGGGAGAATGAGTTCATTTGCTTGTGTCTCAGCAGGTATATCTTTTTCCAGACCTCCAGAGACAGGCTCATAGGAGCATGTATCCACTCACCAGCTTCGTGCACATTCTCACAGTATCTATTAACAGCAAAACTCAGCCAGGTACCAGCTTGTCCAGGAACCCCTCCTCAAAGCCCCACACTGGGCTAACTGCCCCTCTGTTTTCTTCTATAAGACCTGTCCCCTGAGCACGTTTCCAGAAGAAAGTTTATCACATCCTACTGACACTGTCTGCTTTCTTGGCTGCCCCATCTGTTTGGTGATGTCTCTACAGGACAGGGACCATGTCTTGCTCCCTTGGCATCCCAGCATCTAGAATGTTCAGAACCTGTGTGTGAACTGAGTTGGCCTTGCCGTGCCTGGTGTGCTCCCAGTAAGACATTCCATCCTCAATGGCCCTAATGACCCCTATGCCTACCACCCCCCTCTGGAGTGTGAGGTAAACCAAACCTAATACACCAATGGTGTAGACTTTCCCTGGGGTCACCACCCCAGGACCTTCCTCTGGCCCAGGCAAGCCTTGCTCTAACCCTGAAAATGGAGACAACCTAGGATATAGGGTGTGGGTGCTTGGTGGATCCTAAGCCAGTCTTAGGGCCCTCACCACAGGGAGCCTTCCTCCTCTTTTCTGGACTTTCTGGCTCTGAGATGAACCTTGTTGGCGCCAGTGGGCTTTTAATATTTTCCACTCCTGGCTGCCATACAACATTTCACCTCAAAAATGCATCCTTCCCCTCACAAAGGGCACGCCTTTCCAGTGAAAGGAACCCAGGGCTGGTGAGTCGAGGTGACCCACTGCATTCTGTGCTTGGAGGAGCCCCAACTCAGTGCGTGGAGAAAGGTGGCAGAAATGTCTTCCCAGCCAAGCTGGGAGCCAAGCTCCCCGGCTAGCCGGAGGCCTCACGGTCCCACAGGAAGCCTGGATCCACGGCAAGCTGGGGGCACCTGCTCGGTCCCGTCTGGGACTCCAGGCCCCTTCCACTTGGCTTTACCCCTCTGAGCGCTAGGGACCCGGTCTGCACGGTGGGGATAAGGCCACCGCCCGTCTTTCAGGGTGCTTGCTAGCCTCGAATGCTGCTCTTTCGGGTCACCCGGGAGCTTTAAAACACACCCCACCCGTGCTCATCCTCAGAGGCACGGATTTCACGGGTATGGGGTGCAGCCTGGACGTGGGCATGTTTAAAAGCTCTCAGTGATTCGCTCTCTTGCTCTGTTGGGAACGCGCTGCCTGTGGGGACTCGTTCCAGTGACACCTGCTGCTTTGATGCGCCAGGGCGCTACACCGCCCGTTTTCCCGGAAACACAATCCCATGGGTGCCTGAAATCCACGGACGGGGTGGCGGGAAAGCACTTGGAAAAGGCAGGTGAAGGGTCCTGCGGGTTTGCTCCGGGCCTTGCCAAGCCTGCCCGGCCACAGACAGACGCGTCTGGGCCACCAGCCCCCGGGCCCGAACCCAGCAGGCCTGCCCGGGAGACCCCTCTGCTGGGCTGGCCAGGCCCTCCCCAGACGGACCCCACCTCGCGGCGGCTCCACAGCCTCCCCTCCCAGACCCAGGCCTCGAACCCGAGCGTGGGAGTGTGAGGCGCAGGGCGCCCCGCTCGGTCACCCCCTCACTGCACGTCAGGGTCCCGACGGTCACGCGGGATTAGGCCTGGAGGGAGCCCGTGCGCTGTGAGGGAGGAGAGGGGGTCTGTAGGTCTGGCGGGGAGGGGGCGGAGAGTGACATCTGCTTTCCTCAGCCGGAGGCGAGAGCATCCGCGGAAGGTTCCACAGCCCCGGGAAAGGCCCCAGCCGGAGAGCCCGGCACCTGGGGGAAAGCGAGAGGAGAGCCGGCGTCTTTTCCCAGAGCCCGCCCCCGGGCCGCCCCCGGCGCCATATCCCGGCGTCCGCGTGGGCTCCACGGTTCTCTCCGGGGGGCGGCACGGCCGCTGCCTGAGGAGCTTCGTCCGAGGTCCGGACCCGCGGCAGAGGCCTGAGCCCTCAGCCTCCCCAGGTCCGCCGGTCTTCACCAGGTCAGTGAACAGGCCTGGGCGCGGGAGACTTCGCCAGCTGAGGTGGCTGGCTCTCCTCAGGAGCTCGCCTCGCGGGAGAAGCGGTTCTTCCGAGGTTTACCCGCGGCCCTGCGTCCCTGGCCAGGGTAGGAAAGGGAGGGAGGGGAAGGGAGTATGGTGGGCACAGCACAGCAGGCCGAAAGGAGGAGGGGACGGCACGGCTGCCAGACTGGGCCCCACAAGCCCGGAGTCCAGGAATAGCAGCGGCCACAACCACCTCCTCAGGGAGCGCCGTCCTGCTCACTTGTGTTTTGCCGCTGAGGCCGCAGTAAGTGTGGGCAGAGGCAGGTGGGCCGCGCTTCGGCCTCCAGAGAAGCATCTACAGCCTCAGCCAGGTCAGAGGAAGAGGGAACTACGGAGCTGGGAAAAACTCAGTCTCAACAAGTCTGCCCCCACCCCCTGGTATCTAAGGTGGAAAATACACAGGCTTTGAAGCCAGAAAAACTAGATCAAACCCCGCCTCCATCACTGTATTCATGCATTCATCCTACAAATATTTTTTTTAAAGACTTTATTTTATTTATTTGACAGACATCACAAATAGGCAGAGAGGCAGGCAGAGAGAGAAAAGAAGGGAAGCAGGCTCCCCGCAGAGCGGGGCTTGATCCCAGAATCCTGGGATCATGACCTGAGCCGAAGGCAGAGGTTTTAACCCAGTGAGCCACCCAGGCGCCCCTCGTCCTATGAATATTTTTAGCTTCTACCATGTAGCAGACCCGGTGTGCTGGGGTCACTAGAAAGAATGAAGCACAGCCCCCACCTTTGAGGAACTTATCCGTAGAGGGAGAGATAGAGCCATAAAGAGATCTCAGGGAAGGCTCCCTGGAGGAGGTGTTGTCAGAGTAGATTTTAAATATAAATAGCAGCTGGGTGAAAAGGCAGAGGAAGGGTACTTGGGGCAGAGAAGACAGAATGAGCAAAACCAGTGTGTCAGGAGCTGCTGGAAGGTGAAGCATGTGGCCGTGTTGCTGGCAAGATTCTTAGTCCAGAGCAATAGAAACCAATGGAAGCTACTTTAAACGGTAAAGGAATTTACTGAAAGGATACTGGCTACCACACTCCTGGAAGTCCCAGTTTATTTACTGAAGTTTATTTATTTACTTAACTAATATTTACACCTAACATGGGGCTCGAATTTACAACCCTGAGATCAAGAGCTCCATGCTCTTCTGATGAAGCCAACCAGGCACCCCGGGACCCCAATCTAGATACTCCAAGATAAACTCCTCAAACCCAGGGCAGGAAACATGGCAGAGTCAGCTCTGGAGGGACCCCAGAGATTATTTTGTCTATAGTTCTTCATCTTGAGTCCCTGGGAACAAAAAGGTATAATACAACATTTCAAATGTGTGTAAATGTATTTTTCGGGGGATAGGGTGCATGCCTTTTGTCAGATTCTCAAAGGAATCTTTTTTTTTTTTTAAGATTTTATTTATTTATTTGACAGACAGAGATCACAAGTAGGCAGAGAGGCAGGCAGAGAGAGAGAGAGGGAAGCAGGCTCCCTGCTGAGCAGAGAGCCTGATGCGGGACTCGATCCCAGGACCCTGAGATCATGACCTGAGCCGAAGGCAGCGGCTTAACCCACTGAGCCACCCAGGCGCCCTCTCAAAGGAATCTTAAGTCAGGTTCTTCCAGAAGGAAAATCCTGAAAAATGAAAAATCCTAAAATGAAGATTCATGTGTAAGTGATTTAGTGAGGAAATGTTCCCAGAAGAAGCCAGTAAGGGAGAGGGGGAAGGAGGATAGTAGGGGAAAGGGAGGAAGACAGGGAAGAGGGTAATTTTATGTGAAACCGTATACTCAGCCTGATCCTTGGGGCACTCAGGAGCATTAATGACACCTCCAAGTTTTTCCCTACTCAAGACAAAGTAGCTAGACTTTTGTACTCTCGTGGTAGTTGGTCACTGGCCACGGGCCAGGTGCCCCACAGCTGTGTGTGGGTCATAAACTACCAGGCACTTGAAACAATCCTAAGGGAGAAGCAGCCTCCACTTACCAAGGGCAATCCTTGAACAAAACTCAGTGAAAGTTTGGTTGCACAAAGCTGGTAAAGAGAATCAGAGATTTGGGCATGTCTAGTGCTTGTTCCCAAAAAGTCAGGAATCACTGATCTAGTACAACCACATCATTCTATAGACTAGGAACCTGGGAACAGTAGTATCAGAAGGGAACACCTTCTGATACTACAGTGGCCTGGGTACCCTAACTAACCCTCCCTCTGAAAACAAAATTCTAGATAAAAGGAAAAAAGTCTTCTTAAATACACTTATGAGCTGGCAGTGAAATAAGGAACACTTAGGCCAGAAAGAGACAAAAGCTGGAATTCAGAGGGCAATGAATTCAAAACAATGAAAGAAATTGAACTTCATGAACTTGAACTTCAGTTTTTCAACCTCATGGAAATGGGACAATATTTAATAAGAAGTCCATGCTTGAAGCAATCACTAACAGCAGGGCACTGGAACTGCTTTGATGAAACTGATGGTGACCCTCCTTATGGGGCCAGCCCCCAAACTACTTTCCCTAAAGTAGTTCTCAGAAGAGAGTGGAGACCTGAACAAGGTGAGGGGCTGTTAGGAAGGTACAAGGGGAAATGGCCATTGGGGAGCCAAGCGGCTGAGCCTACTTCACTGAGGAAAGAACTCCAGTATTATGAACTTGACCAGGGGAAAACACCTTAGAGCTCAGGGGAGGCAGGAGAGTAGGAGGATGAAGAATCTGAGTTCACTTTTGAGTCTGCATTCTTATCTGAGTCCTGTGGAAGGGGAAAGAATAATGGAAAAAAATTTTTAAATAGTAAAATAAAAATGTTTTCGTTCTCTGTATTAGTGGCAAAGATGTAGGTGTGGTATCTGGGATGTGGCAGGTACTCAATGATTAGAAGGATGAAGAAAAGTACGTCACAGCTCCTCTATGGACCTAAATTTCCTAAGCCTTGCTCATTGTTGACTTGATGTGTCAGTTACAGAGAGAGGTTAACATCTCCCACTGTACTGTGAACTTGTCCATTTTTATTTTGCTTTCCTTGCTTTTTTCTTTTGCTTTATCTATTTTGAAGTTATTACATACATATAAATTTTTATAAGTTTATTTGAGGAATCACTACACCCAACAGGGGGCTCAAACTCACAACCTCAAGATCAAGAGTCACATGTTCTTCCAACTGAGCCAGCCAGGTGTCTCTAGATGTACATAAATTTAAGAGTATTCTTTTTGATGAATTAAACCTTTTATCATTATGAAGTGACCCTTCTGTTTCTCATAATGCTTTTTGTCTTGAAGAAAGTCCACTTTGACTAAAATTAGTATAGATGTATAACTTCTTTGGTTAATATTTGGCAAATTTCTTTCCATCCTTTTACTTTTTTTTTTTTTTAAGATTTTTATTTATTTATTTGACAGAGAGAGAAATCTCAAGTAGGCACATGTAGGCAGAGAAGTAGGCAGAGAGAGAGGGAGAAGCAGGCTCCCCGCTGAGCAGAGAGCCCGTTGTGGGGCTCGATCCCAGGACCCTGGGATCATGACCCAAGCTGAAGACAGAGGCTTAACCCACTGAGCCACCCAGGCACCCCTCCATCATTTTACTTTCAAACTTTCTGTGCTCTTATGTTTAAACATGCCTCTTATGAATAACATAGCTAGATTCACTACCTTCTCTAGTTTGGCAATATTTTTCTTTTAACTGAAACTGAAAGTCCATTTATATTTACTAAAACACTGATACTTACACACACCTACTCCCTTATGTATTTATTTGTAGGTATGCATGTATATATTTGTAACCTATTATTTTTTATTTTCTAGGTTTCTTTTTCTAGTCTTTCTTGTTTTCTTATTTTTCCTTATTCCACTTTTCACTAGTTCGCTAATTAATTTATAATTAGCAAACACTAGAAATTTTAACATGCATTTTACACTAGAAATTTTAACATGCATATTTTATTTGTCTAAGTTTAAAGTTAGTCAGCATCTTCAATTTGTTCTTAAATAAAACAAGGACAGGTATGCCTGGGTGGTTCAGTGAGTTAAGCATCTGACTCTTGCTTTCAACTCAGGTCATGATCTCAGGGTTGTGGGATCAAGCCTGCGTTGGGCTCTGTGCTCAGTGGGGAGTCCGCTTGAGATTCTCTCCCTCTGCCCACCCCCCACACTCTCTCTTTTTAAAAATTAATTAATTAATTAAAAAAATAAAAAGATTTTTTTCCCCTCATACAGAATTGTTTTCAGAAGGAAGCTCATTTAGAGGACCTATTCCATCTTATTACTGCAAAATGAAGTGTCCTTAGTTTCTTAGCCTAAAAATTGAGATAATTGAAATAGATCAGTAGTTCTTAACACTCTGGGGACACACACCTCTTAAGAAGCTGGTAAAAATTAGAGCCTGCAAACTCTCACCCCAGGAAAATATATATACACACAGAGAAATTGCATGTATGTATATGCTCCCCTGAAACCATGCAGGGGCCCAAGATTAAGAACCCCCAACGAAATGACCACCATCTGAGTTCCTGCCAGAACTAACTTTTTTTTAAAGATTTTATTTATTTATTTGACAGGGAGATAGAGCACTCAAGGAGGCAGAGTTGCAAGCAGAGGGAGAGGGAGAACCAGGCTTTCCACTGAGCAGGGAGCCTGATGTGGGGCTCCAGACCAACACCCTGGGATCAGAACCTGCGCTAAAGGCAGCCGCTTAACCAACTGAGCCACCCAGGCACCCCCAGAGCTAACTTGTAATGTCACGCCATGTTCTCTACCCTGAGCAGAGAGTTTCCACCAGTCTCCCGTGGGTGGGTATGAAGAGTGCAGACCTTTGAGGTTTTTGGGTTTTTTTGTTTTTTTTTGTTTTTTTTTATGGAAGATTTTTTTTTTTTATTTGACAGAGATTACAAGTCAGCAGAGAGGCAGGCAGAGAGAGAGAGGAGGAAGCAGGCTCCCCACTGAGCAGAGAGCCCGATGCGGGGCTCAATCCCAGGACTCTGGGATCATGACCCGAGCTGAAGGCAGAGGCTTTAACCCACTGAGCCACCCAGGCGCCCCCAGACCTTTGAGGTTTTGAACTGGGGCTTCCAGGATCTCCAGAGCCTCTTGGGGAAGGAGAAACTGAGAGCTGCCAGCCAAAACTTGCTCAGAGCTAAAGCACAGGTGAGATTCTACAACCAGACCTCTCCACAATTATTCATTCAGTAAATATTTATTGGACTCCATTCCAACTATCTACTGCTACATAACAAATCATACCAAAACTTAGTGGCTTCTGTAATAATAACAATCATTTATTTTTCTCTATCATGGTTCTAGGAATAACTGGGCTCACTAAGTAACTCTTGCTCAGGGTCCCTCATATGCTTGTCATCTGATGGCAGCTAAAGTTGGAATCGTCTCAAAGCCTCCTTAGTACATGTCTCACAGTTCATGCTGGCTATAGGCTAGGTTTGCTGTGGGGTTTTGGCTGAAACACCCACATGTGGCCTCTCTAGGTGGCCTGGGAATCTTCACAACATGGAAGCTGGGTTCTAAAAGGGAGCATCTGAAGAGAGCAGACCAGGAGGAAGCCATATTACTTGCTATGGCCTAGCCTTAGATGTCACAAAACATGGTTTCTACCACATTCTATTAATTACATGCAAGTCATTAGACAAGCTCTAATTTAAAGGAAGGTCAATTAGGTTCTATCTCGTGGTGGGAAGTGTGTCAAAAAGTTTGCAGACATATTTTAAAACCATTATATATCCATTCTGTGAGCCAAGCACTGGAGAAGGGCACTTGGGATAGTGGTCAATCACAAACCCTGCCCTTACGGTATTTACAGTCTATTGGCAGAGATACATACCACTAAAATAGTATTCCAAATATATATACAATTGTAGACTTTGATAGTGCTATGGAAGATGAATACAGGGAACCATGAGCAATTATATCACACGTTTGCATGACCTGGACCAGGGACCTAAGGAAGACTTCCCCAAAGCAAAGACATCTGGGTTGAGGTCTGATGCATTAGTGGATGCTAACTCTGTGAAGCGGGCTGAAGAAGGGCCTCCCAGGCAGAGAGAACAATAACCACTGGCCTTAGGGCAGGAGGACAGGTGTCCTGAGAGGCAGCTGATGTGTCTGGAGGCAAAGAGCAGAGGAGAGAGGTATGAGACAAGGCTGCTGAAATGGACTGAGGCCAGGCCTCTGGACTTTATAGGCTAGGCAAGGATATTGGTCTTTGGCCTTAAAGCTGCAGGAAACTGTTGGGGGTCACTCACTGGAGAGTGATGTGAACACATCTGCACCCTAAAGATCACTTTGGCAGCTGTGTGGATGGCCCCTGCCGGATGCTGAGTCAGTACTGGGAGGACTGGGAGACTCCTGTCTGCAATCCTTCCCCTCTCCATGAGACAATCCCACGCATGTACTCAAGCCAGCAGTGGCCCAGGTCCTATTCCTCTGGGTTGGGCGTCTACACCCTCTTCCTTGACCTCCTCAGTCCTTCTTCTCAGGCACAGGAAGTTTTGCCATTTTGCATTCTTAATTAGTCATTCCTTTAGTCTGTCAGTTAGGAGATTGAATAGTGGCCCCCAAAAGATATGTCCACATCCTAATCCCTAGGACCTGTGAATTATTACCTTACTTGGGAAAAAATATCTTTATGAATGTAATTAAATCCAGGATCTTGAGATTAGGAGATGATTCTTGATTATCTGGGTGGACCATAAGTCCTACGACAAATGTCCTTATAAGAGTGAGGAAGAGGGATATTTGAAATGGACAGAAGAGGAGAAAGAAATGTAACCATGGAGACAGAGATTGGAGTGGCATGGATACAAGCCAAAGAATGCCAGTAGCTGCCAGAAGCTGTAAACGTCAGGGAACGGATTGTCCTCTGAAGCCTTCAAGAAGGAGTGTGGCCCTCATGGCACCTTGATTTCAGCTGAGTGATCTGGTTTTTGAACTTCTGACTTCCAACACTGTGGAAGAATAAATTTCTGCCTATTTTAAGCCACACTTTGTGGTAACTTGTTACAACAGCCATAGGAAATGAATACAGTTGGGTACTTCTCTAGTTGTTCTTCCTGACAGGTTTTACTGGCTCCTTCAGGGATTTCCAAATGTTGAAATGCCCCAGGCTCAGTCCTCAGAGCTTTCTTTGTCTACTCTCTCTCCCTTTGTGATCTCATCCATTCACTTGGCATCAAAATACCCCTTATTTGCTAAGACCCTCCAAATTTGATCTCTACCCATACCCTTCTTATGGAACCCAGTCATCTTCACAGGTAGATGAAAAGAGAACTCTTTGTTCTCTACCCTCTCCACTTTCCCACCCGCAAATCTTGCTAGCCAGGTGTCCTCAGCCACTGAGTGCTCAAGATAGAAATGTCTAGCCATCCTAGATTTCTCCATTTCCCTCATGCCTTACATACAACTGCTAGCAAGTTAGTAAGTCTTGTTGTTTAGGTCTCAAAATGCTTCTTAAATCTGTCCACTCTCCTCCATTTCCACAATAAACACAGCTACCAGCATCTCTTACCCTGATGACTACCCCAGGCTTCTAAAGACTCCAGGCTTCTATACTTACCCCACACAGTCCCTTCTCACAGCAGGCAGAGTCAGTTTAAAAACAAATATACAGGGGCACCTGGCTGGTTCAGTTAAACATTGGGATCTTGATCTCGGGGTCTTGAGTTCAAGCCCCATGCTGGGCATGGAGCCTACTTAAAAAAAACAAAAACAAAAACAAAACACAAACACACACAAATTAGACTGGATTGCAGGGTTTTTTTTTAAGATTTTATTTATTTATTTGACAGAGAGAGATCACAGGTAGGCAGAGAGGCAGGCAGAGTAAGGTGGGGAAGCAGGCTCCCTGCTAAGCAGAGAACCTGATGTGGGGCTTGATCCCAGGACCCTGGGATCATGACCTGAGCCAAAGGCAGAGGCTTTAACCCACTGAGCCACCCAGGTGCCCTTGGATTACAGTTTTGAAAAGCAATTTTATTGAGGTATTGTTAACATATAATTTTATTGCACATTTTCTTTGTCTATTCTCTCTCCCTATGTGATCTCATCCTTTCATCTGACAAGTATACACTTGGATAAGTTTGACATATGTATATACCCATGAAATTATCAGTACAAGAAACATAAAGCACATATTTATCGTCCAAAAGTTTCTTTGTGCTTCTTAGAAATACAACCCTCCCTCCCCCACCTCCCATCCCTAGGCAACCACTGATCTGCTTTCCATCACTATAGACAAGTTGGCATTTTCTGGAATTTTATATAAATGGAATAATGTAGTATATACTCTTTTTATATGTGGTTTAATGATTTTGACATTCATCCATGTTGTTCATTGTATCAATAACTTGTTTCTTTTTGTTGTTGAGTAGTATTCCATTATATGGATGTACCACAATTTAACCATTCACCTGATGATGGACATTTGGGTTGTTTCCAGTTTTCAGCTGTCATATATAAAGCTGCTATAAACATTCACATGTGGACTTAACAGTAAATACCTAGGGAAGGAATGACTGGATCATACAGGAGGTGTATGTTTAACTTTTTGAGAAATGGCCAAACTGTTTTCTGAAGTGTTTATACTATTTATATTCCCACAAGCAGTGTAAAAGAGTTACAGCTGCTCCACATGCTTGCCAACACTTGGTATGGTCAGTCTCTTCATTGTAGCTTTTCTGACTAGAGTGTAATGCTATCTCATTGTGTTTTAATTCACATTTCCCTGGTAACCAAGAAAACATCTTTTCATGTGCTTATTTGCCATTTGTATATCTTCTTTGGAGAAATGTCTGTCCACAATTTTTGCTGAGCTGCATATACTTTTAAAATATATTTTAGATACAAATCCTTTGTTCTTGATGTATTCTAGGAATATAAAGAGGTTTTTAAAAAGTATATTCTGGATACAAGTCCTTTGTTGAATATATGTTTTGCAAATATTTTCTCCTACTGGTGACTGTGTTTTCACTTTCCTAATGGTATCTTCTAGAAAGCATATCTCTTTTGTCAACTTTTTCTTTTATTGCTAGCTTTTTTGTGTGTGTCACAGCTAAGAATTCTTTGCCCATCCCAAATTTATAAATATGTTTCCTTCTGGAAGTTTTATAGATTTGCTCTTACACTTAGGTTTGTGATCTGTTTTGAATTCGTTTTTGTGTATGGTGTGAGGTAAGGGTAGAGATTCCCCTACCCCCATCACAAACAGATACCCAGTTGTTCCAATGCCATTTGTTGAAAGGACGATCTTTTCCCCGAACTATTAAATCTTTTACCATTAACTATGGTGTTAGCCTTAAGTTTTTCACAGATATCAGGTTGAGGGTATTCAAATTGAGGGAGTCCCCTTCTTTTCCTACTTTGCTGAGGGTTTTTATCAAGAATAAATGTTGGATTTTGTCAAATCCTTTTCCAGCATCTACTGAGGTGATCATATTTTTTTTCTTTTTAACTTTGTTAATATGGTGAATTACATTACTTGATTTTCAAATATTTCTCCAACCTGGCCTTTCTCAATAAGTCCCACTTATTTGATGAATTATTCTTTTAAATTTTGGGGGGGCATTTGTGTTCATAAAGTGTATTATTCTGTAATTTTCTTTTCTTGGAATGTTTTGTCTGATTTGCATTCTTAATTATCCAGTTATCATTAGTTGTCATTTATTAGTATCAGAGTAATGTTGGCCTCATAGAATAACTTGGGAAGTATTCATTCCTCTTCACTTTTCTGGAAGGTTTTATATAAAATTGGTATTTTTTTTTTTCTTCTCTAAATGTTTGGTGGAATTCACCAGTAAAGGCATCTAGGCCTGGGGTTTTCTCTGTGGGAAGATTTTTAGATTATTTATTTATTTACAGAGAGAGAGAGAGACAGCACAAGCAGGGGGAGCAGCAGGCAGAGAGAGAGGGAGAAGCAGACTCCCCACTGAGCAGGGCGCCCAACATGGGGCTCAATCCCAGGACCTGAGATCATGACCTGAGCCAAAGGCAGACACTTAGCAAACTGAGCTACCCAGGTGCCGCTATGGGAAGATTTTTAACCATAAATTTAATTTCTTTATTGGATATAGGGTTTTCATCTTATCTGTTTCTTCCTGAATGTGTGTCACACTTTTGCTTAAAGCCCTGGGTGTTTCCCTGTACACCTACCTAAACTCTGGCTGTAGCTTATGAGGCCCTGTCTGGTCTGTCCTTGCCCTCCTTCCCAGTCTCATCTACAACAGTAGCTTCCCCTCACTCACCATGTTTCAGTCACGTTGGGTTTTCTGGCATTCCAAGATTATGTCAAACTCTTCCTCAGTTCAAGGCCTTGGCATTGCTTTTACCTCTCTGGAAAGCTCTTCAATCTCATCCCTTAGGTCTCAGATCATGTGTCAAGGAGGTCTTCCCTGACTATTATATTCATGGTAGGGCCTGCTGGATACTCTGTCACACGGAATCCTGTTAACTTCCCATCCATAATATATTTATCACATTCTGTCACCATTCTTTCTGTTTGCTTATTGTTAGCTAAGAGCAGGGATTTTCCCTGTCTTGTTCACCACTGCATCCTCTGCACCCAGCATGAGATCTGACACAAGTGAGGTGGTCAATTACTATTTTTTGTATAGGCAAGCTCACTTAGAGGGTCAGTCAGGCAGTGAGGCAGGCAATAAGTCTTCTGTGAGCCTCCCTATCAGGCTGAGGTCAGCCTGGAGTAGGTCAGGCAGGCACTGAGTGGCCGTTTACTCTATGGAGAGGATCTATGTGACTGATGAGCCGTGCTGTGAAGTCAGGTCATGGTTCTGGGGGACACAAAAAAGTGAAAGGCCAAGGCCCACCCCCAAGAAGCTTCTGGCCCACCTGTCTAATTGGAGGCTCCCTGCTCCCTATTGCCCAACCAGAAGGTGAAATGGGGATGAGACAGGGCAAGTGAGGGAAGGCTGCAGAGTCTGGCCAGGCCACTGGCAGCTCCTCAGCTACTCGGCCACAGGCCTTTCAAAGCCCATAAAAATCTCACCTGGTGACTGCTGTGCTCAGGAAGAGCCTGTGCAGGAGACACAGAGAGACCTTTGTGGCTTCTTTCCCACCCCACCTCCCAACCTCCCCTGACCTGGGCCCTCTGGTCATGGAAAGTGCCCCACTGGACCTGGCCGCCTGGTCCCAGGAGACAGGCCATGGTGCATACTGGCCCTGCCTGCTCTCCACGGGTACAGGACATGGGCCTGTACCCAGCTCCAGGAGCCACTCCTTACAACTGAACCCATCCTTGGTGCCCCTTGTCATAGACCAGAGGAGGCCCAGCTCTCTGGGCGAGGAAGAGACCTTGCATGGAAGCTAGTGACTTCACAGTTAATCCAAATTTCCCAGAGAATATCCCCGGCTCTGGGTCATGGGTGGGGCTGGAATCCCATCATTGATGAGTATGTGTAGGAGGGAGAGCAGCTGCTTGCAATAATTAGGCAGCAGCACCCAGGCTGCCAGGGATCACCGAGATTCACTCCTGCTCGCGACAAACTCCATGACTAGGAGGTCCTGCTCCGGTGACATCATCCTCCTCGCATACTGATGAGGGAAATGAGCTCAAGGCGGCCATCAGAGGCAGTCTGTTTACTTACAGGGACCCTGGCTGTCAGCAGTGCTTTGACCAGACAGTCCCTGGCCTAGCCAGCATGAAGCAGAAATTTCCTTAAACATATTATTATGGCCTCAATCCACCACTTGCTCCCTTGCTTTCAGTTTTTTGTTTTTTGTTTTATTCAAGAGGAAAATTCCCAAGCCTAGCCCCAAATTGAGCAGCCCAGGGGTAGTGGGGGGAGATCACAATGACCCCCAGAAGACCTTTTGGAGGTTAAGTTGCTCCCACCTCCCCAGTAATCCCTGGAGCTGGGAGAGCATCAAACCAATTCTCAGTCACCCATGTGTACATGGGATCAGGGGGATGGCCAACATGACCTCCAGGGCAGACCCTCTCTTTCAGGCCTCCCTCATGGCCTCAGCCACCCTGAGCTCATACACAAAACATTTCCCAACTCAGCAACCCTGGCTAGGCCCTAGACCCCTCCCTCATTCCCTTCGGGTCAGAGATATTTCAGGAGAGTCCAAGAGCCGCCAGTTTTCACAGGCTCCAGAGGATTCCCAAGATGGTCACCCCCCCAGCCGTGGCTGAGAGGCACTGTCACTTGTCCCACCCCAACTCTCTTCATGTTGTTCCTGCTGGAACTTAGCCATTCTAGGGGTCTTGAGAGGATAGGGGTCACACAAAGGGCTCCTCAGTCTCCCCACTGCTCCAGGATCCTCAGGCTACCTGTGCCAGGCAGAGCCATGCCTCTCAGGAGTATCAATCATGGGGAACAGGTGCCCTCTGCCTAGCTGGATCTGCCCACTGCTGGGGCTGGTCAGGCAGGCCCAGACATGTCAGGGAGCCTGAGGCCTTTCCTGACCCAGCTCTATCGTGTGGCTTGATCCTACTTAGCTCAGCATCCTACAGCACCAGGGAGGGGCTCATGGGCAGAAAGGTCAGAAGAGGGCATTGAACCTGTACTTCATAGCGCTTTACCTAAAAGTGAGAAAATGTCAAGGGTCCATGTTAGAGAATGGGATAGAGGGCATGGCTCACACCCAGATCTGATTGGCAGCTTCTTAGAATACACTGATTTCCTCACCCAACTGTCCTTTCCCCCCCAACAAGGCCAGAACTCTCTGAACATGTGGTCCCAATCATTGCCATTAGTCAACATGTCTACTGAACCCAGAATTTTAAGGTATGGAAGCTGGAAAGAGCCTTGGTAAGGACAGAAGCTAGTATTTATTGAACACCTACTGTGAGCCTGACAGTATTCAACACTTCACACACATTATTTTATTACTCTTCATAACTCTAAGGGAGATTAACTAACTCTAAAGGAGATACAGTGGGACGCCTGGGTGGCTCAGTTGGTTAATTCAGTTCAGGTCATGATCCTGGGGTCGTGGGCTGGAGCCCTGCATAGGGCTCCATGCTCAGTAGGGAGTCTGCTTCTCTCCTTCTCCCTCCTCACCTCCCCCTCAAATAAATAAATCAATCCTTTTTTAAAAATGAAGGAGATTCAGCTGGTGTACAGCAGAACTGGGATTCAAACCCAATTCTGTCTGAACCCACAGATTCTACACTTAGGCATTCTTCCATTTGACTTCTAGAAAACAATTCAGGAAATCAATCACACTCCTCCTGTAAACCAAGCAAGCAAGAGCTGTAAATTAAAGATGTGGTCATGCAGCCCCTCCATTCCAAAAATGAGGAAAATGAGGCCAGACCATGGAGTGAGTCTTCAGTTGAGTCTAGGACAGTGGCTCAAACTCAGATCACTGCTCCTTGTTCTGTGTTGCTGAATTCCGGCAAAAAGTCAGAGGAGTTGGAAGTTCAAAATCAAATCCATGCCTCTGGCTTACTGGGATTAAATATTTTATTTAGCAGTTTGTTGTTGTGACTTACAACATTTTAAATATTTAGGCCTATGAATTTAAGCCTTCATTTGTACTCTTGCCCTGGTTCTTGCAAACATTAGGAGCTGCCCTGGAAACCTCTCTAAACTCCCCCTGCCTGGTGCTCACAAAGTGCAAGCACTTTAAAGATGGCTCTTAGCAAATGAGAAAATCATTTTATGAATGAGTGAATAAAGTCTTCTGCACAAATCTAAATAGACGGGCATATACATGCTTTCAGGCACTCACCAACACATTATTGACAAAGATCTACCCAGAGACACACATGCCTAAACTTAAACCTAGGAGTGGTATGTGTTATACCAAAGTAACCTAAATGCTGATATGCATACTCCCATAGATGTATGTAGGCAGGTGTAGACCCACTCACCTAGGCAGAGGCCCCCACGGTCCCTTGAACATACCCACATACACGAGCTTACACAGAGATGTGGACTCCTAGATAGGCTAGCTAGCAAACACACAAGTACACGCTTTCCCGCCAAGGAAGCCAGCTCCAACCAGAAATGCCGCCAGCCAGACATACAAACATGGAACAGTCCCATCAATTCACACTGATACACACAGCTAGACAAAGACAAGGCTGTGGGCCTGAGACAGACTGGGAGGGAGACACCTGTCCACAGAGACCCCTGGGCTGCCCTGGGCTCCCACACTGTCTGCCTCCCTCCCCCTTCTGTCTGCGGCCAGAGGGGGCTCCTAAAGGAATTCCTTTTGCAGACTAGCTAAGAAAGGCTGCTCTCTCTCCTCCCCCGCAATCCCAGGCCAGAGTCCTACAGGCAGAGAAGCAGATGGTGTGTGCTGGGGGTGCTCCCCTTTGCCAAGGACTCTGCCCTCCACAGATGGTGTGTGTGCTGGGGGTACTGCCCCTTGCCAAGGACTCTGCCCTCTGTCCCCAGGCACCGCCCATAGCCTGCCAAGCCCAGGCTGGACACTGGCCTCTAGACAGTAACAGAGCCCCACTCAGGCCCTGCTGCCCCAGCTTTGCTCCCAAAAGCATGATTTAGGAGGGGCTGGTGAACAGTGCTTTTCCAGAGGCCTTACTTCCTCAGGAAATGGCTCGGCCACAAGCCTGATCTCCAAAACAGGCGTAGGATAAAAACACCTCTGCTCCTCTCCAAAAACACGGGCCGCCCCTCTCACTCAGAGCCCCTGTGTCATTCCAGCCACAGCAGCCACGGCATCCCAAGGCAGTGGAGAGCAGTGAAAGGTCCAGCGTCTGGTCCTGCTTCTGCTGCTGACTTGCTCTGTCCACCTCTGCAGAACGAGCCATGTGGGTGTGATGCTTCGGGCGTAGCTAGAGTGATAGAGGCATCCCAGATTTCCCCGGGCAGTCTCTGGGTAAGGGTGAGGGGCTCCAACCCTGGGGACAATGGCCTGGTGTGGGCCTCCTCTTAAGTCACAGGGTCATTATTACAAGCACAGAGCTTGTGCTAGTAGTGGCCTGAAACGGAGGTGCCTACCGTGAGGCAAAATGAGGACTTAGGCAGAGGAATGTCCTGTGTGGCCCAGAGGCAATGACCTCTCCTCCCCTTTTCCACCCTCCTGCCAGGTTCCTTGGGCCTCTGCTGGAGGTGGACACAGGGCTGCAGCCCCACCCAGGCGGGTGGGCCGAGAGACAGGAATGCTGCTCAGCACAGCTGGCTGGACAGGGGAGACTGTTTATTCTCAGCTGTCGGGAACATCCCAGACAATCAGGGGGATTTAGCTGCTGGCAGCCCCTGGATTGGAGGACTCCAAGAAGTCAGCTTAATCAGAGCAGGCTGGTGGCACGAGCTCTGAGAAGGCAGTGGAGGTGGAAGGGAGGGGCCATCCCTCCCTGCCCCACATTCCATGCCCCGTGTTTCTGAGCTCATCTCCTGGGTCTGTAGGGATGGGGGCAGAAAGGTGAATGGAGCTGAACCCAGAGCTCTTGTTAATGGTGTGGCTTTCGGGAAAGACTTTCCATGGTCCCACGCCCAACATCCCAGGTGCTCCGTGATTAGGAGACACGGCAGAGCTCATGGCCTTAGCCCAGGAAGGGAGCTCATTTTGTATCCCCCAGACCCAGTATTGCCGGTTCCAACCTCCCTACACCACCAGCCCAGATCCTTTTTGCTCTGGCAGCCCCTTGAGCTGCAGCCTTATGCTTGTCTGACTTATCATTACTCCAGCTTTAGGCTCCGCTTTGGCACTGTCTCTTTCGGGACTTTTCACCTTGGGCAAGTCACTTTATATATATATAAAATATTATAATAATATATTTATATATAATATAAAAGTTATAGTGCCTGCCTCACAAGGATATTATGAAGACTAAATCATTCTTTCAATACACCAACCGTGCAGGAGGCATGGAGAGATGGTTGTGCTTTTCTCTCCCAGTCTTTCTTTCTATTGGTGCAGAACCAACCTCTGGTCTTCCTAAGGGCCAGGCCTCTCCAGTGTAGCTTGTCACCTGCCCTGGTCACATTTACCTATTTCTGCTCCCAGATCTCAGAGCACCTTGGGGCTCTATAGGTTGGAAGCCTTTCTTTCTTTCTTTTTTTAAGATTTTATTTATTTATTTGACAGAGAGAGATCACAAGTAGGCAGAGAGGCCAGCGGTGGGGTGGGGGGGGATGGAAGCAGGCTCCCTGCTGAGCAGAGAGCCCGGATGCGGGGTTCCATCCCAGGACTCTGGGATCATGACCTGAGCTGAAGGCAGAGGCTTTAACCTACTGAGCCACCCAGGCGCCCCAGGTTGGAAGCCTTTCTGGAGAAGAATCCAAGTTCACCCAAGGAAGCCTTTGATGCTGAGTCTATAGAAGGCCCAGAACATGGTGGGGGTTTTGGTGTGTTTTGCCCATTTCTCATTCTGCATAGGTTTGAGTGCCTTGTTCAAGGAGGGTGGGAGCCAGGAAAAACTCATCCATCCTGATTCATTTGTTTGGAATTCATCTTTCTATATAATTAATAAAGGGTTTACACCAAAAATAATTAAGTTCCAGGATGGCAAAGTGTATTAGTTAAGGACCCCTCCCCACTGTATCCCAACAAGATCCAATTTAAACTCTTAAATAAAAAGGAATTTTTTTATGGCTTTAGGCATGACCGAACTTAGTCAGCAAACATCATCATCAAGACTCCATTTCTTAAAAAAAAAAAGACTCCATTTCTCTTCCTCTTGTAAGGGCCTATTTAGCCAGAGGGATTCCATCTTGGATTAAACAGTCATTTTGTTTATGCAGTAAAACTTAAACTGTCCCTGCCCCCCTTCCCCCCAGGGGACTTACTTAAAAACAAGTCCCGGAAATCAGTCCCAGGTAACAAAGCCCAAATACAAGGGTGGGTCAGGCCAGGTGGAGACATCCAGTCAGTGGGGGTGGGGGGGGTGCACATACTAATACTGTTTCCATAGCTACCAAGAGTATGGGCCCCACCTTTTGAGCACCAATTCTGACCAAGGTGATAGGCTAGTTCAAATGTCTACTATAGGGTAAACTGTAATTCAATTGGTTACTTATGTGTGACCTAGCAGGACTGTGTAGCTTTCTCTGTGTGTTACAATCTCATTGGCCACTGATGTGTGGCCAGGCCCAACCACATGGCCTTTGCCCTTATAGGCTAGTCTGTGGGGCAGAGAGCCTCTTACAGAGAGCGTGGCCCCAGCCGGTTGGTTTGATTCTTGATGCTTGGCTCGGAATAAAGCTTTGCTTGACCTTTGCTTTGTATCAGTCTCGCTCCTTTAATCATGAACCCATTAGTGGGGGACCTTTCACTCTCTTGGCTCTGCTCTCCACTGTGATGTTTAACACCAGGACCAGTCTCCCACGTTGAGGACTTGGTGGGGTTGGTGGGGGTGCACGGTGGGGATGAATGCAAGCACCTCTTTCCCAACAGCACTGGTGAAAACCTTGTAGTCTCCTATTGGATCACATGTTAGTATCTCAACCAGTCATTAAGGTCAGCAGAATGCAGCTTGCTGATTGGCTCAGGCTTGAGCCATTGCTCTTCCCCTAGAGTGTGTGGGTAGAAGGGACAGTCTGCCTTACCCAGAACCAATGAGGGTGGCAAAGAGGTTGGTGTCCCAGAGGGAAGGTGGGGTATGGAACCAGGAGGGTAAATGGACCATGGGCCACGAGACCAACAGCTGTCATCCAAAGGTTCAAAGAGCTAACAAGACTAGTACTTTCAAGCACCCCCAAGCCCTCTAAGAATAGATTGCCAGTTTTAAATCCCTACAGATCTCTGATAGGCAGTGTGTTACTGGGCCCATTTGGGATAGCCTATATTTGCCTAGGATCAGTAAAACTACATTTTTTTTTTAAGATTTTATTTATTTATTTGAGAGAGAGAGCATGAGAAGTGGGAGGGTCAGAGGGAGAAGCAGACACCCCAGTGAGCAGGAAGCCTGAAGCAGGACTCCATCCCGGGACTCCAGGATCATGACCGGAGCTGAAGGCAGCCGCCCAACCAACTGAGACACCCAGGCCTCCCAGTAAAACTGCATCTTTAAGCCAATCTGTAATCCATACGTCCCAGGAATCAGACTGGCCAGGTCTTCTTCCTGCCCCCACTAGCAGGCAGTTTGACTCACCTGTCCAATGCTGTGGGGGCTGGAAGGCCCTGTCGGCCCCACAGACTGTTTGCACACGGGTCTTCCCCTGGCTAAGTGGGCATTTAAAGAAGTTTGATGCTAAGTGGGCATTGAAGGAAATTTGATTCCAGTGGCCCCAGCCTTCTCCCCTACCCCCTCAAATCTCCTGCCCTTTAATCTCCCGTGGTTGCTTTCTGTCAACCACCACTCTCCCCAGGTTATTCCTAAATCCTGTTCTTAGAAAGGACTTTATCACCAGTCACTTATGTGTGTATGAATAAGCATCATATAAATAGCTTAACCTTTCACTGGACAATTTGCATTTTAATTCAGCCTTTTCAGTGAAACAAAAGGCACTGTCTCACCCACCCCTGACTATTCGCAAAAGGTACAGAGAGCAAATGGGACTCTGAAACTAAGCATCAAATATCCACTGCCTTCCCAGAAACCCTCACCCATGCACATGGCCTTGCCAATGGGTTTTTTCTCAAGTCTAACTTCAGTCATCTCTGCTGACATTCAGTCATTACTCTCTGCTATGGCAGGGAAGTTTCTTGCATGTTTCATCCATTTATTTCCTCAACAAACTTTTCTTGAGTATCCACCATATTTGAGATTCTTGGGTATACCAAGACAGCCTGGGCCCTGCCCACAGCTTGCAGTTGATTTAAATGCAGGAAACGTGGCCTTCACCACCGGATTTTTAAGGCACACAAAGCCAAGCCCACTGGCTGGTATACAGTAGGTATTCAATAAATCCTGTGTCCCCTTCTCAGGGCTGCATGATGTGGAAAACAACTGGAAATTTTCTAAAACCCTTTCCAGGTGGACAAGAGTGCCAACAGGAGTGGGTGGAGATGGTGGTTTCTATCTTGCTTCAGAATGTCATGATTTGTTTTGGATGTTCCAAATGTCAGGTTGGAGATCATACAAAGGAGAGGGGCTTATTCTAACCAGATCAGGGCTAGAGGCAACCCAGGACACCGTCTCCCTGGTACACAGCCCCAGACAGTTTGGAAACAAACACAAGCTCATCCAGAGGAGGGAGACTGACAAAAGCAAAACAAACAAAGGCCAAGAGATGGAAAACTCACGAGGTGGGGCAGGGTGGAAAGGCGGGGAGCAGGGAGAGAGATGGGTGGGGGCTGTGAGGGAGCTTAGGGAAGGGAATGGTCCTGGGTGTGTGTGTGTGAGAGAGAGAGAGAGAGAGAGAGAAGCTGAAACCAGTTCCCTTCAACCAGTCCAAGAATCATCATGGCAATGGGGAAGGCGAGTGCTGCTGATTCCAAGCCAACACAAGCCTCCAGGGCTCAGCGGCAGGAATGGTCTCAGATGCATGGGGTCATGTTCTAAAGTAAAAAATCCAAATTGCGGGGCGCCTGGGTGGCTCAGTGGGTTAAAGCCTCTGCCTTCAGCTCAGGTCATGATCTCAGGGTCCTGGGATCGAGCCCCGCATCTGGCTCTCTGCTCAGCAGGAAGCCTGCTTCCTCCTCTCTCTCTCTGTCTGCCTCTCTGTCTACTTGTGATTTCTATCAAATAAATAAATAAAATCTTAAAAAAAAAATCCAAATTGGGCTCTTTAAGTCACAAACTCCTTACACACTCCTGGTTTTGTTGGCAATCAGCGTTTAATGAAATGAATTAATCAGAAACAACAGTGAACCACATTCCTCCTCCATGTCCCTCTCACATACACACATACACTTATCCAAAAACCCCTTCCCTTTGTTGGGGGTACTAACAGCTCATTGGATTCTTGGCACTTTCCAGAAGCAGGGCCCAAACCTGTGAGAGTTCTACTTGCCACCCCTCCCCAAACTGTCCCCCATGAGAGTGGCACTAGTGACAGAGGGTTGATGGGGTTGCTTTCACAAGACCAAGGCAGCTGGGGCTCCCATGTGAGGTGGCTCCAAATGAACCACCATCTGGTCTTCTCTGCCATCAGCCGCCTGCTGAAGCTCTTGGCCCAGAAGGGGTTTGTCAGCAAGGAGACTGCTTCTTCATGAAAAAGTGTCTGCAGCATGAGCCCCCCTGAGCTCCCAAATCCCAGCACCCAAACTTGTCCTTCCCTAGTGCTGGCTGGTTTATGGGGTCTGCCTTGGGTATTAGGTTGGAGCTAAACAAAACTGTAAGTCTTTGTCTCCTTCCTGTCTCTCCATTCCCAGCTACCCAGGGATCTCACACTATCCCCCATTACCCTAGTCCAGGGTTGACTCATCCATTAGCATAGTAGGCACAGGGCCTAGAGTCCACATTATAAAAATGTTTTAATTTCCTTTAAAATCAGAAGGAAAAAACAAGCTTATAAGTGGAAGTGAACATTTTAGTATTTAGCAGTAATATTAACCTTTATACCAACACAATCATAGAACAATTTAAAAAAAATATTTTTTTTTCGTTTGAGAGAGAGAGAATGAGCAGGGGGAGGGGCAGAGGGAGAGGGACAAGCAGACTCCCTGCTGAGTGTGATCCCAGGATCTGGAGATCATAACCTGAGCCAAAGTCAGATGTTTAACCGACTGAACCACCCAGGCACCCCATAAAATATAATTTTAGATATTTTTTATTGAGGAAGGCAAAAGGGCCCGTGAAGTCATGAAGTCATAATGTAGTTCTGCCCTCATCTCCCTTTCTGCTCATTTCAACCCTCGAGACTCCAGGGATTTCCTTCTGCCATATTAAAATATACCTGTCCAATGGCCCTCCACTAGCTTAGGAGGTCCTGGAGGATAGGACCATTCTTCATTCATAATGTCCCTGCCCTCCCCATATGCTCAATGCCTGCCCCGCACTCACATAATGAATTGCGTTGACTCTGGGGGAGGCAGAAGAAGGACAGAAACCTCAGAAAAAAAGAAAGGCTAGGTTTGTTTGTTTAAGATTTTATTTATTTATTTGACAGACAGATCACAAGCAGGCAGAGAGGCAGGCAGAGAGAGAGGGGGGAGCAGGCTCCCTGCTGAGCAGAGAGCCTGATGCGGGGCTGGATCCCAAGACCCTGGGATCATGACCTGAGCCGAAGGCAGAGGCTTTAACCCACTGAGCCACCCAGGTGTCCCAAAAGGCTAGTTTTTAAAGAAAGATTGCTTGTGAATTTCTGGAAACGGTGAACATTTCATGTCTATGTAGTCAGACTTTGTCCACATCCCCTGTGCTGAACTCTACTGAAACTGTTCCCACCAAATTCACCAGTCATCTCCAACTCGGTAAATCCAAAGGATACCTCTCAGGTATAATCTTGACAATTCCGAAGCATTTGACAGAGCGCATCAAGACTTCCCTTTTGGCTTCCATGACACTCTGCTGTCTTGGTTTCCTCCCATTTCCCTGGACATTGCTGCTAGGTCTCCTTTGCATTCTCATTCCCTCTACTGGGCCATTAAAAACTAAACTCACCAGCTATTTGCTCTTTGCTGAGCCCTACTGTGTCAGTCCTGTTAATCCTCAAAACCATGCTCAATCTAAATCTGCAACCACCAGCCAGAGGAGTCTTCCTGGAAAGCAAACCTGATCCTATCATTTCCTTGCTTAAAACCTAGTGGCTCTCCCTCAGTTCTGATGGTCTTGCATGACCTGGCCCCTGCATACCTCTCCAGCCCCACTGCTCACCACTGTATGGCCCTCCTGCTTTTAACTTCTCCATCGAGAACTCTGGGTCTTTACATGTGCTGTTCCCACCGCCTGAAACACTCTTCCTCCCCTTCTTAGCCTAACACGCATGGCTCTGTCGGGTTTCAGTTGGACATCACCTTTGCCAGGAGACCCTGGGGGCCTTCGAGGATACTGGTTATGACAGTCACACTAGAACCTGCCCAGCGCAGCTCCCAGCTCTGTGCCACTTCCTATGACCACGTAGCCATGGGCAAGCTAGGAAACTCTGGGACTTCAATTTTTCATCTGGTGTCAGGATTAAACAAATCAGTACCCGTAGGTGCTCTGCAGTGCCAAACATGTCATCTCCATATTTCCTGACCCCAGATGAAGGTGAGGCTCCTGGCCAAGTATTTCCCAAAACTCCTTTGTAATATCATATAATCCAACCTCACTCCTGGGAATGCCTGCCCATACCCAATCTGGCCAGACCTCGGCTCCAGGAGGGCGGGGCATTTTGACCTTGATCCTCCTCCTATTTCTAGTGCCCATCACACAGCAGATGCTCAGATTTGTTCAATCAGTGACCAGAAATCAAACACCTACTAGATAACCTGGGGATACATGCTGTCCAGCAAACTGCTACCTTGAACAGGGAAGGGAGGAGAGGATAATATTTTTAGCAACAAGGCCTACAGGCTCTCACTGAGGCTAAAAGCAGTCACAAAGCTCAGTAATTAGGAAAATACCTTTATTACTTTTGAAATGTTGCCATACTCAATGTAAAAACCATGATAGTGGCTTTTTCACAACTTCACAGATTATAGAAAGCTGACTTTCCACCATCTTTATAGAAATCTACCCCCCAGATCAGATGGGGCTCCATGATGGCTGAAACAGGGCAGGAAGGAAGGGCAGAGAATCAGCAAGGACAACTGCAGCTCCCGTGGGCAGCCAGAGGCTTCCTCGGCACTTTTAAAGCCCAGGCTGAGTCCCAAAGACCTGCAACCCCTCTAAGGAAGGCTCAGTCCATGCACCTTTGTGGCAGACTGAGGCAGGCCTCTCTCCTGAAGGCCGGCAGCCCACAGAAGGCCTGCGACGTGGCACTTGTGGCTGGGAGGCCACCGTCAAGGCAGCTTCGTGAGAACGAGAAGAGGGGGCAGGCCTGCGGCTCTCTAAAACATGGCCAGGAAAGAGACTACAGGCACTGGCCAAAGAGTGCTCTAGGTTTAGAAATCTCCCTTTTACTCAGTTCCCGAAGATGAATTTGTCAAATAGCTATTAAAAAAAGAAAAGAAAAGAAAAGAAAAGAAAAGAAAAGAAAAAAGAAAAGAAAAACAAAAAAACACAAACGTGTTTCCATTTCAGCTGTAATCAGCAGTTGGTAATTTTTAGAAAAAGATGACATGAGTTGCTCATTGTCAAGTTTGTCTTTTTTATCAAGTCTCTGGCTCCTTCCTTTCTCTTCCATGGTTGGGTCAGAGGGGTGACAACTGTAGCAGAAGGCTGTTTGTGGATTTGAGAAAACTGCGAAAATGTTTTGCACTCACGTACAAAGGCTGATGGAATTCAGAAACGATCCCACCGATTTTTATGAGAAACATGACTGTTCCTCTTGGGTGTCTCAAGTCAAAACAAGGCAACCGCCTCGTGATTTATAGTCCCCACTACACATATTCCGCCTTCCAGAAGGCATTAGAGAAAGGGCCAAGGTCTGCCAGGAGCGATTGTAAACATACCACTGACAGCTTGGACACTTTGTTTTTAAATGCAGCAGGATTTTTTCCTTTGGCCCTGGCGGAAAAGCCAACTCCCTAGGATTGTTTAGGAAGGAGCAGACAGGACTCCCCTGAAACCTCAGAGTGAGGAGCCTCACTGACCAGAGTGTGGCCGGGAGCATTGTCAAAGGCAATCAATACATTTATGGTGTATGAAAATTGTCCTGTGGTCCCCAGCTGGCCCCCAGACTCCACCCGGTTGGACATGGGGCAAGGGAGATACAGAACAGATTATATCGTAAGGCACGTGTTTGAGGTGGCCCCCACACCAGGCCCCAAGGGATTATCTCTTTGCACGATTCCAAAAGTGATGGAAAGCTGAGGAATTGATGGCACTCACAATAAGCAGCAGCAGCAGATACAGGGATATCATGACCATAAACCAATGGCTGGAAAACCAGGACAGCTGGCTGGAAGCCCTGCATAAGGGGGGAAAAAAGGATGTTGGCAAGAAGAGAAAAACATTTTTTTTTTAAGTGTATGCAACAACTTCTGGCTCAAAGAAGATGAAATGATGAATTTCATCCTCTGGGTAAGCCATGAAATGAAGCTTCGTGCATGCTACTTTGCTCAAAAACTCTGGGGCTATTTGCCCTGGCACAGACACATCTTTCACCAGAACATTTTCTAAATGTACAAAGACAGCTATGCAATGAGCTCATCCTGATCATCTCTCTTATGGCTCCTCTTGTACCTTTTATGACCTGTCTTTTCTTTGGTGAGACTTTGGGATCTAGAAGGTTCTTGCTCAAGGTGTCTGCCCAGTGGGCAGCAGGTGGCAGGTTACTTAGCAAAAGTCTCTTCACGGTGACACATGTACAGATATCAGTCAGAGCTGGGAGAGCCCTCTTTGGCCCACCAGGAGATGATCTAAAGCATCCGAGTGTACACTAAGAGACACTCCAGGGAGAAGTGGGAGAGGAATGGAATTTTCAAGTAGAAAAAGCCAGATGGTTTTAAACCAAAGAATAATGTTCCTCAGACTCAGAAACCCTATCCAAATTTCCCCAAATGTGGGGGATGGCCATGGGAGGGGAGGATTTTACTGGTTTATGAAGTCTTGAAGCGTGGAAACCACTGGAGTGGGGTGTATTAAAGGTGACCCCCTTTCCTATCTTACCTGCTTCTCTACTGCTTGTCCCCATCAGAAGCCCTGCCACAGACCCCAACAAGGCAACAGGATCTTAAAGCAACCCTTGACCCTAGAGATCCCCGCACATCCACCAACTACCACAATGCTGAGATGGGATGAGGCATCGGCCATGGCTATGAGGGGCTGAAAGGTCTCATCTGCTGTCGAATTCAACTCCCATTTTAGAGATAAAGAGGAAGCAGCTCAGGTGCAGAGAGCAGCAGGTGGTGGGTTCATACCACTGCAGGGAGTGACCAAGCAGGGCGCACACGTTCCTAGCTGGCGTCCAAGCACCACCCAGCCTCTCAGCTTCACCTCAGTCAGTGGGTGCCAGACCGCAATCGGGAGCCCGGGTGGTGAGGGGGCCTCATGCTCTGGGGCAGCCAATTTGGTTTCATTTAGTCCCTCATGTCATTTGTGTTTACAAGTCTCTACCTTCTTCACTAGGAACACAAAGTCCCTCTTAGGGCCAGGACCCCATCTCCTCAGACCCGTCTTCCTCACCCCTCGTGTTTTATATACTTCACACACTGCTCAAGTCTAAGGCCGGGGAGCAAGGGACGCTGGCAGCAGAGAACCCGCCACTCTGAATGCAGCTTTGCGGTGCTGCCCTGGGCCTCTTGCGGGGACCGCCCGCCTTACCTGCTGGGCTGCCTCTGTGAGTACACCAGCAGGTACTTCACTCGCAGGAGCTGGTTATTCGTGACCACAAAGTACTTTGGGGGGACGTCTCCCCCTTCGCTGTGTTTGATTCTTGCTCTCCTGCGATCTATCTCCTTGGAATCTGAACAAGGAGAATGAAGCACAGCTTTGCTGGGGGACATTCAGGAATAAGAGAAGGAAATTATGAACAGAAACAGGTCAAGCCTCCGTCACGCGGGTGGAGAAGCCCCAGCAGGCTGAGGAAGGGTCTGGGTGTACAGAGGAGCACCAAAAAAAACAGGAGAATCTGACAAACGAGATAAGAGGGGAAAAACAAAACAAAACAAAACCCAGGCAAATAATAAGGGATACAAGGGGGGGGAAATGGAGTTGGGAAAGCAGAGGGGAGAAGCGGACTGATGGCCATCACAAAAAAATGATCTGAGCTTAGGTACAGGACTTGACCTAAAATGAGTCCCTTAGCAGGCATTTTAAATTAACCATCCAGATTTTCGAGCTTCTTAGAACTCTCACGTTCCATCCTTTGTACCAAGACTTGTTTAAAAAACAAAACCAAAACCCCCAAACTTTTTAATAACATGATGAAGCTTGATAAAAACAAACAAAGCTATGTGACAGCAGACACTGCAAGGTTTTGTTCTGTTGTTTAAGGTCAGAGTTTGCAAACTTCCTAAGAGTTATAAACGCAGATATTCATGCTGCCTGCTTTGGAAGTGTGGCGTCAGACCTGGGCCCATTCCTCAGGATTCCAGTTGTTTTACATTAGAGGCCAGGAACAGACAGTTTTCTCAGTGGAACCAACCAATCAGTTCTGGAGACTAGAGTAAGAGTTCTGGGACTCTTTTACCACTAAGGGCAAAACAGCAGAGCACACAAGGCAGAGACTCGAAGGAATGGATCAGACTGGAGGTGGCTAGCTAGTCATCCGCTCCCCAGAGAGCCCAGGATTTACTCCCCACAGCTTCGGGTGCCTCTCACGTCCTCTGGGCGCCTACCCAGGCACACACCAAAGTAGCCTGGAGGGACGGGTCTGGACATGTGTCTTTAGCTTCAGTTGACCAAATACCTACTGAATGCCAAGTACGTCCCAGGTTCTCTGCAGATACCAGGTGCCCAAGAGTGACTGAAACCCAGTTTCTGCCTTCAAAGAGCCCACATTCTGGCCTCACACCTTTCCTTTTATCTACTTTTTAAATTATTTATTTATTTGCAAGAGAGAGAGAGAGCTCAGAGTGGGAGGGAGAAGCAGACTCCCCACCAAGTGGAGAGCCCGATGTGGGGCTCGATCCCAGGACCCCGAGATCATGACCCAAGCCAAAGGCAGACACTTAACCGACTGAACCACCCAGGTGTCCCTTACCTATTGAAGCTCCCGTCTACACCAGAGCTTTCCCTGAGCGCTTGGACATACTATGATTGTACCTTCCTCTCAGCTGCCCCTGTGGACCTCATCAGCCCCCTCCCCTGGTACGCTCTGCCCACCACCTTGTAGTAAGTGTATCTTTTTTATCACGTGTCCGCAAGGAGACTGCTCACTCTGTGAAGGCAAGCTCCTGTCCCACGTTGCTTTGGACCCAGCCCATTCCTTGGCAGGCAATGTGTGTTCCACTCAACAGATGAGCCAACACTAAGAGCCTGTATGTTTAATAGGCCTGCAGCCCGGGCCCAGGCCAAGCGCTCACTCACCCTTCTTCTTCATTTGGCACTTGACATCTGGATGATCAATGACTTCACACACAGCCACGCAGCTGAGGATGGGGCCAAGGAGGCTGCGCTGCCATCCCAGGCCGTGGGGGCTATAAATGAGGGCCAGGCTCAAGTCACTGGTGAGGTAGGTCCCTTCCCCAAACAAGGACGTCTGGAATGGCAGAGGTTAACAAAGAAACAGGGCTGAGTGAATGTAAAGTTGGCACAGCAAGATGACATAGGTCTTTCTTCAATAAAACTGTAAACAACAAATTCTTAAGCCTCTTTTTCCCCCGGGAAAAGGTATATAATGTCAGCTCATTCTAAGACATCATCTCAGAGTTGTAGTTAAACACATTCCCATCTGACGACAGTTTAACTTGATTGTGGTTGTGCCCGCCTAGCCTGGCAAATTAGTGGTCAAGTTTGAATGAGAAAAACATAGATATAAGAGACCCGACAACATAGATATAAGAGACCCGACAGACCTGAGTTTGAATCCTGACTGTACCTCCAATGAGCTGACAAGTTATAGAAACTCTCTGAGTCTCAGTTTCTACGTCTACAAAATGTTGATAAGTGCATCTCCTTCACAACATCACAGAGGAGGATTCAATGAGATAATGTACATAACACTGAGCCGGACTCCGGCACATGAAAGGAGAGGGCATGTGTGTCACAGTATATCAGTCATTCCTGTTACACGAATGCATTTAGCATGGTCACACTGACAGCCTCCAGAAGCCAAGTCATGCACTTATGAACAGGGAGGAGGATCACACTTGAGGGTAGAAGGGACCTAAGTTGTCATGTGGAAAAGAAATGAATCTCAGACCAGAAACTGTTACCATATAAGGCAGGCCTGTATTAGGGGCAGGGTAAGTATTACTCTTTGTATTGGTGTCAACCAATAAAATGTCCAAAATCCAGGAGGCAGGTCCCTAGTGGTAGGGGCTAACTTGATGTCCTCCATGAGGAAGCATGTCAGGTGAGAGAGAATGAGCCCAGGTGATATACCCATAGGTTGAGGCTACAGCAGGTATAGCAAACTCATCTTTTGCCCACAGTAGACCACAGCAAAGGGTCAATAATGGCCATGATGGCCAGCAGAACAGTACCAGTCATGGCACTCAGTCATCCTGACTCAGAATCCTTCTCATTTCAGGTAGCTGCTACCAATGGATGGACTTTGAAACTGAAGTTGGAATTCAATTGCTATCTTCGGGCTGCAGTGTCTGCATTTGTTGAGTGAACTCAAACTGCTCACTGAACATCCCAAGCTTGGGAACTGAGAGATGTCTTCTTCAGGGGCCCTAGGCTTCCACAGTTCTAAGCTGGTTCAGTGAAGCTTAGGGGGAATGAAACTCGAGCCTTTGCTTTACCTTTGGGAAGCCCCTTGCCAACTTAGGCACTGTCCCCATGTCTCAGAAGCTGACACAGACCTTCTCCAAGGACACTGGATGTCATCTGCTCTGAATCCACACCCACTCTCAGCTCTGGCTATAATATATACACAGATGAAACCCCCCTCAACTCAAGAACCTCAAGCAAGACTGCTCTGACCAGAGAAACAAGAGTGGGAAAGGTCGGGTATCTGTACTGTGAAAATAATCTCACAGCTTCAACTGGCAAGTACGCTCCCTCAACCAAGCCCCTCACTGGAAACCCAGATAGAAGTGGCCAATGGAGCATCCGCTTTACCAATGGACTCTGACGAGATGCCTCTATGCAGCGACTCCCCAGACAGTGAATGAAGTGAAGGTTTGCTGTACAAGCCTGTAATCTGCAGGCAGCTTCTCCAGGCCAGCTCTGCCATGAAGCAGAGGCCCCCTGGATTCTGGTAGCCTGGCCATAAAAATAAGCTGAGAGCCAGTATAAACAAGCCCGTCATCCTACGCAAAACCCAACTGCACTAATCAGCTACAGCAGTGCTGGAAAAGTCTCTCTAGCCCCGGGGCTGCATCAGCCACAGCTGAGCCCATGGCTCACAGAATCAGACCCTCTGATGAGGCAGAAGGCCGCAACCCTCCAATTACCCCAGATTCCCTCTCCATCCGCCTCTGAAAGCAGCCCTTGCTTTCTTGGAGTCTAGTACGGGAAGAGCCTTTTGCATATATGAACTGTTTGAATCCTCTCAGCACACCAGAAGGTGGGTAATGACATCCTATTTTACAAATGGGGACGCTGAGGTTCAGAGGGGTTAATGAAATTTGCCCAAGATACAGAGCTGCTAAAGTGGTCTTTTCTGGCTCCTAGGAGGCTCTCCTCCTAGGCAAGTGCTTCTCAAATTTTTACGTGCCTACGAGTCACCTGGTGAGCTTGTTAAAGTGATCCCATATCAGGTGATCTTGGGTGTGGCTGAGATTCCACAAGTCCAACAAGTTCTCAAGTGATGTGGATGTGGCTGGGCCAGGGACCACGCTGAGTCACAAAGATTGCCTATACCCTGGAATCACCAGACTTTTAGAGCATATTGGTGTCTGGGCCCCATACCCAGAGATCCTGATTTAATTGGTTTGGGATGCAGCCAAACACTGGGATTTTTAAAAGCTCCCCAAATGATTCCAAATGGGCAGTCAAGGTTGGGTACCATCTTCAAATCAATACTTCTCAAACTGTAATCAGTACAGGAATCACCCAGAGAGCTTATTAAAAATCAGATTCTAATTCAGAAGGTCTAGGGTGGGCTCAAGATTCTGCATCTTCACAGGCTCCCAGGTGCTGGTGTTACTACTGGTCTACAGACTATACTAGGAGGGGCAAGGCCTTAGTGAACCCCTCCCCCCCACCCTCTACCAGCAAATTCCCCAGGGTTCTGACCCCCACGTCAGGAGGCTTAGGCCCCACCTTGTTCAGGTGGCAATGCAGCCCATTGTGGATGATGGAATGGAAGTTTTCGAGGCGGCTCCCGTGGAAGGCGTAGATTAGGTCCCGTTCTCCTTTGGTCTCATAAAATTTGGCGTTCGCTGGGTTGGAGTATTCAATTTCAAACAGGAAGTCCGGCACGGGGACAGGCGTGTGAGGGGCACCAGTCAGCTTTTGGATCTTTTCGAACTTGAAAACATGTAGGAAGTGGCAGTTTTATTTGGGAACCTGGTAAGATGTGCTGCCAAAATGGCGTCCTACAGCTTTGGGCTTACCTCCTACGGGCTCTGCTCATGAGAACAACTAGTTGCATGAGAATACAGACAACAGTTTATAAATAAGCTCAGAGCTTACAGCTCAAGGCTGCTTCCCTCTAATACTATTTTTCCCTACACCAAGCTGCAAAGCATGAACTCTTTCTTCTAACTAAAGACTACCTCTAATTTTCATAACACTATCACATCCATTTCCTGCATTCCATCTTTACAATAATCTCAGGAGGTAGAAAGGTGGGATCAAGTGCAAGAATGGCCAAAAATGTTTCCTCCCATCCTTGTCCATTTGCCCCTCTGTAACTGACTTTGCAGGTGGGAACTCCAGAACTCCACCAAGAGGTGACATCTATTTCTCTGCCCCTTGAATCTGGACTTGGCCATGTGACTTGCTCTGACCCTGGCCAAATATAGCAAGCAGAAACTTGAAAAGGGCCTGCTGCTGTGAACCCTTCACTGCCATGGGGACAACCCCTGCTAGCCTTCAGTAGGATGAGGGCCTCACAGAGGAGGCCCCCACCACAGCAGCCATTCCAGCTCAAGACCTAGACCTGTGAGGCTACCCTAGATCATCCAGCCCCATCCAGAAGAACAACCCAACTAATCCACTGAATCTTGAGAAACAATCAATGTTGTTTTAAGCCGCTAGGTTTTGGGAATGGTTTGTTATGCAACAAAACCAAATTGATACAGAAGAGTAAGCTCTTCCTGACGGGCAGTGATCCTTCTCAGGGCAGGGACCACATCATTTGGGTAATTTCTAAACAGTAAGTCATAGACCAAAACCAGTCTGTGGCAAAGTTTTCTCTGGGTTGTGATTAAATGAGAAAACTAAGGACAAAGTAACAAATACGTTTATATTGCTGTCAGGTTGCCATGAGCCTGTCTTTGTCATTTTTTTGAGGCCATCCTCCTTTTTTGTACTAAAATATATTTTTATAAAGTGATGAGACATAGCAGCCTAATGTCCTTACTTGAGCTATAAAATAAAAATAAAAAGCTAATAATCCTCACTCCATATGTGGAGTGCCAACATTCCACTCCACATTTTAAAGAAATTTAACTGACCCATAATTAAAAGTGAAGGAACCACTGTCTTATCTACTTTAGCTCCAGTACCCAACATCTAGTAGATGCTTGAAGAGGATAAATAAAGGAATGAATAAATCTCAACTTAGCAGACGACAGAAGTGAAACGGAGATATCTTCTCTGAGTCAGCAACCCAGCCCAGACTTGATTATGGATCTCCTGACTACCACTCCAGGGCTCAGGGCTCTCTGTTACTGACCCTTTACCAACACAGGTGGACACCCCTAGACACCAGAATCTGAAACACCCAATTCTCTGCCACTTGAAGAGGGTTTTTGTCTTTGGCAGGAGCTTGTAAAAATTAAATGCTCTTAAATGGAAACTGATGAAGTAAAGAACAACACAGATAAACCCCTGCTTCTGTTCTGAGGCACGAGCACAAGGCCAGAGGGTCTGCCGTCCCATGCTCCGGTCCTTGTCCTCCCAGCCTGACCCTGGGAGATCCTGGCCAGGCAAGGGAAACCAGATTACGGAATGTCTAGTCTGTGCCACAAACTATACTGGGGGTGCCATACATTCTACCATAGCTCCCCTCTGTGGTAACTATTAATATTCTCAATGTTCAAATGGGGAAAAGGAGACTGAATGTTAGATGGAAGTGGGATTTGACCCCAGTGCCTGAAGTGTTTCATGAACCAGGTTCTGCCTTTGTGTTTCCTGACAACTGGATGAGGCCAGTGTTTCTTAAGGTGTGGTCAAGGGTCCACCGTTGTGATACCCAACATTTCCTGAGCCCTTAGCATGTACCCTAAGGCATTCTTCTAGCTGGGAATATTCATGTCATTCTCACAGCCAGTTCCCTAATGGAAGTATACTATTTATAGATGAGGAGACGGAGATACTGAGATGTACCCGGTGGCCTGCTCCAGGTTCACCGTAACGGGGAGAACGCTGCTTTGCACTGCCAGTGTGCAAGTTCCTGAGCCCATTCCAGACACAGAATCAGCATCTCTCAGGGCAAGGTCCAGGAAGCTGCATTTTCAGCAAGCTTCCCAGGCCTTTCTGGTGCAGGAGGAGGTCCCAGAGCCCTTCAGCCCTAGGGATCTGCTGTCCTATAGACCAAAGTCTCACCTCTGACTTCCCTGCACTGTGGATTGTCAGGACCTTTGAGGATAAAATCCAGCTCACCAGATCCCTGGCCCGTACGTCTTTGTCTCCAGAAGACTGGAGAAGTTCTTTCAGGTTGGGTAACTTGCTGGCATCTGCAAGCTGAAATGAGGAAAAAAACCTCCATTAGCAAGGATGCTGAACAAAATGATAACGGGGTGCCCTCTCGTGGTAGAGTAGGCAAACTGCACTTCTTTCGTGTTTCAAGGAATTCCCTAAGAGGGAAAGAAAGGTACAGCTCTGGGACCCCCCTTCCAAATACCAACCTCCAAAAGTTCTGAACACTGAAACATAGTCTCATAACCCATTTGGTACAAAACCTGACCTGAGCTGCTTTGAGGTTAGTTTAGTTTAATCTTTACTTTTCCCACTTCCTGTTGCTGTTGATGGGATACATTTGGCTGCAGGAATATTAATGTCTGCTTATGGGATACCGCCACCTCCCAGGAGGTGTTACCAAATACACGGTATATCCAAGTGTGGGTAGAGGGTGAACAAAGCCTTTTCCCTTCAGCATGAGTTAACTCCCTGTTAACATGTCTCTTGGAGTGTGGCAACTCCATACACAAGCAGGCAATACTGCTTTGGAAAAAATGACCCAGAATGGTAAACTATACCTGGACTGGAAGAATCTATGAGTGGGGAATCCATGGCTTTGGGCTTCCCTGAGTGTGAGTGTGGTGACTTCTTTGAGGACCCCAGCAGCTATGTCTGTGGTGTTCTCACAAAAGAGGCCAGCCTCTGGGGCACATGGGGCTTCATTGAGGCGCCCACCCACTCATCTCCTCAGTCATCTCCTCACTCCCCACTGCTCCCACGTTGGGTTGCTGAGAAGATGAAAGAAGGTCCCAGGTCTATCTCTACACGTCCATTTCTTTTCCTTTCCATTTTTCTAGAAAGTTGGCTGTTGCTGACCTTGGGGGTTTTATTTCCTAACTCGGCAAATGAAAATCAGAAACATTTCGGGGCTACTTTATTCCTATCTCTATTTCCAAAGAGTTGATCACTAGCCTTAAACCTCTTTTATTTATTTATTTATTTATTTATTTATTTATTTGACAGACAGAGATCACAGTAGGCAGAGAAGCAGGCAGAGAGAGAGGAGGCAGCAGGCTCCCTGCTGAGCTGAGAGCCTGATGCGGGGCTAGATCCGAGGACTCTCGGATCATGACCTGAGCCGAAGGCAGAGGCTTTAACCCACTGAGCTACCCAGGTGCCCCTAGCCTTGAACTTCTAATAGAACCCTCTCTACATGCCTTGTGGAGCGTCAGTGAGGATCCAGTTAAAAACCATGGATGATGGTGCCTGGGTGGCTCAGTCGGAGGATATTAAGTACTCCAATGTTAGTGGGACTGTCATGATGGTTGTCATTATGAACTGTAGGAGGTTCCATGTGCCTGGGGCGTGGGGGAAGGGTGGCCAAGAGGAGTGAGAAGGTAACATTAGTCTGTGAATGACCTTGACCCACCTTGGGGACTCTTGGCTTTGTTCTATAGACTGTAGGGAGCCACTGAGGGTACCCTCCAGTGGCCGTCCCCACTCCCTGCTGCCTGCACAGAGAACACCCCCCAGCAGCCTGTGGCCTCTGTCCTTCTTTTCTTCTCCTGGTCCATCCTTGTTATCACAGAGACAGAGCTGAGTATTCTCTCCCACAATGACTGTCCTCATCACTCCTATTCTTCAGTCCCACCTGTGAGCCACAAACCCTTGTCAATAGTCCAGACCTGGGCACAGGGAGCCTGCAAAAGGCCAGTCAGCTAAGCCAGGCCCCTTTTAGGGGTTCAGTCTGGGAAAGTGGGAAAGAACCCTCCTGGCTCTGGGTGGGACCCAGGCCCCTCTCAGACCTCCTTGGAGCCAGCCTTCTTCCAGAGCTCCAGCCCTCTCACTGCTGCCTGTCCAGACAGGGCCCCTATGTGTCCTGCCAGGCTGCCTGCTTTATCCCTACTCTTTAACCCCTCAACTGACCTCCCTTAAGTCCCATTTCACTTTCACGCTACTCTGAAAAATAAATCTGATCCAACAAGTTAATAGAATTCTTCCTCCTGAATAAAACCTGTCTGCACTTGAGCAGGGCCTTTTGGGAGCCAGGCATACAAGCAGGGTTGCCAGATAAACTACTGTCTCACCAGTTAAATTTGAATTTCAGATAAATAACAAAATTCATTCTTTCAGTGTAAGTATAACCCATACAATATTTGGGGGCATACTTGCACTTTCAAAATTATCTGTTGCTTATCTGAAATTCAAATTTAACTAGGTGGCTCATACATAGTTTGCCAAAGCTAACAACACTTCCTTTAACAAGGCCCTTGGACATCTGGTCTGACCTGGCCTCTCTTCCTAACAGCGCCTCTTACCACAAACTTCCCACCCGCTGCCCCCATGCTATTCCCTCACCTGCCCTGTGTCTTTCCTTTATTATGCTTCTGCAGCTGCCCAGCATAACATTTCATGGGGGCTTCAAGGCCAGCCTAAATTCACCTCCCTGTCCTTGACCACCCAGGATCTCTGTGTTCCCCCGTCCTCTAGGCAAAATCCCATGTTGGTACTTGACTCTCTGGAGTCACCTCAAATCCGGTTGGGACAAGCACTTCCTGAGGGCCAACCACATCTCATGTCTCCTGGAGACCCAGCAACTGGCTTAGAACTTGGCACGAGGTTCAGAACAAGACAGTAACAGCTACTATTTATTCAGGCCTTACCATATACCAGGCGCCATGCTAAATGCCAGGCATGCATCATCATTTTAGCCTCCACACAGCCTGTGTTAAAGGGGGAGGGAACAGGTCTGGAGAAGTTCAGCTCTTTCCCAGGGTCACACTGCTATTCAGTGGTAGGGCAGAGACATGAAGCCGGGTGGCCTGACTTCAGAGTCCATTCTCTGGGATCCTCTCCCAACAAATCAATGGAGAAATGTATTTATTTGTTTGTTTTAAAGGTTTAAGTAATCTCTACACCCAACGTGGGGTTTGAACCCACAACCCCAAGATTAAGAGTTGCATGCTCCACAGACTGAGTCAACCAGGCACCCTTCAATGGAGAAATTTTTAATGGATTCAGTATTTTAGCCCCAAGGAGCAATTCTGACAAAACTTTAAGAGGGTGCTTGGGAAGCTTATCTGGTATGTTACTGGAGACACCCCCCACCCCACCACCACCACCAAATAATACAACGAGACAGCTACTGGCTGAGCCTAAGCCCTGTCAAAGATACAGAGAAAGACGTATGTTACCTGTAGTGTGGAGCAGGGTCAGGAATCAGAAAACCCTCCATGCAGATAAGAGACAAACCGCAGCTCAAGATAGTGGAAGGCATTTCTCAAAAACTTGACTGAGGAGAAGAGTTCAGGAGGAAGGAAGGCATTTCTGGGGATTCGAGGAGAAGCTGGAAGGAAGGATTTATGGAGTGGGTAGGACACAGTGGTGGGGAGGATTCTGAGAGGCAGAGCAGATGGCACTCTCAGTGGGACAGGCAAAAGGTGGTCCCAAGCTCAAATGCCTTCAGAGCCAGAGAGTCATGAAAATGAGCATGGGAGGCATCAGGGAGAGAGTGGTGAGGACTGCGTTGAACTGGATATCCCTGGCCCAACAAAGGGCCCAGCCACCAACCCCCAGCTGGTTTCTGTCCAAGGGTGCCAGGTTCTAGCTGGGCTATGGAGGCTCAGATGTCTTTCTTTTCAAAAGAGATCAGCAAGCTGCTGCCTTTTTTTTTTTTTTTAAATTTCCCAATTTCTAGAAGGCAAGGGGGAACAAATAGAGCCTGTTATCCCACAGACCCCACTTGCACAGCCTCTGCTCTGAGAAATAAAGAAGTATACAGTTGGAGAAGGGGTCAAGAAGCCTAGGCAAGGCCTGACTGGTGACCAGCACTGGTCTCTCAAGAAAGAGGTGGTTTGGGTGACTGAGAGATCAAGGGTAAGGAACCACGAGGGGACACACAGAGGAAAGAGAAGACCAATAACCAAGCAACTCCTGTGCTTGCTTTGAGTCAGGAAGTGACAGGACAGCCCAGTGGACGGTCTGCAAACACCAAGATCACAATCTCCTGATGAGGAGGCCCAGGAATCTGTGTTTACAGATGTTCCCACAGGCGATTCTTACCACCAGGAAAAGGTGGGGAGACTCAGGTTTAGATATTAATTAATGTTGTTCTAAAAGGGTAGGCAGCAGGAAAGAAAGAACTCCAGGGAGTGGGGGGGGGATCCTTACCTATAAAGATACCAGAGATCGTAATTACTAGATGTGGGGGAAGATGCTAGAAGGGAATGAACCAAAAGGTACAGCCAAGGTCACCAGCCTCAGGAACCAAACTGATAAAATGACACCTGGAAGGGCAGAGTGGGTGGGATGGGGGGAGCCACTGGGCTGCTGGGATGAAGCCGGGAAAAGTGGCCACTGCTGTTATATGCAGGTATACCTTGGTTTGCACAAAAATCCAGATTCATGAAAACAGACTGAAGGTCAGAGTCTACTTTATAAGAGAACTCTTCACACAAGCAGTCATTGTGGGGTCCCTCTAAAGGAATGGTTCTCTGGGGGCAGGCCGCCATTATCTAGGACCTGGAAGGTGGTGTAATGCCCCCACGGAGACTGATTAGTTGATGGTGACAGAGATGATAAGAGAACCCATATCACTGAGTCGTTAAGATTAAATGAGTTCTACGCAGAAACAGTTCAAAAGAGTGCCAGGCAGATAGTTTAGTGCTATTAGTATTATGTAAGCATTAGGTACTGTACTATTATTAATCAAATGCCTCCTCTCTCCTGCTCACCAATTCGATAAGGAAAAGCCTGCATTTCTGGGATGGTTGGGAAGGAAGGAGGTAGTCTGTACTGGAAGGATGATCCCACCCCTGGGTTCTCCATATTGTTATCCCACAGGCTGAGACACCTTTCTAGCCACACATCTACCAACAGTCACGCCACATAACCTACGTCTGATCCAAATCTTTTTATATCTGTATACCTTTCTATATCTGTATATTCTATATTTATATATCTGTATAGAATATAGAAATATGTTCTATAATTCTATATCTGTATATTCTTCAGAGACCACCTCTGAGAGAAGGGAACTAAATAGGTAATCTGAGACAGAATTTTACCTTGAGGTATCACATATGTACCTAAATGGACACTTACGGGCTGGATTGAATCTAATCATCATCATTTCCTCACTACCCAGCAGATGGGTGTTCATAAAAATGATCAATTAATAGGAAAATCTTAAAACTACATATTCCCAGACAACCCTTTGGGTCCCCTCCCTCTTTGGGAGCTTTGTGCTATTACGTTGCTACTGCTTAATAAACCTTGCTTTGCTGCTAAAAAACAAAACAAAACAAAAACAAAAACTAATTATTATTTTTTTTAAATAAGCACCTGGGTGGCTCAATGCGTTAAGCCTCCGCCTTCGGCTCGGGTCATGATCTCAGGGTCCTGGGATTGAGCCCCACATCGGGCTCTCTGCTCAGTAAGGAGCCTGCTTCCCTTCCTCTCTCTCTCTACCTACTTGTGATCTTTCTCTCTCTGTCAAATAAATAAATAAATAAAATCTTTAAACAAACAAACATATATCTTCTCTGTAAATAAACATAATATCCCAATGCCCAGGCTCCACCTCAGAGATGAAATCAGAATCTCCAGGGATAGGGCCCAGACACCAGTATTTTTCAAAGCTTTCCAGGGGATTCTAACGCCAGCCAAGGTTGACAGTTTTATAAAGAGTGACCTCCCCCAGTAAATGTCAATATTCAATTTATAATCTGAAAATAAGCATTAAAAGCCTCGCTTAGAGAGGTTGCTTACCCTTTTGAGCCAGCAATTTCACCATTTAAAATTTATCTCAAGAAAATAACTAGAGATGTAAACCATGATTACTCTCCAAGGTCATAGCAGCATTTAAAAGAGCAAAATTTTTTAAATTGTGAAGGCTCGCAAAGGAAGGACTCCTAACTGCTGCGGGTAAAGGCTGAAAATAAGATGAGGTTCCAGTTATGTCCTAAAGGATTAAAAAAAGTTTGTCTGGACAAAGAGGGAGATGGTGTGGAGAGGACAGGCATTCCCTGGAGTCAGCACAGAGAGCAGCTTATTCATGGTTTAGCCCAGACATTGGGGACGCAGCTTGGCTAGACAGCACAAGCCACAGACCAGAACCAGAAGAGTCGATTAGTGCAGTTCAGCCCCCCAAATAGTAGAAAGGAAAGGGGTAGGCTAGATACAGTGCTTCTCAGACTTTACAATGCACACAAATGCCCAAGAATCTTATTAAAATGCAGGTATTGATTGGGTAGGTCTAGGGTGGTGGGGCCGACATTCTGCATTTCTGACTAGCTCCCAGGTGATGCTGATGTGGCTGGTCCTCAACCAGACTTTGGGTGGTAAAGGGCTGGAATTAATACAAAGGAGCCATTCCCCCCCCAACCTCCTACCCCTTGAAAGGGTCTTCAGGCTAATGGTGAACTGGGGCATGATGTTTTCCAGCGGAAAAACAAAACAAAAAACTTAACAGCTGTGATGCCAGTGACAAGATTCTGTGTAAAGTGTCTCAGGGAATATGAACTGTACCCAGGATAGCTCAACCTTAAGTTCAGGGGTCAATTGTCAGGGCTACAGGACATTCCGAGAATCTTAGAGGGTCTCTTACCTGATAGGAGATTAGCCAACCCTCTTCCCAAGGGAACAGGGTTAGAAACCCTCAGTCAGAGGCAATCAGCACATACCTAATTTATTGTTCAAACATGTGATAAGCACATCTCAGGCCAGACCCTGGGAATACAAAGAACTCCCAGCGCAAAATTGAAGAGCTGACTCAGAATGGAAATGTCCTCCAAACAAGGCACTGGAGAGATGATTTGGGACTGCAAAATAAGGCCAGAGCCATGCCTAAAGCCAAGAGCTTGGTTCAGTAGGGGATGTTCTCAGGAAAGCCACAGTCAATAAAGTAATTCAGCCAGAGCTCTAAGTTTTGGAAACAACCCATGTGTTATAGGTGTGTAATAACAGTGGAGAGAAAATGATTTAAAAGTGGCTGAGGGGCGCCTGGGTGGCTCAGTGGGTTAAAGCCTCCGCCTTGGGCTCAGGTCATGATCCCGGGGGTCCTGGGATCGAGCCCCGAGTCGGGCTCTCTGCTTGGTGGGGAGCCTGCTTCCCCCTCTCTCTCTGCCTGCCTCTCTGCCTACTTGTGATCTCTCTGTCAAATACATAAATAGATAAAATCTTTAAAAAAATAAATAAATAAATAAATAAAAATGGCTGAAAATGATACACTGTTTCACATTATTTCCAAGAGCTCTTATCTAACAATGAGAGACTTTTTAACAGCTCTATACCTTCCTTCTTCAGGTAACCACAAAATAATCCAGAAGGCCAAGTCCGGACCTGATTCCGTTTTCTCTAAAAGCTAACTTTTGAGGGGGCACCTGGCTGGTTCAGTCAGTACAGCACGGGACTCCTTATCTCAGTGTCATGAGTTCAACCCCCACATTGGGGGTACAGTTTACTTAAAAATAATAAAAAGCTAAGCTTTGAGTCAGATACAGGTACAGATACCAAGTTCTTTGCATCTTTTCTACAATTCATGTAACATGTGGCAAAATGAAACCTAAAGTATATTTATTTAAGAATGTTTGCAGGCCCCCAGAAGTCATGGTGCAAGTCCCTGCCTGGTGGGTGGCCTTCTCCAGGGAAACTGCTCGTTAAAACCATGCCTACACACAGCCAAGAAGCTGTTGAGCCTGGCCTAGCTTCCCTCACAATGGTGCCCAATAAGGAATAAGGCACCAGAACAGGATGGGAAGAACCCATCCATGTTTCTTCAGTGGCACATGGGAGCAAGGGTGCCCTGGCTAGAACTGGCACAAAGAGCCCCATGCCTAAACAGTCTGTCCCTACAAATGAGAGGCTGGCTATTTGGGGTTACCTTAATCGCCAGTGCTCTCCTAAGAGGTTAGAGATATGACAGGAAGGAAGAAAATGCCTTCAACTGAGAGCACTGATACCTATGGGGAATGTGGAATGCTCTGCTGGGGGCACTTTTACTTTATCCATATCATTTGTATATTTTATAACAAAAATATATCCAACCATTGTTTGCATAATTAACAATAAATTTTTAGGGGCGCCTGGGTGGCTCAGTGGGTTAAAGCCTCTGCCTTCGGCTCAGGTCATGGTCCCAGGGCCCTGGGATCGAGCCCCTGCATTGGGCTCTCTGCTCAGCGGGGAGCCTACCTCCCACTCTCTGCCTGCTTGTGATCTCTCTCTCTGTCAAATAAATAAATAAAATCTTTAAAAAAATTTAAAATAAAAATAAATTTTTAAAAAGCATGAGCACATCAAAATAATTCCAAAGCTCCCTTTGCTTTTATCCCATATTTGTCAAACCTCATTCTGTTTGCCGAGAAGACCTTCCAGCAGGAAAAGAACATAATGAGAATTCTAGTCCATTTGTATGTTTCTTGGTCAGAATTAATAAGGTGCATTGCGAGGCACCATCTCTGTTGAGTTTGGTCCCTCTGACCCTAATCTCTCCTCCTCTGTCTAGTCCTCCTGACAGATTTCCTCTCTCACCCTGCCTCCTCAGGGGTCTTTCAGAAATGCATCCTGGGGGCACCTGGGTGGCTCAGTCAGTTAAGCATTTGCCTTCAACTCAGATCATGATCTTGGGGTCCTGGAATAGAGCCCAACATCGAGCTCTCTGCTCAGAAGAGAATCTGCTTCTCCCTCTCTCTCTGCCCACCCCCACTTGTGTGCTCACTCTCAAATAAATAAAATCTTAAACAAAACAAAACAATGCATCCTGGATCTCACCATGCCCTCCTCTGCCCAAGGGTAAAATCAACACATCTTTGGCAAAACATGCCCAGCTCTGTGTGCTCTGGTCAACCTCATCTCTTCCTATTCCCCTTGGTAGCCATACTAAAGTCTAGACTTGTCCTTCTCAATGAGCTCCTGGCTTTCTGCCCATCCTGCTACTCCTCCTGGAAAACCTCTTCCCTTCTCCTCAAAAATCCTCCATGTCCTTGGGGACTCAGCATGGCATCAGCCACAGCCCCTACTTAGTGCTCCCTGACCCTAGTCCACTGCCAAGGACTGGGATTCCAGCCCTGGACTTCTATGTTGTATATACAGACTTACTCCATAATACAGCTGAACACACTGTTAAAGACCTTGGGTCTTTAATTCTGTACCCTTAGCACCTGGCCCACAGCAGACACTCCATAAATATCTCCTGACAAAACCAAAGGACGTTTTATCCCCAAGGCTCTGATACCACAAACTCACAAAACTGAATATCTGAATTTTCAGAACAAACCATGAGGGAAGTCAGTTGGCTTATCTTTCTCCAACCCCCACTCCCTGTACCCTGAAATGCCTATGCACTGTGGTCAAGGCCTGGGGTGCCCTCAACACATCCCTGGCCTGGGCTATAATGGACCAGATAAGGGCAGGAGGCTGGGCCTTTGTCCCTAGACCTCTTGAGAGTGATAGCAAAGAGGGAATCCGACCCTGACCACCCCATCAGAGAAAATTCTAAGCATCTGTTGATTCAAAATATCTGCCTTAATCTGTTAACATGGTTCATAAAATTCACTGATTTTTTTTTAATGTTTAACTAATTTTGATGCCTGGAATAAATCCACCCTGTTCATGGGGAATTATTCTTTTTATACATTGCCAGAATCAGGATGCTAGTTTTTTTGAGGATTTCTATATTTATACTCACGAGTGACACTGGCCTATAATTTTCTTTTCTTGTGTTATCCTTATCAGATTTAGATCAAGCTTACATTCGCCTCTTTTTCAATACTCTGAATTTTACACAAAATGAAACTGGAAGCACTTATTCTCTCAGTGTTTGGTAGAATCCGCCAAGGAAACCAGGTAGGTCAGGAGTTTTCTTTGAGGGAATATCTTTGACTACTCACTCAATGCCTTTAATGATTATAGGCTATTTTGATTTTCTACTTCTTATAGAACTGATTTTTGTAAACTGTATTTTTCTAGGTAATTCCAAACATTTGAATTACAAAGACAACTGATATCTGGAATGCTGACCCTGAGGTGAACTCTGTAAGAAATTAAGTGCCTTGTGAATCATGGGAGAAATAACAGCTGACATGCAGATGGCATGTTACAATTCATAAAAGTACTGCCCACATATTACCTCATTTGAAGATCAAGGTCTGGGTGGCTTTGGTGATTTTTAGTGTCTGATTACTTGTAAAGAGATGAATAAGTTCTTCCTTAGTAGAAGCATCTGATTCAGATCAACCCCCCTACTGCTGGCCATGCTAGGAAATTTTGTGGAGGCTTATGCGACTATTGAATTCTGACTTCACTCCTGGGTTGTTACTTGTCATTAACATGAGGGAGTAACCAGCAAGGGCCTTGGGATTGTCGATGTTAGGGTATGGGTGTTGTGAGTTCATGGAAACCTTCCTTAAGGCCCGGCTGGGAATGTTAAGTCTGGGGGCTGGCGTGTTCACTAATACGGGTCCACAGGCCACGTGGCCTGGGACGCAGAGGACAGCGCGGGAAGGGGTGGAGAGAAGCACACTCACCAGGGCCTCAAAGTCCTTGCAGTCGTGGCGGGCATAGGACGCGGGGAAGGGCCGCAGCACCGAGTCGCGCTTGTAGCTCTGCAGCGCCGAGGCGAAGAGGCTGCACCGGAGGTCGGCAGCCAGCACATCGCGGCCCGCCGCCTCCTTGACCGCCGCCCAGCCTGCCGGCTGCATCCCCGGTGGCGGCGCGTTGCCGTGGGAGACGCGTGGGTCAGGGGCTAGGGCCGAGCCTGCGGTCAGCGCGGAGCCGGGCCCAGGGACAACGGGCCAAGGACACCAGGGTTCCCAGGCCCGGGGTGGAGCTAGGCTGAGGGATGAGATGACAGGGGTAAGACCGTGTGTCAAGTGTCTTCGGCTGGGGGCCGGGCCGGGGCGCTCGCTGGCTGGGGAGACGGGCCGGTGGAGGAAAAGGACCCGGCCGGGACCTCGGTTCTGCGTGGGAGGTTGGGCCTGGGAATAATGGGGCCGGGGGAGGGGGTGTCCCAGGCCCCGGGGAGGGGCTATGACATGGGATGAGACGACAACGGCGGGAACGTGCTGACACGTGTCCTCTACAGGAGCCTGGGGCAGGGGTGGGGCGGGCACCCTCCGGGGGTTAGCAGGGGACGAGCCCCCTCTCCGCGCTGGGAGAAGCTGCTGCGCCGCCTGTGCCTTCCTGTTCCGCCTCCCGCCCTGCACCGCCGAAGCCCCAGCGCTCGCCCGGCTGCCCCTGGCGCCGCCTGCGTTCCGCGAGCGGTGCACGTCAGCCCGAGGTGCCCTGCCCGCGGGAGGGACTCCCGCGCCCGACTGCGCGCCCCGGCCTACCTCCCCTCGCTGCCGCGGTCCGCACGCTGCTCCGCGCTCCTCCCAGCCCAGCCGAGGGCCCGCCCCTTCCCGCGCCCGCCCCCGCCCGGGAGCCGGGTGTGTCCGCCCTGCCAGACCTGAGGGGACAGCGACGCGAGGTGTGGGTCCCCGGTGGAGTCGCCCACGCCGCTGCACGCCGTCGTCCCAGAAGCCAGGGATAGGAATTACCCAGGCGCCCTTTGACCCACCCTTGGATTTGCCTTTGTCCCAGCTCCGCCGGCTGAGCCTGCGGGAATTGCTGAGCTGCGGCCTCGCTCCTGAACGTTTCCCTCCAAAACGGACTGCGCAGAGGGAGCCATTGAACACCCAGGGAAACTGCATCTCAGCGTGCTGCACTGCTTGCCCAAGGTCCCACAACCGGATCGGGTGAACCTGGAATTCACATCTAGATCTGAAAACCGAAAGACCTGTCCTCTGCTTCTCAGCCTTCAGAATTCACTGCATCGCTTTAGTCTCTGGCCTCTGGGACAAGGGTCAGCAAGATCCTTCTTTGGAGTCCTGTCAGAAGGAGAACCTGGAGAGACAAACACTGGGTGAGGCCAAAGGGGAGGTTGACCTAACTCTGCAGAAGGAAAGGGACTAGAGTCCCATCCCCTCTCCCAGTTCACAACCCCGTTAGAGAAAACCCCAGTTTGGCCTCATGGTCACCTGGAAATCGAAGCACAGGTAATTGCTAATTCCTAGACCAAGAAGCCCTTCAGTACCCGGGCCCCCATTCCCACACCCTAGCTTCCTCCAATAGAGGAGCTTCCCCTCCTTCCCCATCCAGACTGAGTTGGGCTCTTGCTTCAGAGAAGAGGTGGTCCAAGACTTTGGATTGTATACATGACTTTGGGAGGAAGAGCAGTACTGGACCCCCATACACCACAGGGCTTTCCAGGCCAGGCACTGAGTGCAGACTGCTCCCAGGAGTCACATCAAACCTCTGGTTGCTAGGAGGCCCAGACTGGTCCAGACAAACGAACAAGTATCTTAGAGGCTTATATCCTCAGACAAGACTCCTAGTGCCAGGACCTCGTGGGATCCAGGAACTAACATGGCTGCTGAAGTTCAGGCCCAGAAGGGCAGGGCCAGCAACAGTGGGACAGGAGACCTGGAAACCCTCCTTCATTCCACCTCTTCACTGTGGGCCCTTAGACAAGACCAACTCCTTGGCCTCAAGGATTATTTGCTAGATGAAAACATGAAATTTGCTTTTCTGAATATGTTTTCTCACGCATGAAATGAGAATCATGGTGAAACATCCACAACCAAAGGGGGTGTGGGAACCGCTCTGGGGTTGCAATTCTGAGTGTCTGGGCACTCTACAAAACAAGCTGAGTTATCATTGTGTTTATTTTCTTCCTTCCTTTCTTTCTTTTTTTTTTTTTAAGTTATTTATGTTTTAGTAATCTCTACCCCAACGCGGGCCTCAAACTCAGGACCCTGAGATCAACTGAGCTAGCCAGGAGCTGGCTATTTATTTACTTTTTATAATTTTTTTTTTACTATTTACTTTTTATATTTTAAAAAAACAGCTTTATTTACCTGAAATGAATATAACATTGCATATTAACTAACTGGAATTAAAATAAAAACTTAAAAAAGAAACAGCTTTGTTGAAGTATAATCTACAGCCCATACAATTCACCCATTTGAAGTATAAAATCTAATAGTTTTTAGTATTTCCATGGATACGTTCAACCATCACCACAGTCAATTTGAAACATTTTCATCACATTCAAAAGAAACCTTATGTAGTTAGTACTTGTGGTACCTGAGCATGGAATGTCTTTCCATTTATTCAGATCTTGAAAAAAAAATTTTTTTTTCACCAATGTTTTGTAGTTTTCTGAGTATAAGTCTTGTGCTTCTTTAATTAAATGTATTCCTGGGGCACCTGGGTGGCTCAGTCGGTTGAGCCGCTGCCTTCAGCTCAGGTCATGATCCCAGGGTACTGGGAGAAGCCTGCTCTTGCCCACCCCACCCCCCAGCCTGCCTCTCTGCCTACTTGTAATCTCTGTCAAATAAATAAATAAAATCTTTTAAAAAATTTAAATGTATTCCTAAATATTTCATTCTTTCTCATGATATTGTGAGTGGGATAATTTCTTAATTTCATTTTAGATTGTTCATTACCAATGTAGGGAAATATCATTGCTTTTTATATATCAATCCTATAGCCTCCAAATTTACTGAATTTGTTTACTAGTTCTAATAGTTTTTTTTAAATAGATAGATCCTGTTATCTGTAAACAGAGATAATTTTGCTTCTTCCTTTCTAATTCAGATACTTTTTATTTATTTAATCTGCCTAATTGCCCTGACTAGAACCTCCAATACAATGTTGAATGGAAGAAATGACAGCATGTATTTTGTCTTGTTTCTGATCTTACCAGGAAAGCATGAATACTTTTTTTTTTAATCATAGCTGTGGGTTTTTTCAGATATGCCCTTTGCTAGGTTGAGGAAGTTCCCTTCTATTTCTAGATTGTTGAGTGTTTTTCTCATGAAAGAGGGTTGGGCTTAGTCAAGTACTTTTTCTACATCTATTGGGATGATGATGTGGGTTTTGTTTTTTATTCTATTGATATAGTGTATTACCTGATTTTCAGATGGTTAAACCAACCTTGCATTTTGGGGGCTAAATCCCACATACTTAGGTGCATGATTATTTTTCTGTGTTGCTGGATTTAGGTTTGTTAGTGTTTTGTTGAGGACTTTTTCATTCATATTCATAAAAATATTGCTCTGTAGTTTTCTTGTGATGTCTCTGTATGGTGCTGATATCAGGGTAATACTGGCCTCAAGGAATGAGTTGGAAAGTGTTCACTCCTATTTTTTTCAAAGAGTTTGTGAAAAATTGGTACGAATTCTTGTTTAATTGTTTGGTAGAATTCAGCAGGAAAGCCAGGTCTGCCTGGCCTTTTTGTTGTGGGTAGTTTTGTTTTTGTTTTGTTTTTTTTTTTTTTAAGATTTTATTTACTTATTTGACAGAGATCACAAGTAGGCAGAGAGGCAGGCAGGGAGAGAGAGGAGGAAGCAGGCTCCCTGCTGAGCAGAGAACCCGATGTGGGGCTCGATCCCACGACCCTGGGATCATGACCTGAGCCGAAGGCAGAGGCTTTAACCCACTGAGCCAACCAGGCGCCCCTGTTGTGGGTAGTTTTTGGTTTTGTTTTTTTGTTTTTTTGTTTTTTTACTAATTCAGTCTCTTCCTTTGTGATGGGTCTATTCAGATTGTCTATTCCTGAGGCAGTTTTGATAGCATGACTCTTTAGGAATTTGTCTGTTTCATCTGTTATCTAATTTATTGAAATACAATTGTGTATAGTATTCTTCTATAATTCTTTTCATTTCCAAAAGATAGGTAGTAATGTCCCTTTCTTCATTTCTGATTTTTGTTGGTTTTTTTTTAAGATTTTTTTAAAGTAATCTCTATACCCAATGTGGGGCTCAAACTCATGACCCCGAGATCAAGAGTCATATACTCTATCAACTGAGCCAGCCAGGCACCCCTGATTTTACTTTTTTTTTTTTAAAGATTTTATTTATTGAGAGAGAGAGCACAGTGGAGTGCAGGGCAGAGGGAGAAACAGGCTATCTGCTGAGCAGGGAGCCCAATGTGGGACTCATCATCCTGGGACTCTGGGATCATCACCTGAGCTGAAGGCAGATGCTCAACCGACTGAGCCACCCAGGTGACCAGCACCCCTGATTTTAAATGTTGTTTTTTGTTGTTGTTTTAATTTATTTATTTATTTTTTTTAATTTGAGAGAGAGAGAGAGAGAGAGAGAGCATGAGTGGGGGAAGGGGCAAAGGGAGAGGAAGAATCCCAAACAGACTCTGAGCTGAGTTCTGGAGACTGATGTGAGACTCGATCCTCTGAGATCATGACCTAAGCTGATCTCAAGAGTTAATTTTAGATTAATTTAATTTAAGATTTAATTAATTAATTTATTTATTTTATTTTTTAGGATTTTGTTTACTTGACAGAGAAAGACACAGCAAGAGGGGGAATACAAGCAGGGGGAGTGGGAGAGGGAGAAGCAGGCCTCCTGCTGATGAAGGAGCCCCATGTGGGGCTCAATCCCAGGACCCTGGGATCATGACCTGAGCTGAAGGCAGCTGCCCAACGACCGAGTCACCCAGGCATCGGTCAGTCTAGCTAAAGGTTTGTCACTTTTGTTGGTGTTATCCATGAGCCAGCTTTTGGTTTCATTGTTTGCTCTATTATTTAATAGTCTTTATTTCATTAAGTTCTGCTCTGATCTTTTTTATTTCCTTCACTCTGCTTTTTCAGATTTAGTTTGTTTTTCCTTTTTAAGTGTGTTAAAATGAAAATGTATTATTTTGAGACCTGTTAGTTTATTGTATTGAGACCTTTTTTTTTTCTTTTTTTTTTTTTAAAGATTTTATTTATTTATTTTACAGAGAGAGATCACAAGCAGGCAGAGAGGCAGGCAGAGAGAGAGGAGGAAGCAGGCTCCCCGCTGAGCAGAGAGCCCGATGCGGGGCTCAATCCCAGGACTCTGAGATCATGACCTGAGCCGAAGGCAGCGGCTTAACCCACTGAGCCACCCAGGCGCCCCGAGACCTTTTTTTCTTAATGTAGACATTTACACCTTTAAATTTTCCTCTAAGTACTGCTTTTAAAAATTTGTAAGTTATAAATTTATAAAATTTCCTCTAAGCACTGTATACAGATGCATTACATGAGCTTTAATAGGTTGTATCTTCATTTTCATTCACCTCCAAGTGTTTTCTAATTTCTCTTTTGATCTCTTTCTTGACACATTGGTTATGTAAGGGTGTGTCATTTAATTTCTGCCTGTTTGTGAGTTTCTCAAATTTCTTCCTGTTACTGATTTCTAGTTTCATTTCATTGTAGTCAGAGAACACTGTTGTATTACTTCTTATCCTTTTAAATTTATTGAGCTTTGTCTTATGGCCCACCATACCTCTATCCTGGAGAATGTTCCATGAGCACTTGAGAAAAATGTATATTCTGTTGTTGTTGGATCAAATGTTCTAAATAGATGTCTCTTAGGTCTAGTTGGTTTATAATGTTTTCTTTTTCTTTCTTTTTTTAAGATTTTGTTTATCATATTTGACAGAGCGAGAGACAGGGAGAGAGGGAACACAGGCAGGGGGAGGGGCAGAAGTAGGAGACACAGGTTCCCCACTGAGCAAGGAGCCCAACTCAGGGCTCAATCCTAGGACCCTGGGATCATGACCTGAGGCAAAAGCAGACGCTTAACAACTGAGCCATCAGGGTGCTTCTACAATGTTTTCAAATCTTATATTTCCTTCTTGATTGTTTAGTTGTCCTATCTAATTTTGAAAGTGGAATACTGAAGTCTCTATTATTTTGAATTGTCCATTTTTGTTAGTTTTTCCTTCATGTATTTTGGTGCTTTCTCATTAGGTACTTATTTGTTTATAATTATTATATCTTCCTGATGGATTGGCCTTTTTTGAATTATAAAATGTCCCTATCTCTTGTAACATTTTTTTTGTTTTAAAGTCTATTTTGTCTGAAATTAAGATAATCATTCCAGCTTTCTTTTGTTTGCTATATGCATGATATATTTTTCCAGCTTTTCTTTTTTTTTTTTTTTTTTAAGATTTTATCTATTTAGTTGAGAGAGAGTGAATGCACAAGTAGGGTGAGTGGCAGGCAGAGGGAAAGGGAGAAGCAGGCTCCCCGCTGAGCAGTGAGCCCGATGTGTGACTCCATCCCAGGACTCTGGGACCGTGACCTGATCCAAAGGTAGATGCTTAATCAACTGAGCCACCCAGGTGCCCTCCAGCTTTTATTTTCAGTCTCTTTGTATCTTTGAATCTAGTGTGTCTTCGGTAGGCAGAATATAGATGGATCTTGTTTGTTTGTTTTAAATCAAGTCTGACAATCTCTGCCTTTCAGTTGAATTGTTTAATCCATTCACATTTAATGTTATCATTGATATACTTGAAGATATACTCAAATTTTGGGGGTTTTTTTTGTGCTTCATATCTTTGATGTTCATCTATTCTTTTACTGGTTTCTTTTTGCATTACATGAATATTTTCTAATTTAGCATTTTAAGTCCTCAAATGATTTTTTAACAATTTTTTTAGTAATTTCCCTAGTGATTTCTCTAGGGCTTACCATACACACCTTAACGTATCAGAATCAACTTCAGATTTTTACTTATTTCCTGCAATATATAGAAATGTTACTCCTATATAGTTCTCTTTCCTATGCCCTTTTTGTATTCTTATTGTTAGGTCACACCTATAAATGTTACAAGCTAAACAAAACATTGTTATCATTATTACTTTATATAATTTTGTGTCTTTTTAAAGAAGTGAGGGAAGAAAAGAGAGCAAGTATGTATTTATCATTTTTATAATATTCTCTTATTTATCATTTCTGGTTGTCTTTATTCTTCTGGATTTCAGTACTTTAGCTCAGTACAGCTTTGCTCCCTCACAAACTCTATATGCTCTTATTGACAAAATTGTTACCTTTCTTTTTTTTTTAACATTACATTTCTATGTGATAGACCTAACAATACATTATAAACAAATTGTTTTACATAATTGATTTTTTAAAGATTTATTTATTTATTTGAGAGAGAGGGAGGGAGAGGGAGTATGAGCAGGGGGAAGGGCAGAAGGAGAGGGACAAGCAGACTCCCTGCTGAGAGGAGAGCCAGATGCCAGCTTGATCCCAGGACCCAGAGATCATGACCTGAGCTGAACTCAGACACTTAACCAACTGAACCACCCCTACAATTGCTTGTTAAATTAGTTAAGAAGGATGCATGGGTGTTCAGTCAGTTAAGCATCTGACTCTTGATTTCGGCTGAGGTAGTCATCTTTCACTTGGGGGTCATGATCTCAGGGTCGTGAGATCGAGCATGGTGTCCAGCTCCATGCTGAACATCTGCCCCTCCTCCAGCTTCTCTCTCTCTAAAATGAATAAATAAACTCTTCTTTAAAAAATCAGTTAAGAAAAAACAAGGACAACAAAACTGCATTTATTCTATCTTTTGTAATTACATAATCACCTGGTAATTACATAATTACCTGGTAATTACATAATTATGGTTGCTCTTTGTTTTTTTTGTGTGAACTCCCATTTACTCTCTGAGGTCACTTTCTTTCAGCTTGATGAACTTCTTTTATTTCTTGTAAGGCAGGTTTGCTAGTAACAAATTTTCTCAGTTTTTGTTTACCTGCAAATTTGCCTTCATTTTTTTTTACTTATTTTTTCAAACTGAATGACCCCTAGCCTTCCTTTTTTTTTTTTTTTCATTTATTTATTTGAGAGGGAGAGTGAGTGAGATAGAGAGAGCACAAATTAGGCAGAGAGGCAGAGGGAGAAACAGACTCGCCACTGAGCAGGGAGCCTGGATGACAGTTTCAATCCCAGAATCCTGGGATCATGACCTGAGCCAAAGGCAGATGCTTAATTAACTGAGCCACCCAGGTGCCCCTCCTTCATTTTTAAAATAGAGTTTTTTTGGGTATAGGATTCTGGTTGGCAGTTTTTTCTTTGAGTACTTTTTCTAGAAAAGATTTATTTACTTATTTGAGAGAGAGAGAGAGAGAGAAAGCATGAGTGGAAGGTGCAGAAGGAATGGGAGAGAAAATCCCAAGCAGACTACATGCTGAGCATGGAGCCAGGACTCAGGACTCAATCTCACAACCCTGAGATCATGCCTTGAGCCAGAACCAAGAGTTGGATGCTTAACTAGCTGCACCACCCAGGTGCCTCTTCTTTGAGAACTTTGAACATGTTATCTCACACTTTCTGCCTGCCATTGTTGCTGTTAACTTCTGTTGTAAGTGATGACTTATTTCTCTCGCACTGCCTTCAAGATTCACTCCTTGGGGGGCGTCTGGGTGGCTCAGTCATTAGGCTTCTGCCTTTGGCCCAGGTCATGATCCTGGGGTCCTGGAATCGAGCCTCACATCAGGCTCCTTGCTCAACGGGAAGCCTGTTCTCCCTCTCTCACTTCCACCCCCCCTCCCCCGCTTGTGTTCCCTCTCTTGCTGTGTCTCATTCTGCCAAATAAATATATAAAACTTTAAAAAAAAAAAAAAGAGGATTCACTCCTTGGGGTGACTGGCTTCCTCTGTTGGTAGAGCATGTGACTCTTAATCTCAGGATTGTGAGCTCAAGCCCCATGTTGGGCATGGAGCTTACTTAAAAAAAAAAAAAAAATCCCTCCTTGTCTTTGGCTTTTGGCATTTTTACTATGACGTGTCTGTTTGTGTATTTCTTTGAATGTATTCTGTATGGAATTCATTGGGCTTCCTGGATATGAAAATCATTGTGTTTCTATAATTTGGGAAGTTTTCAGCTATCATTTCTTCAAATATTTTTTTTCTGCTCCTTTCTCTCTTCTGATACTCCCATTACACATATCCTAATGTGTTTAATGGTGTCCCACATTTCTCTGAGGCTCTATTAATTTTTCTTCATTATTTTCCTCTCTGTTCCTTGGATTATATAATCTCTATTGATCTATCTTCAAGTCTGCTAGTTCTTTATTCTGCTAGTTAACATCTGTGAATCCCTGCGATGTATTTTTCATTTCAATTACTGTACTTTTCAACTCCAACATTTTCACTTGTTTCTTTTAAAATAAATTTTATCCCTTTATTAATATTCTCTATTTGATGTGACATTGTCCTCATACCTTACTTTACTTCCTTAAAGATATTTGTAATAGTTACTTTCAAGTCTTTGTTAAACTCAACATCTGGTTGCTTTCACAGGCAGTTTTTGTTGACTGCTTTTTTTCCCAACATATAGGTCATACTTCTGTTTCTTTGCATCTCTCATAATTTTTTTTTTTGCTGCAATGGCAAATCCAGGCTCTCACCAGTTTCTCTGACCAACCAACTATAAATTGGAGGTTCTCATGATCCCCCTCCTCAGATTTTATTAACTTGCTAGAGCAACTCACAGAATTAAGGAAAACAGTTTACTTACTAGATAACTGGTTTATTATAAAAAGATATAACTCAAGAACAGCCATATGGAAGAGATACATAGCCCAAAGTGTGTGGGAAAGGATGCTTTCCATACTCTCTCTGGGTACACTGCTCTCCCTGCATCTCCAGGCATTCACCAGTCCTGAAGCTCTGAACCTCATCCTTTTGGGTTTTTATGGAGACTTCATCATTTAGGCATGATTAATTAAATCACTGGCCATTGGTTCAACCTCCAGGCTCCTCTCCTCTCTGGAGTGATTAGTATCATCCTATACCAGTAGTGATAAATCATGTAGATGTATGTACTCTTGAAATGAGGTGATGAAAAATGCAATATATCATCTATGTAGTTTTCCTCTCAAAAACATATTACTCCAGTCTAATCACAGAAAAAATATCGGATGAGTCCTAGTAGAGGGACATTCTACAAAATATCTTACCACTATGCCTGGGGCCTTATGAGCACAGAGCTGGGGCCTTATGAGCACAGGGTAACTGCATAGACAGCCTGCCCATGAAACCCCACCTGTCTACAGCAAACCTCACATTTAATGGTGGTCCAGTGAAAGCTAAGACGAGAAGAAGAAAAAGATGCCCATTATCATTGCTTCAGTCCAATGTCTCTATTAGATTTCACACCCAGTTAAACCAATCAAGAAAAAGAAATAATAAAAAGTATGGATTTATAAGGAGAAAACAACGTTGTCACTTTCAGATGATATGCTTGTGTACATACAACATCCGATAGAATCTACAATCATTAGAACCAGAGTTAAAGATTGTTGAATGCAAGAGTGATAAATAAAAGTCAATTGCGTTACTATATACCAATAATAAGCAATTATAAATTGCAATTTAAAAAATCTATACTAGTCGAGTTGGTGGCTCGGTTGGTGGAGCAAACAACTCTTGATCTCAGGGTTGGAAATTCAGGCCCCACCTTGGTATAGAGATTACTTGAGAATAAAATCTTTAGAGGCACCTGGGTGGCTCAGATGGTTAAGTGTCAGACTCTTGATTTTGGCTCAGATCATGATCTCAGGTTCATGGGATTGAGTCCTGCCAGGGTACCAGTCTCAGCAGGGGTGTCTGCTTGTCCTTCTTCCTCTGCTCCTCCACCCCCTGGAATAAATAAATAAAATACTATACCTTGGCTAGTTGAATATAAATAAAAAAATAAAATCTTTTTAAAGAATAACTCATACTTAAAGTCCCAATTTAGGAACAGAGAAAATCAGAATTTGTCTAGTTGACCAGGACAAAATTTAGATGTCAGGCAGCTGAGTCTCTGCGTTGGCTCTTAAAGGTTGCCCCAGAGCAACATTTTGAACACTATTTCCGGAGTCTGTAGGGTCATTAGTCAGCATCATTTGCATACCCATAATACATTGCAAACAGTATAATTGTTTTTAAAGTTAAAAAAAAAATCCTTATTTGACTTTTCTAAGTGTGAGGATGTTATTTTCAGAATTCCTGGGATAAATTTCTGCAGGCACTAACTCTTGTAATAAAGAGCCACCCTCGGTGTTTTAGGAGTCCCATTTTCCTGAAAAGTGAGTTAGGGACTTTAGTTCATAATGCTCTGGTTTCTCTTCAGATCGTATAAATCTTTCGCCTTTTACTAAAGATTTCCGTGGAGAGGAACAATATTGAGTTTTAACCCAATTTTTTGAGGCCTTGTTAATTAGCAAGGCCATTTATGTGGTTTAAAAAAAGAGAAATATGATGTGATTCCAGAGCTTTTGAAGTGGAGTATTACATGAAAATAGTAAGTAAACCTGCTTGAGCACCTTATATAGAATACAGTTGACTGCATGGTTTTTGTTTTTGGTTAATGCAGTAAGTCTAAGCTTTATGTTTTTATTTTGTATAGTTTTACTGAAATAAGCTTTTCTTTACCTTACTTTCTTGATGTAGCATGATTTTTTGTTTTTTAAGATTTCATTTATTTATTTAACAGAGAGATCACAAATAGGCAGAGAGGCAGGCAGAGAAAGGGGGGGAAGCTGGCTCCCCACTGAGCAGAGAGCCCAATGCAGGGGTTGGATCCCAGGATCCTGGGATCAAAACCCGAGTTGAAGGCAGAGGCTTAACCCACTGAGCCACCCAGGTGCCCCAGTATGATTTTTTCCTGGCCTTTTGTGGTACTTTATTCTGCGAGAAGTGAATAACTTTTTCTGCACCTAAGGGGTTCTGCATATGCAGTGTGCATACCATATCTGTTGTGGGTTGGGTCCAGGACTTTTCAGTACCCTATCTTCTCTAACCCATGGAGTCAGACATTAAAGCTCACTTTCTCTTTCTTTCTTTCTTTTTTTTTTTTTTTTAAATTTAATTTATTTATTTGACAGAGATCACAAGTAGGCAGAGAAGCAGGCAGAGAGGGGGGAGGAAGCAGGCTCCCTGCTGAGCAGAGAGCCTGATGCGGGGCTTGATCCCAGGACCCTGGAATCAAGACCTGAGCCGAAGGTAGAGGCTTTAACCCACTGAGCCACCCAGGCACCCCTAAAGCTCACTTTCTATGTTAAGGAACTGACTCACACAAGGAGGCTGAGAAGAGATCTTATGATCTGCCGTCTTCAAGTTGGAGGCCCAGGAAAGCTGGTGGGCAGTTCCAGTTGAAACGAAAAACTGAGAACCAGGGGAGCCAGTGCTGTAAGTCTGGGTCCAAGGCCCAAGAACCAGGAGTGCCAAAGACCAAGAACAATAGAAAATGTGTCTCCTAGGGACGCCTCTGTGGCTCAGTTGTTAAGCGGCTGCCTTCACCTCCGGTCATGGTCCCAGGGTCCTGGGATGGAATCGGGCTTCCTGCTCCGTGAGCCTGCTTCTCCCTTTGCGGTCTGCTTCCCTCCTTGTGCTCTCTCTTTCTCTATCTCTCTATCAAATAAATAAAAATCTTAAAAAAAAAAAAAAATGTGCCTCCCAGTTCAAACACAGAGAGTAAATTTGCTCTTCTGCCTTTTTGTTTTCTGTTTGGGCCTTTTGTTCATTGGATGATGCCCACTGCAGTGATGAGGGTGATCTTTCCTCACTCTGCTAATTCAAATGCTAATCTCTTCCAGACGCACCCCGAAATGATGTTTATGACCTATCAACTATCTGAGCTTCCCTTAGCTGACATACAAAATGAACCATCACAGGGGCGCCTGGGTGGCTCAGTCCTTAAGCGTCTGACTTTGGCTCAGGTCATGAACCCAGGGTCCTGGGACAGAGCACTGCATCAGGCTCCCTGCTCTATGTGTAGCCTGCTTCTCAACCTCTCCCACTCGCCCTGCTTGTGTTCCCTCTCTAGCTGTGTCTCTCTCTGTCAAATAAATAAATAAAATCTTTTAAAAATAAAATAAAATAAAATGAACCATCACAGGGGGGCTTCGGTGGGTCCATCAGTTAAGCCTCTGCCTTCAGCTCAGGTCATGATCCCAGGGTCCTGGGACTGAGCACCGCATCAGGCTCTCTGCTCAGGAAGGAGCCTGCTTCCCCCTCTCTCTCTCTACCTGCCTCTCTGCCTACTTGTGATCTCTCTCTGTCAAATAAATAAATAAAATCTTAACAAAAAAAAAAAAAAAAAAGAAGAAGAAGAAGAAGAAGAAGCTCCCAACATCCACGCCCCAAGTCAGGAGTCACTAAACCACCTCACTTCCACAGGGCAGCTGGGCTGGGCTGGGCTTGAAAGAGAGGTGGCCAGAGTGACTGACTTTAAGAGATCTACAGAAGACCCCTTTCCTGCCTCATTTTTACTTTATTGCCCTTCTCCATTTCACAAAGTAAACATTTTCCTGTCATCCACCCTAAACTTTACCAAGGAACAATGCTGGAGGATGTAAAAACTTCTGGGGCTCCCAGTAAATGTCAGCCTGAAATATTTATATCAATTTGGAGGAAGGAGATGAATCTGGACAGCAAATTCTTTTGTAAATTAAAAAATTTCCATATCTTTTCTTCCAATAAAATTTGAGGATTTAATTTGTCATTAATAGTTCATTATATGGTAGTGAGTGACACTGTTGAAACGCCTTCCATCCACTGACTTATGGGAACAAGATTTCTCAGGTTACAGCTTTTAATAAAAATGAAAAAAAAAATGGGGTACCTGGGTGGCTCAGTGGGTTAAGCCTCTGCCTTTGGCTCAGGTCATGATCTCAAGGTCCTGGGATTGAACCCCACATGGGGCTCTCTGCTCAGCAGGGAGTCTGCTTCCCTTCCTCTCTCTCTGCCTGCTGCTGTGCCTACTTGTGATCTCTCCCTCTCTGTCAAATGAATAAATAAAATCTTAAAAAAAAAAAAAAGACTGGAAAGAAACCCTGTATTTTCTGGCAATAAGCAACATGCATCCATTTAATTAAGAAATGTATTTCCAATAAAATGATAACTTTATGTTTAATAATTATCAAAATTATGGAGTGTGTTTATGTAGTATGTTATGTTTATGATCAAGTGTGTAGTACTAATAATTACAATAATAAATTAATCCAGAAGAAAAACATTAATGCATAGAATTTTAAGTCCAAACAATGTGGAAAATGTTTTAAAATTCAAGTAATGTACTTATTTTGTCATAGTGAAATATGATTGAGTAATAAATAAAACACTTACAGGTATAAAAATATTTGCATTAAATTCTTGGTGAAATGGAAGTAGAAAAACAAGTTTGAGGGGCTCCTGTGTGGCTCACTCATTAGGGATCTGCCTTGGGCTCAGGTCATGATGATGTCAGGGTCCCTGTTCAGCGGGGAGCCTGCTTCTCCCTCTCCCGTTCTCCCTGCTTGTGTTCCCTCTCTCACTGTCTCTCTCTGTCAAATAAATAAAATCTTTTTTAAAAAGAAAAAAGAAAAACAAGTTTGAGAAGAGAAAGTAATTAGGTAAACAAACAATTTTTAAAATTTTTTAAATTAAAAATTTTTTAAGTTTTTAAAATAGGGGACCCCTGGCCCTGGGTGCCACAGTTGGTTGGGCAACAGACCCTTGCTTTGGGCTCCAGTCAAGATTTTGGGGCTGTGGATCGAGTCATGCTGGGCTGTGCACTCAGCGTGGAGCCCCCTTGAGATTCTCTCTCTGCCCCTTCTGCTCAAGCGTGCTCTCTTTCTCAAATGAAAAAATAAATCTTTAAAAAAAAATTATGATGGTAGTTATCAAATCTCTTGGGCATTTATTTTCCAATGATTGATTACATTTTAAAGTGATACAACAGCTTAGCATATCAATATTTACAATGTACAAAATATCCATCCTTTGCATCTATTTAATTGTATGATATTGTAAGTTATCTTATGGAAGCTATACATATGATTTTTTAAAAAGATTTTACTTATTTATTTGACAGAGAGATCACAAGTAGGCAGAGAGGCAGGCAGTGAGAAGCAGGCTTCCTGCTTAGCAGAGAGTCCAACGTGGGACTTGATCCCAGGACCCTGAGAACATGACCTGAGCCGAAGGCAGAGGCTTAACCCACTGAGCCACCCAGGCGCTCCTATACATATGATCTTTAAGGTGTGCACAAGGAATATATATTTTCAAAATTCCTTAGGAGCTGTAAGAGCAAAATATTGGACTCCCTGATCTTAACAAGTGGCCTGCGGCAGGAACTGAGCACCAAAGAGAAGCAGCGCCCCTTCGTGGCCAGGAGAGAGGCTGCAGCAAAAATGAGCAAGGAGTCCTAGAAAGAAGGTAAATCTGGGGATGAGAGCTGAGACCTAGAGGTTTAATCCACCTCCATAGGAGTCTCTCTCCACTGCAGAATCTGTAAGAATTAGGTGTTGCTCCTATGCTCGGACCTCCCACTTGCAAGTGTGGCCCCTGGGCTCTAACCACAACAAATAGGAACCAGAGAACAATCTATAAGAGCACGCAAGGAGGATTTAACAATCTCTTGATGGAGATATCCACTAGAAGAGATTGGAGCAAAATAACCCCATGAAAAATTATAATAATCCCATGAATGCAGAAAAAGCAATAAACTTGGATACTCATTCATTATACATATGTACATATATATTAATCTGAACATACTAGAAATAGAAGGGAATCTGCCCAAGCTAATGAAGAACACCAACCAAAACACCACAGGTAAACAACGTGTTGTAAATTTTCCCTTTGGAGTCAGAAAGAAGGCAAGAATCAAAATTTCAATCAAAAATTCCAATTAAAGTGGCGCCTGGGTGGCTCAGTGGGTTAAAGCCTCTGCCTTCAGCTCAGGTCATGATCCCAGGGTCCTGGGATGGAGCCCCGCATCGCATCGGGCTCTCTGCTCCGCAGGGAGTCTGCTTCTCCCTCTCTTTCTCTCTGCCGGCCTCTCTGCCCACTTGTGATCTCTGTCTGTCAAATAAATAAATAAAATCTTTTTTAAAAATTCCAATTAAAGGTTTCTGTGATCTTTTTGTTGTTGTTGTTTTTAGGGTATATCTTCTATTAAATATCAGTATGAATTGTTGTCAGGAATGGAAGTGCCAGCCCCATCACAAACAATGAAATTGAAATTCCACCTTTGCAATCAAGACATGGGTTCACGCTTTGGATTCAGAAGCCCTGGGAACTCCATGACTCTATGAAGCATGGAATGTTAAAAACAAAAGTTAACCTTCCTTTTGGTTCTCTAACGAGTTAAAGTTGCTCAAGACCTTTCCATAATGAAGCAGAGAAATGTCCAGAAGGTGAAGATTCTCTAAAGCTTAGGAGCAGGGAAACACTCTTCAAAGCGTTCACATTTGCTCCTTTCCTGTTCCATCAGTGTCTTAGCCCCTGGACAATGCCTGTGAGCCTAGCTATTACCATAGGGGGGAACTTTGCATGTTCATGGATCTCTAACTTCTCATTACATTGAGAAATATAAAAAACATGCAAAAAGTATTAAAGCAAATGTATGCACGGATGAACTCAGCAGGCATGACTCTAAGTGAAAGCAGCCAGTTACAGGGGCTACATGTTGTCTGCTTCCATTTATATGAAATATCCAGAATAGGTACTTTAGAGACGGAAAGTAGAATAGTGGTTTCCAGAGGCTGGGGAGCAGGGAGTGTTTATGTGTGTGTGTGTGCTGCTAATGGGTAGAGTTTCTCTTTGAGGGGACAAAAATGTTCTAAAATTAGATTGTGGTGATGATTGCACAACTCTGAATATAGTAAAAACCATTGAATTGTACACTTTAAATGGATGAATTGTATGGCAAGTAAATCATATCCCATAAAGCTGTTTTTAAATTGTAATAACTTTTTATTTTTATTTTTTATTGTAAATTATTTATTAAAGATTTTATTTATTTGACAGAGGGAGGGAGGGCGCAAGCAAGGGGAGGGACAGGCAGAGGGAGAGGGAGAAGCAGGCTCCTGACCTAGCAACACCCAGGGATCATGACTTGAGCAGACGTTTAACCGATTGAGCCACCCAGGTACTCCTATAATAGACTTAAAAAAAAAAAAATTAAGATGTGAAATTTAAAATATATGTCACATCTGATTGACTAGTTACGAGCAAAGGAACCAGCAAAGTGAGAAAAAAGTGCCAATTTAAAGAAGGTGTCAAAGTTGGGAAGGAAAATGTTTATATATATATATATATATATATATTCATCTAGAAGAAAACAAAAAGAGCTGTAATTTCCTTCCTCAAGGTTGCTCAGTTGCCACAATAGTTAGGGAAACCTTGCAAGCAGTTCAGATCTAGTAACAGCACTGCAGAAGAAAGAACAGCACATTTTTTTTTCCCTTGGCGGGGGTGGGGGTGGGGTGGGGGGGTGGAGGTGGGGTGGGGGGGTGGAGGGGATGTCTTTTTTTTAATTTAAATTCAACTAATTAACATATCGTGTCTTTTTAATTTCAGAGGTAGAGTTCTGTGCTTCATCAGCTGTCCGGAACACCCAGTGTTTATTCCATCCAGTGCCCTTCTCAATGCTCATCATCCAGATATCCCATCCCCCCACTCTCCCCTCCAGCAAGCCTCAGTTTGTTTCCTATGATTAAGAGCCTCTTACGGTTCGTCTCCCTCTCTGATTTCATCTTGTTTTATTTCTTTCAGGTTTGTTTCTTCTGCTAACCAGAATCAACAAGCACATCAAAGAACAATACATAGGGAACAGCACATTTTTAAAGCCTAAATAGGGTGGGGTGCCTGGCTGGTTCAGTCCAAAAAGCAGCTGGCTCTTTGCTGGGATCATGAGTTCAAGCCCCACACTGGGTAGATATTACTTTTTTTTTTTTTTAGATTTTATTTATTTATTTGATAGAGATCACAAGTAGGCAGAGAGGCAGGCAGAGAAAGAGGGGGGGAAACAGGCTCCCCGCTGAGCGGAGAGCCCGATGCGGGGCTCGATCCCAAGACCCTGAGATCATGACCTGAGCCGAAGGCAGAGGCTTTAACCTATTGAGCCATCCAGGCGCCCCCCCCCCCTTTTTTTTTTTTAAGAGTTTATTTATTTGACAGACGGAGATCACAAGTAGGCAGAGAGGCAGGCTGGGGTGGGGTGGGCGGGGAGCAGGCTCCCTGCAGAGCAGAGAGCCCAGATGCGGGGCTCGATCCCAGGATCCAGCATGACCTGAGCAGAAGGCAGACGCTTTAACCCACTGAGCCACCCAGGCGCCCCTAGAGATTACTTAAAAAAAAATAAATAAACTTAGGGGCGCCTGGGTGGCTCAGTGGGTTAAAGCCTCTGCGTTTGGCTCAGGTCATGATCCCAGGGTCCTGGAATTGAGCCCCGCGTTGGGCTCTCTGCTCAGCGGGGAGCCTGCTTCCTCCTCTCTCTCTGCCTGCCTCTCTGCCTCTTATGATCTTTGTCTGTCAAATAAATAAATAAAATCTTAATAAATAAAAAAATAAATAAACATTAAAAAAAAAAAAAGTAAAAACATAGGATAAAGAGACCCGGGTTCTGAAACTGGAATACGAGATTTCATCTCCCAAAGCAGCAGCAGCAGCAGGTGGGGCAGGAAACCTGAGGCCAAGCACGCAGGCTCCAATTTTAAACAGGATACTGACAGGAATTTTTTTCAAACGGCAGACGAAAATGCAGAACGGTGAAAAGTGTATATCCTACAGATGCACGGTTAAACCAGGACAAACGAACACCCGTCTGCCTACCACGCAGTTTAGGAAAGAAATACAACTCTCGCGTGCTCTTCTCAACCTGACCTCTCCCTCCCCACTGAAGGGAGGAACCACTGCCCAGAATTTTGTATCAGTCTCTTATTTGCTATTTTCTCTTATTCGATTTAATGACAAAGTCTTTACTCGACAGAAAACAAACCCAGCTGTACAAATACATCAAACATAAAGACCGAGTCCCTTATCAATAGGCGTTTAGGTCCAGTCAATCCTCTTCTTCGCCCCCTAATGGAGACGCGGAGGTACAGTGTGAATACGAACCTATTTTCCGAACGAAAGAGCGGTGACTCGATTATTTGCATACCCACAGTGCACTGCACACGGTACAAATTTAAAACAATAAAACTTAAAAATTCTTCCACATGTGTGTTTTAAGGTTAGATAGCTAATTACAGAGTAACCTAAAAATTTTTATTCAGGCAATGAATCTTGCCATTAACCAGCCACCATCATTGTACTAGGAGTTTTTTTACCTGAGGTGTGAGTTAGAGGGCTTAAGTTTATACTCTGGTTTCTCTTCAGATCGCATAAATCTTTCGCCTTTTACTAAAGATTTCCGTGGAGAGGAACAATTCTGAGTCTTAACCCAATTTTTTGAGGCCTTGCTTTGGCGAGGCTGATTTGTGAAGTTGAAAAGTAGACCTTCAGGTTGTTGCTCCTATTGTAGATATGTGGTAAGATGTTTCAAAGGTGGTGGTAATTTTTCGGTTTAATTAAGCGTCATTTTGTATGGGAGTTTTGGGGCTCATTTTAGTCACTCTTTTGTAAAGAAGAGTGATGTGGCTCTCCGTGTAGAAACGTAACCCAGTGCGAATGCTTTTTTTTTTCTTACATGTGTTTGCTTTTTGCTTGGGTTTTGAGAATTCAGTCGTTTGGTTGCAGGTGCTGGTACTTACTTTTTATTTATGGCTCTCTTGTCGGTTTAAAAGCTTACCCGGGTGTTTGTCTTAATTTTGTTTCTTTTCCCCTATGTGTGTGTTGTGTTTGTTCACTTCCACATATGAGTGAAGTCATATGGTATTTTTGTTTTTAGTTTATTTATTTATTTATTTTAGTTTGCTTAGCAAAATACCTTCTATCTAGTTCCATCCACGTGTTTGTAAATGACAAGATTTCATTCGGGTTTAACGTTTTACAAATCAGTTACTTGCTCTTTTGTCAAGTAGAAGCAGGGGGTTTGAAGTTTTTTGTTGTTGTTGTTGTTGTTTTTTTTTTGGTTTTTGTTTTTTTTAAGCTGGTTAAATAAGAAGGAAAGTGTATGAGGTTGATTTTTTTAAATCTAGTCCAAGATCTTTCATCGTGAAAGCAGTATAGAAGATTAAAAGTGCTTGTATCATCTTTTTTGGTGCTAACTCTTCTAAATCCAGTGTGTATTTGCACGTTGTGTATTTCAGTTGGGGCCAACTGCTCTACAAGCGCTCAACCAGCACGTGAAATTAATGACAGTATTGGGCAGCACAGGTCTTGTATTAATTATATTGCCCCAACAGCCCAGTTTAATAGATCCTTTCTTCTTGGAGGTTTGGTTTCTTTCCCTAGATTTTGGTTATTAGAATGATTTTATTCACAATGAGTGTATGCAAGACTTTCTTTTCCTAAAGTGTGGAATGGAACCGCTGGGTCAGGGCAGGTAAATGTAATAATTTGTCCCAGGAGTTAATGTACCCATTTCCACTTCCATCAGCGGCATTTGTGTATTCCCATAGCTTCTTGTCCTCACTAGTCGTTGGTTTGCTGATTTTAATTTTTGCCCATCTGGTAGACATGAAATAGTACCTGACAGTTTTAATGTGCATTTCTCTAATTACTACTGAGTTTGAATATATTTTCGAAGATTTTTTTGGCCATCATGGTTTATCTTCATTGAAGTGAAGATAAACATTGCACATTTCCGCCGCCTTATATTGTGAATCTTTGTCTTAGTTAACACAACCTCTAGACTCTAGAGACTTTTTAAAAAAGATTTATCTATTTTAGGAGTGCGTGGGTGGCTCAGTGGGTTATGCCTCTGCCTTCGGCTCAGGTCATGATCCCAGAGTCCTGGGATCGAGCCCCGCATCGGGCTCTCTGCTCAGCGAGGAGCCTGCTTCTTCCTCTCTCTCTGCCTGTCTCTCTGCCTACTTGTGATCTGTCTGTCAAATAAATGAATAAATTAAAAAAAAAAAAGTTTAAAGATTTATCTGTTTTAGAGAGAGAGAGAGCACACTCGAGGGTGAGGAGTAGAGGGAGAGAGAGAGAGAGAATCCTCAAGACTCCACAGTGAGTGCAGAGCCTGACTCTTGATCCCACAACCTTGAAATCAGAACCTGAGCTGAAACGAAGAGTCTGACACTTAACCTACTGAGCCACCCAGGCGCCCCTGTAGAGGTTGTAAATAGTAATTCATTGTTGGTTATATGATGCAGTTAACTTCTTTCTGTTTTTAGCTTCCCTTTCCATTCTTCTTATAGTGTGTCTTAGTGAACTGGTCTAAATTTTAATGTCAAATCGATTTTTTTTCTTTCTGATTTGTGCTTTTTTGGTGTGTTTTTATAAATCACTACCTCAAGTTATTAAGGAATTCTGTCTTTTAAAGTTATGTCTTTCATATTTAAGTGCTTGATTCTTCTGGAACTGAATTCTTGTGCATAGTGTGAAGTGTGGATCAATTTTTATCCACTCTCTGTCCCCCCGACTGACAGTTGTCCTGGCACTGTTTATTTATCAGCTGGTGTCTCCTTTCCCACCGCTCTTCAGTGACAACTTTGATATACATCAGCTTTCCTTATGTACATGGCAATGTTTCTGAGCTTTCTCTATTTTTTTCTTAAACCAGTCTACTGAAGTATGACTGAATACGAAAAGCTGTACTATTTAACGTTCACACCTTGATAAGTTTAGAGGTAAGTATACACATCCATGAAACCGTCACCACAGTCAATGCCATAAACATTGTGGGCTCTCTATTCTGTTCCTTTCAATACCATACATCCTATTTGCTATGGATTTATAATAACATAAAACTCGAAATCCTATAGGCTTAGTTCCTCTTTTTTTCTTTTCAGGGGTAATTTGGCTATCCTTTGGTCTTTCAAAAATGTTTAAAATTGCCTTGTCAATTTTCCTGAAAATCCCTGTTGGATCTATATTAAACCCATAAATTAATTAAGGAGAATTGAATCTTGTTAATGGACAGGATTTGTCTCTCCATATGTTTAAGTCTTCTTTGTTATTTTCAGTAAAATGTTAAAAATGTCTACTAAAGATCTTATACCCTTTGCTAATTTTGAAAGTTGCATTTCCTAACTCTATAGTGCTCTTATAGCTAAATGTAGTTGACTCTCGGGGCACCTGGCTGGTTCAGTTGGTAGAGACTCTTTATCTCAGGGTTCGGTTCTGAATTCAAGCTGCATGTTGCAGGGTAGAGCCTATTTAAAAAAAAAAAAGTAGTTGATTCTTGTGTAGAACCTTATATCTGGCAAACTTACCTACTCTTTCATTAACTCCAATAAATTGTGTGTAGATTCTTTTGAATTTTCTATTTACAAAATCATATTATCTGGGACCTTTTCATTTCTTTCTTTCTGTTATTTAGATTTATTTTTTTTTCTTATTGAGCAGTCAGCCTGTATAATGTTTATTATATAATAAGTAGAAATGAGTTCAGTGGACCCTTTTTTCTGAAGCCCTATTATAAAAGAATGCTTTCAAATGCTTCTCCATTGAGTTTGATATGTCCTTTAGGTATTATATACCTTTTATGGAGTGAAGGATGTTTACTTACATATTACTTATATTTACTAAGAACTTCTACTGAATCTATTAAGATATGATCATATGGTTTTTCTTTTATTTAAAAAAACATTTTTTTAAAGATTTTATTTTTTTTATTTGAGAGTGAGCACGAGCAGGGGGAGGAGCAGAGGGAGAAGCAGCCTCCCCGCTAAGCAGGGAGTCTGACTCAGGGCTTGATCTGGGACTCTGGGATCTGACCAGAGCCCAAGGCAGATGCTTAACTGCTTAACACATTGAGCCACCCAGGTGCCACTTTTTTTTTTTTTAAGATTTTATTTATTGATATTTTTTTCCTTTAGATTATTAATGTGATGGATGGCATTGCGTGAGCAAATGTTAAGCCAGTCTTGCATTTCTAGAATAAATATGTTTTAGACAAGATAACATAAACTGGGTTGTTCAAACAACAAAAATTTACTTCTCACGGTTCTAGAGGCTGAAAGCCTGAGATCAGGGTGCCAAATGATAGCTGCTGGCCTTGCCCCTCCCCCAGGTTGCAGACAGCTGGCTTTTTTTTTTTTTTCTTTATTTTTTAATGGATTTTTATTTATTTATTTGAGAGAGAGTGAGTGAGAGTGGGAGAGCAGAAGCAGGGGGAGAGGCAGAGGGAGAAGCAGGCTCCCCGCCCAGCCAGGACCCTGGGATCATGACCTGAGCTGAAGGCAGATGCTTAATGATGAAGCCACCCAGGAGTCCCTCACAAAGGAATTTTAGGGGGCACACAAATACTCAAGTCACTGAAAAGCCCAACTTGATCACATTGTATTTTTTTTTAAGATTTTATTTATTTATTTGACAGAGATCACAAGCAGGCAGGCAGGCAGAGAGAAAAAAGGAAGGAGGCTCCCTGCTGAGCAGAGAGCCTGATGTGGGGCTTGATCCCAGGACCCTGGGATCAAGACCTGAGCTGAAGGCAGAGGCTTTAACCCACTGAGCCACCCAGGCACCCTGATCACATCATATTTTTTAAACATTCTTAGACTCAGTTTGTTGACACTGTTATTAGACTTTTTTTTTTAGACTTTTATATTTAATTTCTCTAGGGGGATTTGCCAGTGAAAATATTACTTTATTGTTCTCTCCTTGTCTTGTTTTATTATCAAGGATATAGAAACTTCTAATGAGCTGGAAAGTATTTTTTTCCCCACCATCGCTCTTTTTTTTTTTTTTTAAACCTCCTAATGATTTTGTATCAGGCTGGAATGATCTAGATGTTACTTGAATGTTTGCCAGCAAAGCCATCAAGTCCTGATGTTTTGTTAGCGATTCTTGTCTTTTATGACTTGTCTTTTTATGACTTTCAGGTTTTCTATTTCTTCATGAGTCACTTTTAAGTTATATATATACACATATGTATGTATACATGTATACATACATATGTATATATATGTTATATACTTATATCTAAGTTATATCTAGGTTTTATATGTTATATATGTATAATATATATGAACGTTTTCTGCAGTTTTAAAATTTATTGGCACACAGTTCATATTCTCTATCATTTGACTCCGCTCTGTTGTAGTGTCCTTTTTTCATTCCCAATATTATTTATTTATACCATCTTCTTTTTGACTTTATAAATCTTGTCAGAAGTTGTCAATTTTATTAGTTTTTTTTCCCCAAAGAACCAAAGTTGGAGTTTAATGATTCTCTCTAGTGTATCTTTTATCACCCCACTATTTTCTGGTTATATCTTAAGTATACTGTTCTATACTTTTTTGGTAGTTTGTCTATTGTTTTTTTTTTTAAAGATTTTATTTATTTATTTGACAGACAGAGAACACAAGTAGGCAGAGAAGCAGGCAGAGAGAGAGAGAAGCAGGCTCTGCACTGAGCAGAGAGCCCGATGCAGGGCTCGACCCCAGGACTCTGGGATCATGACCTGAGCCGAAGGCAGAGGCTTTAACCACTGAGCCACCCAGGCGCCCCAGTAGTTTGTCTATTGTTTTAAGAGAAATTCTTGTGGCATTCAGCAAGGTGACTTAAAAATTCATTTTGCGGGAACCTGGGTGGCTCAGTTGGTTAAGCCTCAATTTTTTTTTTAAAGATTTTATGTATTTGACAGAGGGAACACAAGCAGGGGGAATAGGAGAAGGAGAAGCTCCCACTGAGCAGGAAGCCCGATGCAGGGCTCCATCCCACGACCCTGGGATCATGACCTGAGCCAAAGGCAGATGCTCAACAACTGAGCCACCTAGGCACCCCTGCATCTGACTCTTGATTTTGGCCGAGGTCATGATCTTGGTTCCTTGAGATCGAGCCCTGTGTCAGGCTCTGTGCTCAGTGTGGAGTCTGCTTCAGATTCTCTCTCCCTCTCCCTCTGCCCTTTCCCCTTCTCTCTCTCTCTCTCTCTCTGTCTCTCTCTCAAATAAATAAATAAATATTAAATAACAAAAAACAATACAAATTCATTTGGAAAAGAAAATGGTCTATTACAGTGATGCTTTGTTACTATACCTAGTTTCTCATGTCCCACTTGATTTTATTCTTATTTTACTTTTCCTCCCAGACTAGAAGCTTCTAACAGTCTCCACCTCATCTTTTCTTGTATTCCCTGGCCTGAGCCGTGGAATAGTACTTCCCAGGAAATGTGGAAGGAAGCAGCAGGAGGAAGACTGTCTTCCATTAAGTGGTCTCAAGAGGAGCCAGTCTTCTCTGTGAGGAAACAGATGTTTCTCCCTGCCTGCCTCACAGGGTTTGGTGAGAAGCAGATGAAAGGATGATAGAAAAGGAAAATGTTTAAAAGTGATGTGTAAAATAAAGCGTTGCTCTAATCTTCCCAAACTAGCCAGTAACACAGAGGATCCCTGCAGAGCTCCTCCCTGTGTCTTCAGGACAGATAGGACCTTCTCTAGAAAGGCAGAGGCAGATAAGACACAAACACACGCGCGCACACACCCCCCAGCATCTGCTCCATACTGGAGGCTTGAGGTAACTTGTGCCTTCCACACTGAAGAAACCCCATTGCCCAGCCAGTCCCTGCAGCCAGAACTGTGGGTACTGCTCTAGCCACACCATGTGACGGTGCAAACAGCGCCTCAGTGAGGCCAAGGATGGGGCCCTCCGGTTAGTGAGGACACCTCACTTTGGGTCTTCAGAGGGTGAAGAGATCACTCCCTTGTGCTTAGCCTAGCACAGAGCTGAGAAAGCAAGCCCAGGCACTCACTTCTCTTTCCTCAGTGTCTGAATCAGCCCCACTGCGGGGGAAGTCCCCTCATGGCCCAGAACCTCAGCCCCAGCCCTACTTGGGATCCCCCACCAGCAAGCGCTGGCTGCCTCTCCTTACAAAGGACTCCCTACAAGATCCCTATAGCATCCAGCCTTTCTAAGAAAGTCCTGAAGGGTCTCCAGAACACATAAGAATTAAAATTACACTCCCTTTCCAGGACATTGGGACTGTTGTCTAGGGGAGCCCCTTTCCTGTCAATGGAGCCTCTTCATTTTCTCAAGGGCACTTTACCTTCTGTGGGGATGCAGGGGACTTTCTGATCCTTTCTCTGTCTCTCTCTTTTAACAGATGTATTCAGCCATTAGGAGATATTTATTTGGGGCATTTTTTCAAAGTTCTTATTTAAATTCCAGTTAGTTGGGGCACCTGGGTGGCTCAGTTGGTTAAGCATCAAACTCTTGGTTTTGGCTCGGGTCATGATGTCAGGTTCCTGGGATGGAGCCCCACATCGGGCTCTACGATCAGTGGGGAGTCTGCTTGAGATTCTCTCCCTCTGCTCCTCCTGCTGCTCGCTGCTTCTCATCTACTCTCTCTCTCAAATAAATAATCTTTTTAAAAAATTCCAGTTAACATACAGTGTCATATTAGTTTCAGCTCTACAAATAGTGATTCAGACTTCCGTACATCAGCCAGTGCTCATCACAAGTGTCCTCCTTAATCCCCATCACCTACTTAACCCACCCCCACCCCTCCTCACCTCCCCTGGTAACCATCAGTTCTCTATAGTTAAGAGTTTATTTCTTGGTTTGCCTTTCTCTCACTCGCTCTCTTTTTTTTCCTTCGCTCATTTGTTTTGTTTCTTAAATTCCACATGTGAGTGAAATCATATGGTATTTGTCTTTCTCTGACTTATTTCACCTAGCATAATACACTCTAGCTCCTTCCATGTCATTGCAAGTGGCAAGATTTCATTCTTCTTTATGGCTGAATGATATTCTTTTTTTAAAAAAATATTTTATTTACTTGACAGAGATCACAAGTAGGCAGAGAGAGGAGGAAGCAGGCTCTCCACAGAGCAGAGAGCCCAATGTGGGGCTCAATCCCAGGACCCTGGGATCATGACCCAAGCCAAAGGCAGAGGCTTTAACCCACTGAGCCGCCCAGGCGCCCCTGAATAATATTCTTGTGTGTGTGTGTCTACCCACCACATTTTCTTTATCCATTCATTTGTCCATGGAAACTTGGGCTATTTCCATAATTTGGCTATTGTAAATAATGCTGTCATCAACATAGGGGTGCATGTATCCCTTTGAATTGTATTTTTGTGTTCTTTGGTAAATACCTAGTATTGTGATTTCTGATCATAGGGTAGCTTTATTTTTAACTTTTTGAGGAAACTCCATACTGTTTTCCATGGGGGCTGCACCAGTCTGCATTCCCATCAGCAGTGCAAGAGGGTTCCCCTTTCTCCACATCCTCTCTAGCATCTGTTGTTTCTGTGTTGTTGGCTTTAGTTATTCTGACAGGTGTGAGGTGAGCACTCATTGTAGTTTTGATTTGTATTTCCCTGATGATGACTGATGTTGAGCATTTTTTCATGTGTCTGTTGGTCATTTGGATGTCACCTTTGGAGAAATGTCTGTTCATTTCTTCTGCCCATTTTTTATTTTTTATTTTTTTAAAGATTTTATTTATTTATTTGACAGACAGAGATCACAAGTAGGCAGAGAGGCAGGCAGAGAGAGAGGAAGGGAAACAGGCTCCCCGCTGAGCAGAGAGCCTGATGCGGGACTCAACCCCAGGACCTTGAGATCATGACCTAAGCCGAAGGCAGAGGTTTAACCCTCTGAGCCACCCAGGTGCCCCTTTCTGCCCATTTTTAAATTGGATTATTTGTTTTTTGGGTATTGAGGGTTTTTTTTTTAAGATTTTATTAATTTGAGAGAGAGAATGAGAGAATGAGAGCACATGAGCAGGGGGAGGGGCAGATGGAGAAGCAGATTCCCTGCTGAGAGGGAAGCCCAAGCAGGGCTGGATCCCAGGACCCTGGCATCATGACCTGAGCTAAAGGCAGCCATTTAACCAACTGAGCCACCCAGGCACCCTGGATGTTGAGTTTTTATAGGTCTTTTATATATTTTGGATACTAACCCTTTATCAGATGTCATTTGCGAATGTCTTTCTCCCACCGGTAGGTTGCCTCTCAGTTTTGTTGAGTGTTTCCTTTGCTGTGCAGAAGTTTCTTATTTTGATGTAGTCCCAGTAGATTGTTTTTGCTTTTGTTTCCCTTGCCCCAGGAGACCTATCTAGAAAAAAAGTTGCTTCAGCTGATATCAGAGAAATTACTGCCTTTGCTTTCTTCAAGAACTTTTATGATTTCAAGTCTCACATTTAGGTCTTTAATCCATGTTGAGTTTACTTTTGTGTATGGTGAAAGAGAGTATTTTCATTAACTTCCATTCTTCTGCATGTTGCTGTCCAGTTTTCCCAGTACCATTTGTTGAAGAGACTGTCTTTTTCCCATTGGATATTCTTTCCCACTTTGTCTAAGCTTCATTGACCATATAACTGTGGGTTTATTTCTGAGTTCTATTCTGTACTGTTGATCTGTTCTTATGCCAGTATCATACTGCTTTGAAAACTGCAGCTTTGTAATATAACTTGAAGTCTGAAATTGTGATACGTCCAGCTTTGCTTTGCTTTTTCAAGGTTGCTTTGGCTAGGGGTGCCTGGGTGGCTCAGTGGGTTAAAGCCTCTGCCTTTGGCTCAGGTCATGGTCCCAGGGTCCTGGGATTGAGCCCTGCATCAGGCTCTCTGCTCAGCGGGGAGCCTGCTTCCCGCCTCTCTCTCTCTGCCTGCTTGTGATCTTTGTCTGTCAAATAAAAAAAAATAATAATAGTAATAAAAAGGTTTTGTTTATTTATTTGAAAAAGAGAAAGCAAAAACAAGGTCTTGGGCCTTGGCAGTAGCCTGAGTTGCCCCCAGGTCTGTGAGCTGCTGAATCTTCTGGCTCCTGATCTCCATGACAGCCTGTTACATGGCTTGCTTCTCCTGCAGAGCTGGCTAGATTTTCTCCATTTGCTTGCCGAGGAAGTCTGTCTTCCTCTCACAGAAGTCCTTGGCATCCTCAGGTGTCTTTTCTACATAGTAGCCTAGTCCATAAATGAGTACACGTTCCACATCATGTAGCTTCCCAGGGACACACATAGAACTTGTCAGTGGGATGAATGATGCTTTCCCCTCATTCTTCAGCACATTCACAGTCCCTGGCTTCCACGTACTTGGTCTGTACCCCATGACCTGACAATGGACGTGGACAAGAACTCCACTTCTTGTTTTGGCTCATTCTTGAGCATCTCTAGCTGTGGCAAGATTGGTTTGGTGATGTTAACTGACTGCCCCATTTTGGGCAGGAGGACTGACTATCTTATTTATTTTTTTGGTGCAGCTGTAATGGGATGGATTGCTTAATTTCTTGTTCTGCTGCTTGGTTATTAGTATAGAAATGCAACAGAGCAGCACTTGGGTGGTACTGTCAGTTGGACATGTGACCCTTGGTTTCAGCTCAGGTCTGATCTCAGGGTGGTGAAATCGAGCCCCACATTGGGCTCTGCATTCAGCGGGGAGTCTGCTTGAGCTTCTCTCTCTCTTCCTGTGCCCCTCCCCACAGTGTGCTCTCTCTCTGAAATGAATAAATCTTAAATGTTGCAGATTTCTGTACATTGATTTTGTATTCTGCAACTTTACTGAATTTGTGTTTCAGTTCTAGAAGTTTTTTGGTGGAGTCCTTCAGGTTTTCTATATAGAGTATCATGTCATCTGCAAATAGTGAAAGCTTTATTTCTTCCTGCATTGGATGCCTATATTACTTTTCGTAGCCTGATTGCTGTGGCTAGGAGTTCTACTACTATGTTGAATGAAAGGGGTGAGAGTGGACATCCTGTTTTGTTCCTCACCAAAGAAGAAAACTCTCATCTTTCCCCCATATAGAATGATATTAGCTGTGGGTTTTTCACATATGGCCTTTATTATATTAAGGTAACCTACTTTGTTGAGGGTTTTTACCAGGAATGGATATTGTATTTTGTCAAATGTTTTTTCTGCATCTGTTGAAATGATCACATAGTTCTTTTTTTTTTTTTAATATTTATTTATTTATTTTAGAGAAAGTGTGCATGCATGAGTGGGGAGAGTAGTAGGGGGAGAGAACAGATGCCCTCTTGAGTGCAGAGCTTGATGCAGGGCTCAATCTCACGACCTTGAGATCATGACCTGAACCGAAATAAGAGCTGGACATTTACCAGCTGAGCCACCCAAGCCCCATGAAATGAGCATCATTTCTTATCCTTTCTCTTATTGATGTGATGTATTATGTTGATTGATTTGCAAATATTGAACCACCTGGCATCCCAAAAATAAATCCCACTTGGTCATGGTGACTGGTATTTTTAATGAATTATTGGATTCAGTTTGCTAGTATTTTGTTGAGGATTTTTGCATCTACGTTCCTCAGAGATATTGGTCTGTAGTTCTTTTTTTCTTTCTTTCTTTTTTTTTGTGGCATCTTTATCTGATTTTGGTATCAGGATCATGCTGGCCTCATAGAATGAATTTGGGAGTTTTTCTTCCTTTTCTATTTTTTGGAATAATTTGAGAAGAATAGGTATTAATTCTTCTTTAAATGTTTGGTAGAATTTGCCGTGAAACCATCTAATCCTGGATTTTTTTTTTTTTTTGGATGTACTCTCTTGACCCCAAGATCAAGAGTCACACACTTTTACAACTGAGTCAGATGCCTGAAATTTGTTCTTCCTAGTTTTATTTTATTATTTATTTATTAAAGATTGTATTTTATTTTTCAAGATTTTATTTATTTGACACAGAGAGAGTGAGCACAAGTGGGGAAGTGGGAGAGGGAGAAGCAGGCTCCCCACTGAGAAGGGAGCCTGATGAAGAACTCGATTCCAGGACCCTAGGATCATGACCTTAGCCAAAGGCAGATGCTTAACTGACTGAGCCATGCAGGCACCCTAAAGATTTTATTTTTAAGTAATCTCTACAGCCAAAGTAAGGCTCAAACTTACAACCCCAAGATCAAGAGTTGCATGCTGTAACTGACTGAGCTAGCCAGGTACCCCATGGTCCTGGACTTTTGTTTGTTGGGAGTTTTTGGTTACTGATTCAATTTCTGCTAGTTATCAGTCTATTCAAATTTTCTATTTCAGTTTTGGTAATTTATATGTTTTTAGGAATTTATCCATTTCTTCTGTGTTGTCCAATTTGTTGGCATATAGTTTTTCATAATAATCTCTTATAACTGTTTGTATTTCTGTGGTGCTGGTTGTTATTTCTCCTCTCTCGTTTGTGATTTTATTTATTTAAAAGGTCCTTTCTCTTTTCTTTCTGATAGGTCTGCTTAATGTTTTTCAATTTTATTAATTTTTTTCAAAGAACAACCTCCTAGTTTAATTGATCTATTGTTTATTCTTGTTGTGTATATATGTATATCTGTAGCCTCTGTGCCCAACATGGGTCTTGAACTCATGACCCCAAGGACAAGAGTTGCCTGCTCTACCAACTGAGCCTGCCAGGCTCCCCTGTTCCAGTGCTTTTTCAGTTTCTAAATCATTTATTTCTGCTCTAATCTTTATTATTTCTTTCCTTCTGCTGGCTTTAGGCTCTGTTTGTTGTGATTTTCCTAGCTTTTTTAGGTAGAAGGTTAGGTTGTTTATGTGAGATTTCTTTGACTTCTTGAGGTAGGTCCGTATTACTATATACTTCCTTCTTAGAACCACTTTTGTGGGGGCGCCTGGGTAGCTGAATCAGCTAAGAATTCAACTCTTGATTTTGTCTCAGGCCATGATCTCAGGTTTGTGAAATTGAACCCCATGTGGGGCCTGCACTGAATGCAGAACCTGCTTGTGATTCTTTCCCTCTCCCTCCGCCCCTCTCTGCAACCACCCCACTGGCTCACATGTTCTCTCTTTCAAACAACAACAATAACAAAAACACTTTTGTTGCATCCTAAGGCTTTATTTGTGTTTTCATTTTCATTTATTTCCATGTATTTTTTTAATTTCTTCTTTTATTTCCTAATTGACCCATTCATTGTTTTCATGTTATTTAACCTCTATGCATTTGTGGTCTTTCCAGATTTTTTCTTGTGGTTGACTTCTACTTTCATACCATTGTGGTCAGAAAAGGTGCATGGTTTGACTTTGGTTTTCTTGAATTTGTTGAGGCCTGTTTTATGGCCTAATATATGATCTGTTCTGGAGAATGTTCCATGTGCACTTGAAAAGAATCAAGTATTCTGTTTCAGGATGGAATGTTCTGAATATATCTGTTAAATCCATCTGGTCTAGTGTGTCATTCAAAGCCATTGTTTCCTTGTTGATTTTCTGTTTAGGTGATCTGCCCATTAATGTAAGTGGGGTGTTAAAGTCCCCTACTGTTATTGTATTATTATCGATTAGTTCCTTTATGCTTGTTATTAATTGTTTTATGTATTTGGGTGCCCCCATGTTGGGCACACGAATATTTATAATTGTTAGATTTTCTTGTTGGATTGTCCCCTTTATTATTATGTAGTGTCTTTCTTTGTGTCTTTTTACAGTCTTTGTTTTAAGGTCCATTTTGTCCAGTACAAGTATTGCTACTCTGGCTTTCTTTTAACATCCATTTGCATGGTAGATGTTTCTCCATCCCTTCATTTTCAACCTGCATGTGTCTTTAGGTCTAAAATGAGTCTCTTGTAAACAGCATATATATATATGTGTGTATATATATATATATATATATATATATATATATATACACATATATATTTTTTTTTAATGTGTCCTGACATTCTCTTTTGATTAGGGCATCTAGTCCATTTACATTCAATCAAATTATTGATTTTATTAATTTTATTTATTTTTTTATTTTTAAAGATTTTTATTTTTTTGACACAGAGAGAGAGATCACAAGTAGGCAGAGAAGCAGGCAGAGAGAGCGGAAGGAAGCAGGCTTCCCACTGAGCAGAGAGCCCGATGCGGGCCTCGATCCCAGGACTCTGGGATCATGACCTGAGCTGAAGGCAGAGGCTTAACTCACTGAGCCACCCAGGCACCTGAATTATTGATTTTAGAAAGGTAGTTATTGATAGATAAGTATTTATTGCCATTTTATTACTTGTTTTGTGATTGTTTCCAGAGATTTTCTCTGATCCTTTTATATCTTTCTTTCATGGTTTGCTGGTTCTCTTTAGTGATTATTTGGATTACTTTCTCTTTATTCCCTGCATATTTATTTGTAGTTTTCCGTTTGTGGTTACCATTAGGTTTGTATGTAACATCTTCTGCATACAGCAGTCTGTATTATGTTGATGTGATTTAAGCTTGCACACGTTCTTTACTCCTGTCCTCCCCATGTTTTAGATATATGTTGTCATATTTTACATCCTTTTTACAAGTGAGTTCCTTGACTGATTTTTTTAATAGAAATATTCATTCTTACTGCCTTTGTGTTTCCTACCTTCGTACTGTCACTTTTGGTCCTTCTTTTCCATTCACAGAGTCCCCTTTAGTATTTCTTGCAGGCCTGTTTTCATGGTCATGAACTCCGTTAATTTTTTGTTTATCTGTGAAACTTATTTCTCCTTCTACTTTGAATGTTAGCCTTATTGGATAGAGTAATCTTGGCTGCAGATTTTTCCCACTCAGCACTTTGAATATATTATGCCACTTTCTTCTAGATTAAAGAGTTTCTACTGAAAAATCTCCTACCTTATGGGTTTTCCCTTTAAAGTGACTGTCTTCTTTTGTCTTGTTGCTTTTAAGATTTTTTTTTTCCTAATCACTCTATTTTGACAGTTTAATGATAATATGTCTTGGTGTGGGTCTGCTTTTGTTGATTTTGATGCAGTTCTTTGTGCCTCCTGGATCTGGATATCTGTTTCCCTCCCCAGATGAGGGAATTTTTCAGCTATTATTTCTTCAGATAAATTTTCTTCCTCCTTTTCTCTCTTCTTGTTCTGGGATGCCTATAATATGAACATTACTACGTTTGATGGGATTACTGAGTTCCCTAAGTCTATTTTCATATCCCCTAATTCTCTCTTTTGTTCAGCTTCATTATTTTCCATTATTTTGTCTTCTTTGTCACTAATTCATTCTTCTGCTTCTTCTTGCCTACTGTTCATTGCATTAACCCTATTACCAATCTCATTTATTACATTTTTCATCTCTGATTCTTTTTTAACTCTTTTATTTCTAAAATAGTAAGTAGTATTTCACTAATGTGTTCTATTCTTTTCTCAAGTCCAATGAGTAACCTTTTGATTTTGATTTAAATTCTCCATCAGGCATGTTACTTTTATCTGCCTCACTTAGCTCTCTGGTCATGGCCTTATTTGTTCTTTCTTTTTTTTTTAAGATTTTATTTATTTATTAGAGAGAGAGAGAGAGAGATCACAAGTAGGCAGAGAGGCAGGCAGAGAGAGGGGAGGAAGCAGGCTCCCTGCCGAGCAGAGAGCCCGATGCGGGGCTCGATCCCAGGACCCTGGGATCATGACCCGAGCTGAAGACAGAGGCTTTAACCCACTGAGCCACCCAGGCGCCTCTCTTGTTCTTTCATTTGGGATAAATTCTTCCACCTTGGCATTTGGTCTAACTCTGCCTTCCTCTCTGTGTTAAAAAAAGCCAGTTGTATCTCCTGCTCCTGAAAGTAATAACTTTATGAGGAAGAGATCATGTAGTGCCCAGGGCCTGGTGCTTCATGGAGTGTCTCTGGTGTGTGTTGTATGTGATCTGCTGTTGTGTTTTGACTGCTCTATCCTTCAGGCCCATCATCTGCCAAGGCTCTACTTGGCTGCAGTTGGTTCCTGGCCTGAATGGGGTGGGTTTTAACTAGGTGTGTTCTGGCCTGCTTGTGAAATGAGACCTGTCACCACCTCCACCAGAACTGAGGCCCTGAAGAATTCTGGTTGGGAGATGTGGTGTGGACAGGGGTTTGTCCTGGTCTTTTGGGGAAGGGGCCTGCTGGGCTGGGACTAAGGCAAGTCTGAATGAAAAGGGCAATCCTGCCAGAGCACAGCAGGGGTGGGATTTGGCATAAGCAAGTTAGGCAGCCAGTGTCTATGCTGCTTCCCATAGGTGCAGGTGGCTCTGCGTTTATGCTGAGCAGCAGGGGAAGGAAATGGCACTAGCCAGCTCCTTTGTTCCTGGTCTCTCTCTCTCTGAACACTGCCTCTTATGGGCATGTTCCTAGAAGAGCAAATAATCCCCCCCCCGCCCCCGCAGCTGTGTGTCCCTGGTGCTCTTCAAATTGCTCTGCCCCTAGGTTGTTTGCCTGCCTTCTCTCCTGGAGCAGCCCAGATGCCTTCACACAGGAGCCCAGCCAAGCCTGCCCGTACTTTAAAAAACTTCAGGATTGGGGCATCTGGCTGCTCAGTTGGTTTAGTGTCTGCCTTCAGCTCAGGTCATGATCTGAGAGTCCCGGGATCAAGCCTCATGTTGTGCTCCCTGCTCATCGTGGGGTCTGCTTCTCCTTCTCCCTCTCCCTCTGCTTGGCTTGCTCCCTGCTTGGGCTCTCTCTCTCTCTCTCTCTCTCTCTCTGTCAAATAAATAAATAAAACCTTTAAAAACAAGACAAAACAAAACTTCAGGATTTGAGCCCCGCTGTGGCAAGAAATCAGAAATTTCAGCCCTTTGTGCTGTCCAAGCCATTGGCTATGAAAAACATTCTCCTTCTGTGTTCCCCTGTGTGCTCCTCTCTCTCTCTCCCTTTTCTGGTTCCCTCCCCTCTGCAGCACCATGTATCTGCACTTCCTACCTTCTTCAGTGTGGCCTCTTCTATCCCTTTAGTTGTGGGGTTTGTCTTATCAGTCTTCAGATCAGTTTCTGGGTTTTTAGGATGATTTGATAGTTACCTAGTTATGTTCATGGGATGAGAGAGCCTAGGGTCCTCCTACTCTGCTGCCATCATCTCCCCTGTGTGATTCTTTCTCTTGATGAAGGGACCAAAAAGCACTCAAGTTCAGTCTCTTAAGGCTCCTGTCATATGGTCATCCTTTATCCATTCATTTCACTAACATTTTCAAAACTTTCATCAAAAACACAATCTAATGTTTTTTCTCACGAACCCCACATACTGAAAGAGTTTTGCCCGCTGCATTTATCAGGTAAAAACTTACTCATTTCCTATTTGTAATTAATCAAAAACATATTTGACCACCAGTCAAAGTTCTGATCAGCATGAAGAGTCTAGGGTGCTCTCTCACAGCGCTGGGGAGGGCCATGGGGAAGGGTAACTGGGACCCATGGGTGCAAGAGGACCGGGCTCTGGGGGCCTCAGATCAGGTTTGGCCACTGACCACTGACAAAATACAAAGGCAGAGAGATGTGTGGCAGTGAAACAAGCAAGGAATTTGTTTCAATGATGCCAACACCAGTAAGAACAGAACTAGCATCTCAAAGACTATCTCCAAAGTGCTGAAAATACCTGTAGGTTTATATAGGGAGAATGTGGGAGAAAGGCTGCAGATGGGCCATCATGGTCAGGTGGATCATTGTCTTGGGGTCAGTCATGGGCAAGCTCTTGCTTCCTCAGGGCAGTCACTACTGCTTGAGGGGGTAGTTTCAGTTCCCATGGAGGCATGCTTGGCCTGCAGGATCGTTCGCCTGAGTTAAGAGATTAGCTGGAAAGAACTTATCAGTGAGAAACCACGTACTGAGATCAGAATGGAGTAGCCGAAACCCTCTGTCAGCCTGGTCGAAGCCACTCCCACCTCCGAGAGACTACCTTCTCCTCTCCGTGTCCTCAGCCCCAGCCTGGGAACCATGGGCCTCTTATTTGCACCCCATGGGGCAGAAGCCTGGGCAATAGGGCTGTAGCAAAGTGAGATAATCTCCAGATTTCCCTCTAGGCTCTCACCTTTTATGATGCTAAACCCTGGGCTCAGGAGAGTGGAAGTAAGAGTATGACAGAAACCCACAGCACGGTGATCAGAACCGTCCCAGCTGGTCCCACTGGGCCAGTCAGAGACACTGCTCCCTGTGGGAACAGAAGACAACGCTGGGCCAGAGCAGGGCTGTCTGCTCACACCCAGGTGGCCAGGTTGGACATGCTGATGCACCCCATACACATGCGCACTCCTACACACACACGCACGCACGTGCAAACAGCATGCACGCATAAACGTACATATGCCCATTCATCTACACGTGCTTGTGTATGCACACACACACACACACACACACACACACACACACCCTTATCCCAAGTGCTGTATGCTACACACCACCGAGTTTACAGACCTGCCCCTTCTCTGCCCTGGGTGACCAGCTACCATTTCTTGGCATCCATCTAGGAGGCCAGGTCTGGGGCATCCTGGTGACCCAGATGTGTCAGCGTCTCTGGGGGTGCTGAGCCCACTGGTCGGCAGCCTGCTTTTTGAGAGCAGACATCAGGCGAGGGCTACAGGCTTTCCTCTGTAACTACACTGTTGGGGGTCTCCATGGCTGCTTCCCATTTGCTAATGGCTCATGTATCTTAGTTCTCCCGTATCTGCTACAGGATGATGCAGGCCAGCAAAATGGGGGCTCATATCGCTGAGGGGGAGGAGAAGGGGAGCGAGGGAGTGGGAAGGGAGGGTGGGTAGACAGCAGGCTGATGAGAGGAGTTGACTCCATATTGGCCCACCAGGGGAGAACTTGGAACATTCACATCTGTATCCCTTCATTTACCCTGCACCTCCTGGGCTCAAGAGAGGTTTCTGGAAAGGATAAATAGATGCCTAACTAGATGAGGGAGATAAGGGCAGAAGAGAGGAAAGAGGGAGGCAGGTTGGGGGAAGGAAGATGAATAAACCTAAACTAGTGGGGACAGGCCTAGGGGTAGCTTTTCTTTTTACGTGGTAATTTAAAAGGGGCTGGACTGACACCATAGGGCCTGGTAAGAACATTACATTGTGGACATGGCATTTCTTTTCCTTCCTATTTCCTCTTGTGATGAAATCTGTCTCTGGTATGCTGTGACCCTTGGCAATCTCTCTGACTCTCAGTTTTCCCATCACTAAGATGGGCCTTCCTTTCCCTCAAAGTGTCACCAAGAGATTCAAGTGAAATAATGGAAAAAGAAGAGTACTTTGGAAAACAAACATGTGTGCCTAATCGCAGGGATGACCTGCTCACCTTAAAGCTGAAAGACAGTGTGGTACAGTGGTTATGGCTCAGGCTCCCATGTCAGAATACCCGAGTTCCCATCCCAGCTTTTCCCTTTACTAGCTGTGTGACCTCAAGCAAGTTCCTTAACTTCTCTGTGCCACAGTGAGTTCATCTGTGAAGTGAGCATGGTGATAACAGTATCTGCCTCATAGGTTTAGTGTTATGTGTGTTGACACAGGTGCTCGCCCCTGGGCTGTGCTACCTGAGGGAGACTATTACAGTATGCATTTCTGGCGCACTCTGTTGATTTGAAAGCAAAACAAGAGAAAAACAGAGTCTCGATTAAATGAGCTGTTTTATCTTTACCAATTTTCCTAATGCTACCTATTTGTGTGCATGTTTTAGTTTCACTACGTGACCATTTCATTGCGGTGTCATGACTTGTTGTTTTGTGACTTAAGTATCTTAAACGTTATGTTACTGTTCTTGAATTGGTAATGCATCCGCAGGGCATGTGTTGCTGTGACAGGTGCTGACTGAGGCAGGTGGCATTCCAGGGTGCCCCTGTATGCTGGCTTCTAGTTGCATCCAGTGCCCACTTTGGGCAGAAGCAAAGGATGGGGATTCAAGTGGGGACGTGGCCCAGAGGTGGCAGGTTCACTCCCAGCCCCTGCTCTGGGGGCACTGGCCAGCCTGGCTGAGGAGGGCTGCAGGGTCAGAGAGGCAGGTGGACAGGGACCAGGGGACAAGGAGAAAGAAGGACTCAGGAAAACGAGAGAGAAGCCAAGTTAGTGTAAAAAAAAAAAAGAAGAAGAAGAAGACAGCAGACCAAAAATGGAGTCCTTTATGCTAAGCCCCATGTCACCAAACCAAGAGTTAATTTACAGTTTTGGCTCTCCTGGAAATGGAATCTTAAATCAGCCAATCAAGAATTACCTGATGAGCACTAGTGGCTAATCTGCCTGACAGACAGACCCCGGTCATCCCCTAAAGGAAAGTGACCTTGCCACAACAAATCCACTTTTTGCTCATACAGCCTCCTTGTTTGCATTCCCTTCTGCCTAGAAAAGTCCTTCATTTTGCACAGCTCCTCAGAGCTCCTTTCTCTGCTGGACTGGATGTTGCTTGATTCATGAATCATTGAAGAAAGCCAGTAAGAAGGGCACCTGGCTGGCTCAGTCGATTGAGCAAGCAGCTCTTGATTTTGGGGTCATGGGTTCAAGCCTAGCCTCACATTGGGTGTAGAGACTACTTAAGAAAAAAGAAAGAAAGCCAGTAAGAGCTTTCAAATGTTCTCAGCTGGGGGCACCTGGCTGGCTCAGTTGGAAAAGCATGTGACTCTTGATCTCATAGACTTTGATCCCACATTGAGCATAGAGATTATTTAAAAAGAATGTGCTCAGTTGGATTTTGTTTTTTAACAAGAGGATAATTCCAACCTGAAAATAAGAATTTATCTAAAGATTAAATCATTTCTAAATCAGCTAAAATCTATTGGGGGGAGGGCTTGTTGGGATTGAACTAGGTATTTACCAATGGGAAGAGCTCCCAGATCTCTTTTCTTTTCAAGTTGAGCTAAAATTGGTATATGACATTATAATTCAGCATTTGTATGTGCTATGAAGTAATCACCACTGAAGTCTCCTTACCATTATCAGCATACAGTTGAGTCCCTTTATCCATTTTGCTTGCCTACCCCCTCCTTCTTCCTTATGGTAACTACCAGTCTGTTCTCTGTATCTATGAGCTTGTTTTTGTTTTGTTTTGTTTTGTTTATAGATTCCATATATAATGAAGTCTTACAGTATTTGTCTTTCTCCATCTTAGCATAATATCTTCAAGATACTTCCATGTTGTCACAAATGGCAAGACTGCCTTCTTTTTTATAGCTGAGTCATATCCCTATGTATGTATGTGTATAAATACCACATCTTTGTTATTCATCCGTAGAAAGGCATTTCGGTTTTTCCCATGTATTGGATATTATAAATAATGATGCAGTGAACGTGGAGGTCAGATATCTTTGATTTAGTCTTTTCACTTTCTTTGGAGAAATACCCAGAAATGGAAAAGCTGGATCATATGGTAGTTTTTTGTTTTTGTTGTTGTTGTTTTTTAGTTAAGGCATCTCCATACTGTTTTCCACAGCGGCTGCCCCAGTTCATGTTCCACCACAATGCATGAGGCTTCCATTTTCCCTATATCCTCTCCAACACTTGTTGTTTCTTGTCTTTTTGGTTATAGCCATTCTAACCAGTGTCAGGTGATATCTCATTGTGGTTTTGAATGGCATTTCCCTAATAATTAGTGATGTTCAGCATTTTTTTTTTTGCCTGTTGGCCATGTGTAGGTCTGCTTTGGAAAAATGTCTCTTCAGGCCCTCTGCCCGTTTTTTAAATTGGGTTGGTTGGCTTTTTGTTGTTGAGTTGTATGAGTTCTTTAAATATTTTAGATATCAATCCCTTGTCAGATAATATGATTTGAAAAAAATCTTGTCCCATTCAATAGGTTGTCTTTTCATTGTGAAGCAGTTTTCTTTCGCTTTGTGGAAGCTTTTTCATCTGATGGAGTCCCATTCGTTTATTTCTGCTTTTGTTTCCCTTACCTTTGGAGTCAGATCCACAAAAATGTCACTAAGACCAATGGCGAGGAGCTCACACAACTGTTTTCTTCCAGGAATTGTATGGTTTTAGGTCTTACACTGAAATCTTTAATCCATCTTTTAAAAAAAATCTTCAACCTATTTTGAGTTAATTTTTGTGTATGTTTTAAAATAGTGGACTACTTTCATTCTTTGGCATGTGACCATCCAGGTTTCCCAATACCATTTATTAAGGACACTGTCCTTTCTCTTTTGTATGTTTTTGGCTCCTTTGTCATAAATTAATTGGCCATATGCATGTGGGTTTAATTCTGGGTTCTCAGTGGTATTCCATTGATCCGTGCATCTGTTTTCATGTCAAACCAGACTGTTTTGGTTCCTCTAAATTTGTAGTATAGCTTGAAATCAGGGAGCATGATTTCCTAACCTCCAGCTTAGTTCTTCTTTATCAAGATTGCTTTGGCTATTCAGAATCTTTTGTGGTTCCAAACAAATTTTAAAATAATTTTTGTTCTGGGGACACCTGGGTGGCTCAGTGAGTTAAGCCTCTGCCTTCGGCTCAGGTCATGATCTCAGGGTCCTGGGATGGAGCCCTGCATCGCATCGCATTGGGCTTTCGCTCAGCAGGGAGCCTGCTTCCTCCCCTCTCTCTCTGCCTGCCTCTCTGCCTATTTGTGATCTCTGTCTGTCAAATAAATAAAATCTTTTTAAAAAAATAATTTTAGTTCTGAAAAATTCGCTTGGAATTTTGATAAGGTTTGCATTGAATCTACAGGTTGCTTTGGGACATTTTAACAATATTAACTCTTCCAGTTTATGAGCACAGAATATTTTTCCGTTTATTTGTGTCTTCTTCAATTTCTTTCATCAGTGTCTTACAGCTTTCAGAGTACAGGTTTTTTACCTCCTTGGTTAAGTTTATTCCTAGGTATTTAAGTCTTTTTGATGTAATTGTAAATGGGGTTTTTCTCTTAGTTTCTCTAACAGTTCACAATTAGTGTATAGAGAGGTCTTAGATTTCTGTATTTTGATTTTGTATCCTACAGCTTTACTGAATTCATTTATTAGTTTGAACAGTTTTTTAGTGGAATCTTTTGTTTTTTTCTCTATATAGTATTATGTCATCTGCAAACAGTGACAGTTTTACTTCTTCCTTTCTAATTTGGATGCCTTTTATTGCTTTTTCTTACCAGATTGCTGTGGCTAGCGCTTCTGATACTATGTTGAATAAAAGTGGCGAGAGTGGGCATCCTTGTCTTGTTCCTGATCTTAGAGGAAGATTTCAGCGTTTCAACATTGAGTATGAAGTTAGCTGTGGCTCTGTCATATGTGGCCCTTATTATGTTTGGGCACATTCCCTCTATACCGGCTTTGTTGAGAGTTTGTCTCATAGGTGGATGTTGAATTCTGTCAAATGCTTTCTCTGCATCTGTTGAGATGATCCCCTGATTTTTATCCTTCCTTTTGCCAATGTGGCATCACCTTGATTGATTTACAGACCTTAAGGCACCCTTGCACCGGGGTTCTCAGAGCAGTCTTGGGAGAGAAGGAAGCTGCCCATGGGAGAGAAACAGTCCTGCTCCCACCACAGAGCGCTGGTGGAGAGTGAGGGTACACAGTGTCTTAGCGGGGATCATTAGGCAGGCTCCATTAGATTCACAAAGCACATGCCCCAGACCTAGCAAATCTCATTTATACTCTACAGAGACATGTGCTGATGAGCACAGGGAGACAGTGGAAGGTTCGGTGCAGCACTGGAAACTGGAAACATTATTTAGCATATCCATAGATGGAAGTCTGTATCTCATAGAAAAAGGCCTGGAAGGAACCCAAAGCTGATAATGGTATTGGCCCTAGGGAGGGCCCTGGGCTTGGGCAGTTGAGAGGGGACTTAAGCAACATTTTTTTTCTTTAAACAAGGAGACTGTTTCTGGGTATTGCTTATTTGACCTAAACTAATACATTTTTCTTATACTTGAACCAAATTGATCCCCAAAGAGGTGGGACTTGGGCAAGAAGGAGAGAAAGCAGAGAGGTTTGGAGGCGAAGAAGGAGCCATGAGATGATAGGGAGAAAGATAGGTGAAGAGAATATTTAGGACTCTGGTGAATGACAGGCAATCTAATTCGTCCTCCAGCTCCTGTTCCAGGTTGTTCAGCAAAGACTCAAACAGCTTTTTGATTCACGATTGGATGTTGAGCTTTTGGAAAACTGAGATCACCCACAAGGCAGATTGGTATTATTTGGCAGATATTCATAGAGAACCTTCTGTGGTGGAGCCTGGCCGTGTAGGGGGCAGTCAGATCTCCACGGTGACCTTTACGTTGAGATAAATCACTCAAGAAGCCAGAAACAAAGGGGTGTGGAAGCAGAAAAGAGGGAGTGTTGATTCTGTTTGAGAATTAAAAAGGCCTCATGGAGGTAGAGATGTGACTCTTGAGCCCTGAGGCAAACATAGGAATGTTCCAGCAAAAACTGGGAAAAATGCATCTCAGTCTGGGTTTGGTGGACTTCCTCCCAAGGTTCTAGGTGGTAGTCTGTGGGTTGGAAGGGTCCCAGAGAATGTCCTCGTCTGGTGGCCAGTGCTAAAGGTGCCCTGGTGCCAAGAAGCTTCAAGGAGGCTGAGAACAGACCTCAGCTGAAAACCCTGGGTCCCTCACCAAAAACAGTTGGCATCGTGGGGCTCCAGGAGTGATGCCCTAAAAGGAAGACAGCATCACATGTGAATTGTTTGGAGCAAAAAAATATTATCTGATTCTCTAGTCAAGAGGAAACAAGACAAATCCACACTAGGGGGTCACTCACATCGTCCCTTTAGAAATGTCATTGTTGGGGTGTCTGGATGGCTCCGTCAGTTAAGCATCTGCCTCTCCGGGTCCTGGAGTTGAGCCCTGTGTCAGACTCTGTTCAGTGAGGAGTCTGATTCTCCTCCTTCTGTGCTCTCTTTTAAAAAATATATAAAAATCTTTAAAAAAAGAAAAGAAGAGGCCCCTGGGTGGCTCAGGTGACCTGCCTTCAGCCCAGGTCATGATCTCAGGGTCCTGGGATCTAGCCCCGCATTGGGGTTTCTGCTCAGCAGGGAGCCTGCTTCCTCCTCTCTCTCTGACTGCCTCTCTGCTTACTTGTGATCTCTCCCTCTCTGTCAAATAAATAAATAAAATCTTAAATAAATAAAATAGAATAAAATAAAATAAAATGTCAGTGTCAGGAAAAACAGAGAAGGCTGGGTCTGTTTTGGAAGAGCAGAGAGTGAAGAGACATGACAGCCATGTGAGGGTGTGAGCCTTGGTTGGGTCCCGGATCTGGGAAACAGTTAAGGTGGACGTTGTTGGGACACCTTGGGGACGCTGGATTGTGGACTTCGTATTAGATAATAGCTTTGACTCTTTCTTTCTGTTTTTCTTTTAATGATGGAAATAAAAAGAACATTCGCATGATGTTTCCCTGGGATGGAAAGACGCAGGGGAAGAGAATCCATTCTCTTACAAGGAGAATGCAAGTTTGGGCTCCGGTCTTGGCCCTGCCACTGCCTGCCTGTGACAACGGGGACCCGTTGTGGTCAGTGCCAGGCGAGCCCGTTTCAGCCGCGGGCACAGGGACCCGGACTGCCCACCTGATGAGACTTTCAAGCGCCGACTGCGCACGCGCAGGAGAAGCCGCAGCCCGTGGGTGACCCAACTTCAGCCCTCTGGTCCCACCGGAAGCCTCCACACTGCCAGGCTTTCTGGGGTCTCCCTTCACCCTGTGTGGGGGAGGCAGACCGGGGAGGGGGTGGTAGCGTGCACCCCTTTGCTTCCCTCTGCCACCCCCAGCCCCGTTCTCAGCCAGCCCTGGAATAGGTGCTGTGCTCCCAGCCAGGGGTTTCAACCGCAGGGAGCAGCCTGGAAACATGGTTTAGATTCCCTTTGTTGGTTTCCAGCAAATTAAAATTTATCTTTCAGGGAGGAAATGAGGGGGTTGAGGATTTTTTTCTTCTCCTTAATGGGTCCTGATGAAGGAAATGAATGCAGAGAGGGAACCAGAAATATGATCTGCCGCTCGCTAGCTTGGAAAGGTCTGGGGGCTCCCTGCACCCTCACAGGGGGCAGCTGGGCACAGGGTGTTTTATTGTATAATTAACCTTGACCCCTCTGGGTTCAAAGAGAGAGGTTAGTTGGAAATAAATCAATAGTCTGGTCTGGTCACTTCAAAGGCTTCAGAACCCGCTGGAAAATCCCATATTGTTTCGGTGTGTAAATTGGAATAGGGTGTGCTGTTCTTTTGGATAGGCAGGGAGGGTTAGGCTTAAAATTGAAATTAATTGTGTATCCACTTCCTTTAATCAAGCAATCAGGAGGCTTTATTGTGTATCTTGTTGCAGGGGCAGGTGGGAAGGCCCCATGGAAAACACTTTGTGATCTCCGTGTGGCCACTGGGCAGGGCTCTGGGACAAAAGACATCTCTCCAAGCTTAGGAAGCACCTCTCCTGCCCAGCAGCGAGCAGCCTTTTATTCGGACATGTCTGGAACTCTCCAAACCACCAAGCCATCACTGTCCTAACACATAGCATTTACTGAGTACTTACTATGGCCTCGGTGCAGGGATTTTCCTGGGACTTTTCTCATCTGATCCCCACAACAATCCAGTTGGATTAAGTACCATTATTATCTGTGTTACAGATGGGGCAGTGGAGCTTCAGAGGGGCTAACTAGCCAGTCCAGAGCTACCGTGAGGTTTCCAGAGTCCCTTTCAGTGCCGTGGCTCAAGGAACGAACATCAGAGCCATGGAAAAGCAGCAGATCACCCAGTCTCCAGTCTCCTCGCCGACGTCTTCCAGAGAAAGCAGCCCCAGCTGCATTCACCAGAGTCTCTCTTGGCCTTACGTCCCAATCACCTTTACCCTCTGTCTCTCTCCTTTTCTCCACTGCACACCCCTCCCCCGCTTCCCTTCAGCTTTGCTTTCCTGCTCTCTTTCTTTCCACAGGCATGTGATTGTTTAGAGCTTCTCCATGGGCTCTGGCTGGCTCACAAAGAGGTAAGATACTGTGCTCATCCTGAGGAAACTCACTTCCTAAGTTCCCCAAGCAGAGATGGCAGGCAGGCCCCTTGTGCTGATTTGATGCAGAAGGAAGTAGTTCTAGATGAGAGGGTTAAGCAAGGTGCAGAGGAAGGGCAGAAGCAAAAGTGGATTTAGCCAGGTAGGATCAGGGAAGACTTTGGGAGGAGGCAGTTTGAAGGGATCTGGAAACAAGGGACCAGTGGAGTGGGATCATTCCAGGCTGAAGGACCATCTTTGCAGAAAGGCCTGGAGGCACATTATGCCTGGCACGTACTGGAGAAGCCAGGGGCCCAACTTGAAGGATTGGAGTACATGAAAGGAGCCAAGAATTAGGCTCTGTTCTGAATAATAATAACAATAATGATAATAAAAGCAAGCAACCTGTGAGGCAGATGCTGTCCTTGTGCATGGTTTCTAGAGGAGGAAATTGTCCCAGAGGGTCACCCAGCTGGACAGCAGGTGAGTGGGGATTACAAACCCAAGCCTGTGTCTGAGCCACTGGATTACACTGCCTCTCGTGAGGGGGCCTTGAACGCCAGGCCAGAGGTGTTGTACTACCCTGGGAGCAATGGGAAGCCATGGCAGGCTCTTGATCTCACCTACATTTTAGGACATGCCCAACTTCCTCAACTCTCCTACGCCATGGTCTGACATCCCTGGGTCTCTCCTCAATATTCAGGAAGAATATCTTCATCTCAGCCAGTTTAGACCATTCCCTCTCCTCCCCACTACCGAGTTGCCCCAGTCCTCCCTCCTCAGCACCCAGATAGCAAGTCAGCAGATAGCATGGGCTTAGAACAAGGAGGCCCACATTCCAGCTCACTTCTCTGGGCCTCAGTTTCCATCTGTTAAGTGAAAGAATGATGGAGAATCCAGCCCTGCCCACCGAAAGGCTTTGAGAAGAATCAGATGAGGTAATGGGGGGTATTCCACAAGACGCCACCAGAATTAGTAACAGAGGCCTCATCATTATCACTCACGACTCCCCAGAGGCTCTTTCCTTTTCCTGAGGAAGGCCCTGGCTATTATTTGAAGCTCTTGCTGGTTCCCTTTCCACCCAGAAGGCCACATCAAGGTTTCCTCAGACACATCAACTGTGCCAAAAGCATGTACTCTGGCAATCTAGTAACCATTTATTCCCCTATTTCTTGGGCATCTACTAAGTGCCCAGCCCCATGCTGCAGATGATAGCTTCCTGGCCTTCAGCCTCAGAGCCCTTTCCCGCTTCATCATTCCTCTTCAAAGCCTTCCTTAATCCTGGACTCCTAGACGCTGCATTTTATTCTGTTTCCACAGCTTGTTGCTGTTACAACCCAAGTGAGTATGTGGATAGTCTGCAGTAATTTTATTAACGCTGGGCAGTCAGTTCACTGAGGGCCTAGCCTGCCTCCCTTGTATGGGGCTGAGCACATCTTAGCTGCGAGCCCCCATAGCTGTAATCCTCACCCATTCCACAGGGTGGCAGCAAAACCCTCCGGTCCCAGCCCTCCTCCCGGGAGACCCGCTTCCAGGCTGGGATGCAGCATCCAGAAGCTTCCTGGGCTGTAGGGAGGCCAGGCCAGGTGCAGAGGTCCCTTCAAGCTTATTTTCATCTTTACCCCACTCTTCTTCTTCCACTTGGGGTCCCCTTGCCCTGCCCACCTCAATTTCTCTTCCTGTAACAGTGGAATCACTTGAACACAAACAGCACGCTTCCCCTATTACAAACTCACTGAGTCCTTTCAGCTTAAAAAAAATTAATTTTTTTTATTTTTAACTTTTTAATTATTTTTTTTAAATTTATTTATTTTAGAGAGAGAACGAGCCTGGGAGGGGGAGAGGGAGAGGGAGAGAATTTCTGGCAGACTCCCCGCTGAGTGCAGAGCCCTCACATGAGGCTTGATCTGAGGACCCTGAGATCATGACCTGAGTGGAAACCAAGAGTCAGACGCTCAAGGGACTGAGCCATTCAGGTGCTTCCATCTGCTTTTTTTCTTTTTTTTTTTTTTTAATGATAGATTATCAAAATGTAATTCCTATACCATACAACTCACCCATTACAGTGGGCAACTTAGTAGTTCTTAGTATATTCACAAGGCTGTGCAGCCATCATCACAATCAAATTTAAAATATTCTCATCACTCCAAAAAGAAACCCTGTGTTCGTTAGCACTCACTCCCCATTTTCCCCTAACCCCAGCCCTAGGCAACCACTTGTCTCTTCTTGGTCTTTATGGATTTGCCTATTCTGAGCATTTCCTACAAATGGAACCATACAATATGTGGTCTTCTGTGGCTGGCTTCTTTCACTTTGTGTCACATTTTCCGGGTTCCCCCATTCTACTGCTAAATAATATGCTAGCATATGGCTATACCACATTTTATTTATCCATTCATCAGCTGGTGGACATATATTTCCACTTTTTTATCACAGATCTTATAGCTATGAACATCTATGTATAAGTTTTTGTGTACACTATACACTGAGGAATGGAACTGCTGGGTCATCTAGTCACTATACGTCCAGCCTTTTGAGGAATGAGCACTGCTTTTCACAATGGCTGTACCATTTTACCCTCCCACGGGCAGCATATGAAGGTCTGGAGTTTGCCATATTCTCCACAGCACTTAACAGTATGTGTGCTAGTGGGAACAAAGTGGTATCTCATTGGGGTTTTACTTTTTTTTTTTTTTAAGATTTTATTTATTTACTTGACAGAGATAACAAGTAGGCAGAGAGGCAGGCAGAGAGATGGGGGGGAAGAAACAGGCTCCCTGCTGAGCAGAGAGCCCGATGCGGGGCTCGATCCCAGGACCCTGAGATCATGACTGGAGCCGAAGACAGAGGCCTAACCCACTGAGCCACCCAGGTGCCCTGGGGTTTTATTTCTTATTTATTTAATGTGCTATTGGCCATTTGCATCTCTTCTTTGCAGAAATATGTATTCCTTTTTTAATTTTTATTTTTTTAAATATTAAGTAATCTCTGCACCCAAAGTGGGGGTCAAACTTACGACCCCAAGATCAAGGATTGCATGCTCTACCAACTAAGCCAGCCAGGTGCCCCACCTTTGCCCATTTTTAAATTGGGTTACTTGCCTTTTTATCATTGGGTTATTTTTATTGAGTTCTGAGTTCTTCATATATTCTAAATTCAAATCCCTTATCAGAGATATGACTTGCGAATATTTTCTCCCATCCTGTGCTTGCTTGTCTTGGTATTTTCTTGGTGGTATCATTTGAAGCACCAAGTTTTTAATTTTGATGATGTTCAAATGTATCTATTTTTCCTTTTCTTAACTGTACCCCTGGCATTATGTCAATTTTTGCCTAATCCAAGTTTACAAATGCATACATCTATGTTTTCTTCTATGTGTTAGCTTTTACATTTAGGTTTTTGCTCACTTTTTTTAAGATTTTATTTATTTATTTGACCGAGAGAGCCAGAGAGCAAGCATGAGTGGGGGAGGGGCAGAGGGCGAGGGAGAAGCAGGCCTCCCACTAAACAAGGAGTCCCATGTGGCACTCCATCCCAGAATCCTGGGATCATGACCTGAGCCGAAGGCAGATGCTTAATGACTGAGCCACCCAGGCACCCTGGTTTTTCCTCCATTTTAATTTTTTTTTTTCTTAGATGGTGTGAGGAAGGGGTCCAAATTCATTCTTGTTCATGTGCATATCCACTTGTCCATTTGTTGAAAAGTCTCTTCTTCCCCATGAATGGTTTTGACATCCTTGCCAAAAATCAGTTTACATGTGAGGGTTTATTCCTCGGCTCTCAATTCTATCCCGTTGGTCTCTTTGTCTTTCCTTATGTTAGTACCCCACAGTATTCATTACTGTAGTAAAGCTTTGTAGTAAGCTTTGAAATCAGGAAGTGAGACTTCCAACTTTGTTCTTCTTTGTTCCTTGTATTTCCATACGATTTTTAGGTTAGCTTCTCGGTTTCTATAAAGAAGCCAGCTGAGGGACGCCTGGGTGATTCATTGGGGTAAAGCCTCTGCCTTCGACTCGGGTCATGATCCCAGGGTCCTGGGATCGAGCCCCACGTCGGGCTCTCTGCTCAGCGGGGAGCCTGTTTCCCCCCCTTCTCTCTCTGCCTGCCTCTCTGCCTACTTGTGATCTCTGTCAAATAAATAAATAAAAATATTAAAAAAAAAAAAGCCAGCTGAGTCAACAACCCTTTGTGGTAGGAGCATCTTATCCCGATTTTTATTTTTAAAGATTTTATTTATTTATTTGACAGACAGAGATCACAAGTAGACAGAGAGGCAGGCAGAGAGAGAGAGAGAGGAGGAAGCAGGCTCCCCGCTGAGCAGAGAGCCCAACATGGGGCTCGATCCCAGGAACCTGGGATCATGACCGGAGCCGAAGGCAGAGGCTTTAACCCACTGAGCCACCCAGGCGCCCCTCTTATCCCGATTTTACAGATGAGAAAACTGAGGCCTAAAGAAGTCAAGTCAGCTCCTCATAGTCGCGTGATTAGGAAATGGCTGAGCCCATTGTTGAGACCTCATCTGTCAGATGCCACCTGGGCCAGACCCCCACCTCAGCTGCAGGGGTTGCCATGCTTCTCACTAAGAGACAGAGCTCATCATTCTTAACAACAGAGCATAAGCTCTGGGCTACCTCCCAGGAGGCAAAAGGCTGTTTCTGGCCAGTGAGCCACCAGCTGGAGTTAGAGAAGGTCCGCCATAAGGTGGCACGTGAGGAGAGCATGGCAGAGAAATCACTCCTTCTCCTGGGGCTCCAGTTCTCCCTACCCAAGCTGTAGTCCTAGTAACTGGGGGGCTTAGTCACGGGAGAGATGGCCCCAAACTTCCAGGCACAAAACTCCCCTGTTGTTTAACCCAAGATGGTACCGTACTAGCCAGGGATTGGCCAAAGAGTTTGTTCTTTGTAGCTTCCTGACAGTGTCCCCAGCATTCCAGTTAGATGTCCTGTTCCTGCATGCCTGTCTCCAACAGTTTCTGAGTCGTCGTGGGTATACAAATTCTGTTGTGGGAAGCCAGATCATAAGGCAAGGAAGTAAGTGCAGGGACCTGCACAGCACAGGACGTGATAGGCATTCAGGGGAGAAGGAGCCCTGGGCTGTGGGCGTTTTGGAGTGAGGGTCAGGGCCAGACCCTGCGGTGTGGCAGTGGGCACATGGCACAGGTGACTATTTGTGTCCTTGGGAGACCCAAGTCCAGGGTACATCCCTCTTGAACCCAAGGAGCAAGGTCTTCCCCTCTCTGGGCAACCTGGCTCCCTTGGGCCTTTTCTCCACCATTCCTCTCCTCTCCCCTTTCGTGCCCTGGGTGGCCCCAAGAGAGCCAGGGAAGCAACAGAGTTCTCAAATCAGACCCTATTAACTTCTTTGTGAGAGGGATGTGGGTCTAGATCTCCCCCTGTGTGACCTTGGCCTGAACCAGCTTTGGTTGTTCCCACTCCTTCATTTACCGTTTCCAATCCAGATCCCCCTTTCCCCGTCCTGAGCAAGATGACTCCCTGCCCCACCACCCTTTATCTCCCTGTCCTTCCCTCTAGGCTCTGGAGCACAGTCCAGTTTTGAGGGTCTGACTGAGTAGAAAGGGCTCCACGCAGGGTGTAGCCATCCCAGGTCCCAGCCCTGGCCCTGCCTCTAACTTCCCTGTCCCCTTGAGCTACTCCTGCCCTGCATCTGTCTCATGAGAGAGACTGTGGTCCTTTCCAGTGCTGGCATTATGGGCTCTACCAACCCCGGCTAGTGGGGCTCTTAGGCCCGAACCTGCCTCCTTGGCCCCCTTACTGCCTGTGGAGAGGGAGCGGGCCATGGTATTCACGGGGACCTGTCCCCGCTCCCTGTGGCCTCAGGACTGAACACCAGGATCCCTCTTCACTGACGATAGGGATGTGACCCATAAACAGGGCTTGTGTAGGATTCAGGAGCACCCCTGTCCTCCTGCAGCCCCAGCAGCAGCCCCTTCTGGCTGGGCCCTCTTGGGGATAACTTCTTGCTCAGCCAGCCCCCGGTGTCCACGTGTTCTCCACCTGTTCCCTGAAGGGGTCCTGTGATAGTTTTAGAACTGGTCCCTAACGTTGACTGTACTCCCATTGGATAGGGCTGGCCGCACTGACTTGCTTCTAATGAATGGAGCAAGGCAGAAGTGACACCACGCGCAGTCCAAGGTTAGATTCGAAGTGATGATGCAGCTTCGGCCTGGCTCTCTTTAGCCCCCTGTCGTTGGACCCCAGCCACCATGCTTTGAGGACGCCCAGGCCACTTGGAGAGGCCACATGGGGGTGTGGGACCCACAGCCAGCATCAGCCACCTGACATGAGAGCCGGCGAGCCTTCAGATGAGTCCAGCCCCCGGCTTCAAGCCGCCATGATGCCCAGTAAAGCAGACAACTCTCCTGCTGAGCCCCACCCAGACTGCAAATGTCCGAACAAAATAGATGTTAGATCAAGCCACTAAGTTGTGGGGTGGCCTGTGACCGAGCATTAGACCACTGGAGCCGGTTGCAAGCCCAGGCCGTGGCTGCTTTCTGCCCCAGGACTGTGTGTGTGTATAGGGACCAGTGTCTTCATACGGGGTGGTTTCTTCACATTTCCAAATGCCTCCCTGGGGAAGGTAGTAGCATCTTGGACTCTTGGAGGGAACAGAGACACTGGGGGTTCACCTCGTCTACTCCCATCCCTGCAGGATCTGCTTGACCAGATGACAAACCCAGCACCTTCCCAGGCAGCCCTCGGGTGGCTGGTGGTGGTAAAGAATTCCTGTGTTACAAAGTTCTGCGTTAAGAAAGGTAAGGTATTATGTCGCTATTTGGGCTTGGCTCTTTTCTCCGGGAAAATCAGGGCAAGTCATCCACTTCCTCCAGAGACTCAGGACAGGTCCCATGGCGGCCTCAGGCTTCTCTTTCTCAGTTCAGTGTCCACACACCATCACTGTTTCTGGCCTGACCTGCAGGCCTCTTCTACAAGTGCCAGGACAGGGGCTTTTAAATGTTCTTTTAGGAGCAGAACCCTGTTTTCTCTCTCACGACCCTGAGGTCATGACCTGAGCCAAAATCAAGAGTTGGATGCTTAACTGACTGAGCCCCCCAGGTGCCCCCAGAACACTGTTTTCAAATGAAATCTCATGAAGAGCCTGACATACAAGATAAAAGTGGGGTTGTTCTTGTTGAGAACGAGCAGGGAGAATAGAATCCTCCTGCAGAGAGGCTCACCCCCAAACCCCTCGCTACAGCTGGAGAAGCCCAGCTTGCAAACCACTGTCCTGGTTTGCTCCTTGCAAAATGGACCTCTGGGTACAGAGCGCAGCCCTCTAGACCTATGGAGCTTCCCATTGGCCCTCCATTTCCACAGTAGAGGCAACACTGCCATTCTAAGCAGTTGTATTGCACCACTGTCCTTTACTAGGCTTGAGGCCCACTGAGACCTCCAGATCTTTGTCAGCACAACCACCTTAAAGCCAAGTCTCTTTTGGCCTATCCTAAGCTTTGTCAGCTCCAGACACCTGGCTTCAGGAGTCTGAACTGAGGAGCAGACAGGGAGGAATGGAGAGGCCTGGCCAGGAGTTATGGCTGTATGGCCTGGAAAGAGTCACTACAGCCAGATCCTGCTCCTCAGTTGTAGACTGGAGTCAAAAATAGTCCCTCCTGGTAGACAGTGCATGAGCAGTACCTGGCTCGGTATGGAGGGACTGGTCTCAGATTCCTCACTGCCAGCTAAGGAGGTACAGAGCTGCGGTCAGAATACAGACCCTGGCACTGGGTGGCCTGATCCAGACACAATCTCTGGTCCTGCCATAACTGGCTATGTGAGAGTTTAGACATTTCCTTTATTTATCTTATCCTTTCTCAGTTTCATCATCTGTAAAATATGGTGAGGATAACTAGACTGTCTACTTCCCCGGAAGGTTGTGGGGACCCAAGGACACTCCCTCCATGTGGGGGCCAGGGTGCATGGTGCCTGTAAGTGGTACACAGGGAGCAGCTGTTATTCTGGGCTCTGACCCTGGCACGGTCAGCCTGCCCCACCATTGGCCACCCTAATCCCAGCACTCCCACCCTTCCCCAGGACCTGACACAGCCATCAAAAAACTCAAGGTTCACTTTGGCAACAGGACTTTTATTCAGTCAAAATGAGTAGAGTGTGACAAAAGTCAGGCCAGGCGGTTCCAACCCCAGACCACTCTTCCCATGGAAGAGGGGGTTTCCAGGATGTTGGGGGTGCCGAGAGGCCAATGCAGGGACAGAGGGGATACTGTGTGGGAGTTCTGAGGGCCTTTGGCACAGGCCCAGCATTTGGGAGAAGGGGCAGACTGCCCTTTCCGAGTCCACATGGACAGGACTCCAGTCTTCTAGGAAAACACCACAAATTCTACCTTCTTCATCTAATTAACTAAAACTGGGGGGAGGAGGGTTCCCTAGAGGGTTAGGGATCAGGGACTTTATGGTCTAATCTCAGACTTAAGGAATACACTTATTTTTTTTCTCCTTTAAAAAAAAGTTTTCCTTCTATTTAAAAAAATGAGTTAACCAAAAATAGGTCTTTTTTTTCCTTCCTACTTTAAGTATTTCAAAAACCACCACAACAGAAAAGAGAAACAAGAAGTCACAAGAACATAAATCTTTAAACACACCTTGTATAAAAATATCTTCCAGCCACATCTGCTGACAGTGGTCGTTCCACTGTCCAGGGCTTGGGTCAGGCCGGCTGAGTCCCATGGGCTAGAGGGCCAGGCCACGTCTGCCAGGGAACCTCCCGACCCAACACCCACATACAGTGGTCACACACACACAACATTCCAGAGGACAGCCTGCTCCAGGGGCTCTGGGGCTGGACAGGATAGGAGACAGGCTTTAGGGCAACACCCCACCCTCGGAAGGCCCAGGCAGGGAGCCAGCTGTGGGGATCCCAGTCAAGGATCAGTTGGCCAAGAGGGTCGAAACCGGAGTGGACAGATGAGACAGGGTGGAGTGGTGGCAGCAGCCTGCTGGACGGTGTGTGGAGCGACAGACGTCAAGGAACACATTTCCTCTCATTTTTGGCTTTTTTTTTTTTTTTCACATTATCTTTGACTAATTCCATCTTTATTTCTGTAGGTCCTGAGAGGCCCACCACTGGTGACTTAGCCTCTGGCCTCCTCTCTCGGGAAGGGTAGAAGGTCTCGGGCAGGAAGAGGCGCCAGGAGGAGGGTCCAGTGATACAACACAGGCCCGGAGAGCTGGCGAGCCTTGAGGTAGAGGTTTTCTTTCACACCTGGAAATGGGGAAGTGCTTTTTTTTTTTCTTTTTTTTTTTTTTTTTTTTTAATTCTGGATAATAATCTGGGGAAGGAAAGGGGGTGCCCCTACAGGGGTTTGAGGTAGGAATGCATTTGGGGTTTTGTGGGGTGGGGGTGCTGAGGCCACGGCCCAGCTCCCTCAAGAACATTCATTCCGGCTGAGGTAGGTACTGAGAGCCAAATAGCAAAAATCCATCCTGAGAAAACAAGGTCGGTGGAGGGTGACAGTGTCAGGGGCCCAGCCACGGCAAGGGCGTGTTTTTTGGAGTCTAATTCATCTTTTTTTTTTTTTTTTTTAAAGGAAAACATTAGTTCAGTTCCATGTCATGTGGATATGAGGCAGAGGTGAGGGGGGACATTAGTCCAAGGGAGAGTTTCCTGCAGGAACCCCTCCAGGTCCTGGGGGGGGGATCCCTGCTGAGGCTACTTTTAGGTCTTGACCCCCTAAGGGTATCAGGACAGAAATGCTGGGAAGCCCCATCCGAGTCCCACATGACAGGAGAAATCTTGCCTTTGACCTGAGAATGGGGGGTTGCCCCCTCCAGAGCCTGCCAGACACTGGCTACTGTCCCGAGCGAGCTGGCTGGGCAGCTGGTGCCATGGGAGGCCGGGTAGCCTGTCCTTCACCTAGGCGGCCATGGCCTACGTCCTGGGGTGGCAGGGAGGCTGCAGGGCCTGCGCTGGGGTCCTTGGCTTCTGACACCATCTCCTCCAGAAGGCTGAATCCCTCGAGTGGTAGCACAGAGAACTGGGTCTCCTCACATAGGGCAGGGTCCCCAGGATCCTGCTGGGGAAAGAGCCAGTCCCACCAGCATCAGCATGAGGGTCAGAGCCCAAAGCCCCCAGCCAGAGGGTCAGGCCCTGACCCCAATCCCACTCGGGACTCTGGGCCACCCTGCCTGGTTCAGGCACTCAGAGAGCAGCACCGGCCCAAGCTCTGTACCTGGAGCTTAGTGAAGACCAATGACCCTGGCTTATGAGCAAGGTGAAGGGAGGGCAGGACTGGGACGTAGTCTGAGCCTGGGGTGGGGGCACTCACCATGTGTCTAGGGCCAGGTCTGGAGTCTGGCCGCCCCGCTGCCCCAGCTGGGGGGAACAGCTGTTCCAGTTCTTTCAAGTCCACACGCTTCTTATCTCGGCCCAGCTGGCCCAGCTCTCCCTGGCCCGCCCCATTCAGTGCCAGGATGCTAGGATCCCTTGGGCTCCGGGGGCCCTGAGGAGGGGAGAGCTGGTTTTCTACATCCTTACACAAGAGGACCCTAAGGGGTGAGCCAAGAATTAGGGGGAGGCTTTGGAAGGACGGAGCAAAAACAGAAGGCTGGACACAGCTCCAACTCTGCTTTCCCCTGCGCAAAGACCTTCTCTGGGCTACCCCCACCCTCCTTCCTGGGACCCACCTGCCCCTTTGGCCGAACAGGAGGAAGAGGACACAGAAGATGATGCAGGTGACCCCGATGTGGATGCCGATGACAATGCCTGTGGTGGACGTCTGGTTGCTGGGCTCCTCCTTCCGGCAGTCGCACGGTGGGCTCAGGGCTACGGGCAGGGGAAGGGAGGGAGCTGTGGCTCTCTGGCCCTAAGCTCCTGTGGACACCCAACTTCTGGGGGATCCTCCTTCCTCAGCTGTACCCGCCTCCATGTCTACATGGGACCCCAGCCCAACTTTTTTTGGCTCTCTTTACAAGTTACTGAGTACTGACTTTGTGCCCAATACTGGGAATAACACTTTTACACCATTGATGAAAGGACCATTTGATCCTTACCACGGCTTTATAAAGTCCCTGTTTTATAGAGGACAAAACTGGGGCTCAGAGAGGTTAAGTAACTTGCTCACGGTCACACAGCTAGAACGTCATACCGCCGAATCTCAAACTCAGCTCTAGGCCCGTGTTCTCAAGGGCTCCATGTGCGGTTATACTCTCCCACCTTCCCAGTGTCCCTGTCCCCCTCCTGCCCCGCCCCCTCCCAGAGCCCGGCCTCCCTTCCTGAGCACCACTTTTGAGCCCCGCAACCGCTCCCCAACCTACCTGTCCTCTCAGAGGCTCCCCTCAAGGACACAAAGCGGACTGTGGCATTGCCCTCCCCGTGCTGGTTGTAGGCAAGCAGCTTCACCTCATACACTGTAGTGGGGTCTGAGGGAAAGGCAGTGCTGTGCTGAGTGACCTCCCCAGGCCCCAGCGGCAGCTCTGGTGCAGCAGGGCAACAGAGGTGACCCCTGCGCCCCACCTCCTGGCACCAGGCACCACACTCCTGCCCGCTCCCCCAGCGTGGTCTGCGTCTGGCTCACCAAGCTGGCTGAGATTGTAGGAGGAGGCGGTTGCAGGCAGCAGGATGGGGCCGGTGAAGGAGGCTCTGCTCGCTGGGCGGTAGAACAGCCTGAAGCCGCCCTCGTGCTGGGCCAGCCGGGGCCACGGCTCCCACAGCAGCTGCAGGGACGAGCTGCCCACGACCCGCACCGACAGCGGGGGAGGGGCGGGGGCTGCGGGCAGAGGAGGCTGAGATGTGAGGGGGCGGGCCACCCGGGACCCTGACCCCCATGAGCCTGGCAGTTCCTCTCTGACCCAGGGCCTCTGCTTGCTCAAGGACACCTTTACGTGGATTGGAAAAGGACGCCCCTTCCTCAGGTAGCCCCAGACCCCACTCCGCCTCGGGGCGGGGCTCCCACTGGGGGTGCATGGTGAGCAAGCTTGCGTGCACGGTTGCTGATTCCGGGACTCACTCTTAGTACGTGCGGCACCCAGGCCTCACCTTCGCCCAGGGTGCTGGTCAGCACAGGGGCAGAGGCGGAGCTGGCCCCCCTCGGCGTGTAGGCCTTGATGTAGAAGCTGTAGGCAGTGGAGGGCTCAAGGTCGCTCACCAGGTGCTGAAAGGTGCTCTTGCTGACTGCCTCCTGGTACTCCAGCTCCGGAGGGTCTGGGGAGGTGAAGGGTAGGGCAGAGTAAGCCACGTGAGGGAGTCCTACCAGCGCTGGTGAGATGAGGGCATCCAAGGTGCAGGGAGGACAAGGGAGGGAAGGGGTTGGGTCGGGACACAGGATTGAAAGGGATGATCAACAGGGACTAAAAAGAAGGGGCTACAGAGTTCCCACTCACCAGCAGCCTTCCTGATGTGCAGGACATAGCCAATAATCTCCTTGGTGTTGACCAGGGGCTCATTCCAGGACACGCGGACCTCAGTGGATGACACGGAGACCGCCTCTACATTGAGGGGGGGCCCAGGCAGCCCCTCAGCCCACAGCACGGTCAGCCTGGCACTGGCCTGGGAGGAGCCAGCACTGTTCTCGGCCACACACTGGTAGATGGCCTCGTCCTCAGGGCCAATTCCAGAAATTGTCAGAGTGCTGCAGGGGGAGGGAGCACCTTAGAGCCTTTCCTCCTCCCAGAGTATCCCTGAGGTCTGGCCAGATCACCCCATTTGAGAGGTGGAGAAACTGAGCCCCTCCAGAAGGCAAAGAACTTGTCTGAGGTCCCTCTAAGTCAGGGTCGGACCTCGAACTCAAACCCAAGCCTCCGTATCCAGTTTCACGCTCTTTCCCCACAGGAGGGCAGAACCTGCTCAGGCCATACATCCAGGACCCCTTCCCCGCACCCCCCCCCCCACCGCTTTCCCCATTCCCACCCCCCCCACATGCCTGTTGTTGTTCTTGAGCCTGACGTGGCCTCCTGGCCCCAGCACCTGTCCGTTCTTCAACCACGTGACATGAGGGGGCGGCTCACCCTGGGCTTGGCAGGTGAACATGGCTGTGGTCCCAGCTGGCCTGGAGATGGACTGGGGGTGCTGGACAAACTCGGCTGGGGCTGGGGCGGGGGGCAGAGAGAAGCGGGAGCAGCCATGAGGGGTAGGTGGACGGGCACTAGACAGCTGTGAGTGAAGGGATGGGGAGGGTAGAGGGACAGGGTGGGCTCCTGTTGCGCAAGTCTCCATTGAGTCAGAGCCTTTGAGAACCCTCCAGGTGGGGCCCGCCCTCCACCCCCTGCCCGGGCTGCAGGAGATGAAGACAAGCCCCACCTCACTGGCCCCAGAGAGGCAGACCCAGGAGAAGACTCCATTTTAATGACTATTTAAAAGACTGACATTTGTATCCGAAAGCAATCAAGCTGAGCTCCCTGTTCAGGAAATTGTTAAATAAATAAATGTGCTAATAGGTTTGGCTGCACCTCGAAGGCTGTAATGACGGGGAGATGGATGAGCCTCAGTACCAGCTCCCCTCGCCCCTACATGCAATATCCCCCTCCTCCAATCCCAGGCCTCCAGCTTCCATTAACACCCGAGAAATGAAATGCTCCATCACTTTCATTTGGACAGATTAACGGCACATGGAATGCTAAACAAACAGGCATTTAAGTTCCTAATTCCCCTATCTCCCACCCCTTCCCCAGCTCTCTGGGAGGGAACCACCCCAGAAAGCCCCTGAGAATGGGATCCCAGCCCAGTTCACAGGGACAGTTGAGCCCCAGGGCAGGAGGATGGACAGGAGGACGTGATCAGCTTCAGAGGCTGACACCCGCCCCTCCCCCTTTGCCCCCTCCCTTTGCACTGGAGACCAGCCCTGCGCGTGGCAGGAGCTAGGGTGTGAGTGTGAGAATGACAAACACCTGAGAGTGTGCAGGCAGGTGTGAGCATGCAGGTGCCACATGTTTGTGAAGGAAAACAGGGACATGTGTGAAGAACACAGGGGTGTGGGAAGCAAGAGCGATTATAAAATGGGAATGACTGGCGGCGGGGGGGGATGGCACGGGCACCCAGAGAGACATGAGGGGCTGATAACCTAGACAAGACCTGCATTCCCCTTCTCAGCACACACCTTCCTGGAGGAGAGGAGGGAGCTGCCTTTTGGCCTGGAGGCCTGGCGAGGGGCAGAGGCCAGGGTTAGGAGGAGTCCAGGGTCCCGAACTTGGGCCAGGCTTGGTGATGAAGCCAGGAACGAATGGGGCGGGAGGAGAGGGCTGTGGGGCCGGGGAGCTCCCTACCTTGTACCACCAGCCGGCCCTGCGCTGTTCTCCTCACCCGGGTGCCCGGCCTATTGGCCGCGCAGACATAGACGCCGGAGTGCTGGACCGTCACGTCGGAGATGATAAGATTTCCAGTGCCCAGCACCTGGATGCCCTCCACCCCAATGGGGCGGCCATCTGGGGGTTGGGGGAAGAACGTGGAAGAGGGCAAGTGAGGAATGGTCCAGATTGTTCGGCATTCCACCTGTGTTCCAGGGAGCCTTAATCTTTCACTTTGCACCCTTCCTCCCAAGCATCAGGGCATTGTGGAAGAAGCTGGAGCAGCTCTGAAAACTTGCCTAGCAGCAGAGACCTGGGCTCTGATTCTGCCTTTTTCACCGATTCACAGGCAACCTTCAAGTTCCTTACCCTCGGGGAATTAAGGGGTTTGGATTAGATGGGTGTTTCCCAGCCTGGTTTGTCTCTCTCGAAAACAGTTCCACGCTCAAATTTTTCATTCCACGTGTGGACTGTCACACTGCCCTTTAATATAAAGGCTCTGAGAAGTCCCACCTAAAGGGACCTGGTTAAATCTGTTTCCCGAAGTCGTGAGACGTTAGACCACCGAGCCATTCTTTCCTCCCTGTATGCTTTGGGAAATATTGGACCAGATGGTCCTTGCAGTGCCTATGGGCTCCTCCTAATGGTGAGGCCACTCTTTCCAGCCTCTCCCAGGGACTGGGCCCTCCCCCCACCCAAGGATCAGATTAGCACAGTCAGAGTGCAAGGAGACCGCTCCCCATTCAGACGCTGAAGTGGTGAAATCTACTCCATTATCCTGCCTGCCGCCCCCTCCTTCCCCGGGCCCTCAGCCGCTACAATGTGGCACAGTCTCCTTGTGAATGCGACCCCACCCCATCCCCTCCAGACTCTCCTTCCCCTAGTGACCTTTCCGCTCAGACAATGTGGGCCCATCTGCACCCTTTCATTTCTCTCCTTCAGCTGCCTAGGGATTTAGGCTGGGGATTTAGGGGGCCAGGCTAGAGACTGGGGGGCCCGGAGACAGGGTGTGTGACAACTGGCTGAGATTCTGAGGGGTCTGGAGTTGCACTGCTGGGGAGTACAGCCACGGTCATGAGGGGAGGGCCACGCAGGAGGGAAGGGACCTGGGGGAAGGAGAGCTGCCGAGGGTTTCTGGAGAGCCCGATGCCAGCAAAGCAGGACTGGCCCAACTGGATGAGGTAACCCAGGGAGCTAAGCCATCCATGCAGGGGGAGGGGGAATGTAGTGGGCAGGCCGACCTCCCCAGTCCAGCCAAGCAGAGGGAAGCTTACCCCTCCATAAGGCCCCAGAGAGCACAGACCCCCATGGAGAACAAACAGGATTCCAAGTCCCCCACCCCCACAGCTGGGTGATGAGACTGCCCTCCCAGGGGGTGGGACAGGGGTGGGAGAGGCAGGGGCTGTAGGACAAGGCTCACCCAGGCGGCTCCAGGACACAATGGGGCGCGGGTTGCCTGTGGCGACACACTCAAGCACAGCGGTCTGGTGCACTGTCAGGGTGAGGTTCTCGGGCCCCACGAGAATCATTGGCTCCTTGTAGGCCCCAGAGCCCGAGCCTGGCAGGAAGAGGCCGTGTTTTTTTAACTTCAGCTGTGACCCTTCCCACCTCATCCTACCCACAACCCAGGACACGGGGAGTGGGGAACAAGATCTAGCCCGGACACCAGGTCCTATGGGCCAGAGAGGGATGCGAGGGGTCCTGGGGCCTTGCACATCCCGCTGCAGCATCCATCCCGCTGCAGCATCCATCCCGCTGCAGCATCCATCCCGCTGCAGCATCCATCCCGCTGCTCCAGTCCCTGCAGGGCCCTCTAGCAATGGGAGAGCCCTGGGGGTGAGCGGAGGAAGGGCTTCCCCAGGGAGAGCTGAGCCAGAAAGCGGGCTGCATTCCCCTGAACCCACACCCCAAGGAGCATCGTGCTGTGAGTGGAGAAGGGTCTCCAGGGCTCAGCTGAACAGGATTGATCTTGATCTGAGAGTGAGAAGTCAGGGGGCTGGTGTGGGGCAGAACTAGTCAGAGCAAAAGACCCTCACCTGACACGGTGAGCCTGGCCCCGTGGCTGACCCGGACACTGGCAATATTCGAAGCCACACAGTGGAAGACACCGCTGTCCTCAGCCCGAAGTCCTGTGATCTGCAGGACCCCCTTGGGCAGCAATGTGTACCTGTTTTGAGGCGGGAGGCACAGCTGACCACCAGCACAACCATGGGTACCGTCAGTCACAGGGACACTGACATCACAGACACTGCTCGGTCCCCAGGTGCTGTCCCAAAGTCACGGTCATCCTCACAGACACACATTGGGACTCTCGCGCCAACCTTGACAACAATCACGCACAGTCCTCATGGATCAATCTACCAGCCTCGAATCTGGGCCCTGCTGGCCACACAGACACTTGATCTCAACATGGCTGCAGAAGCACCACCCTGGAGGCTGCCCGCCTCTCCGTCTTCCCTCCAGTTCTCCCACGAACACCTTACCTCTCGTTGTCCGTGTCAATGGGGACTCTGTTCTTCTCCCACGTGATCAGGGGTTTGGGAAGCCCATGGATTTGGCACTGGAAGCGGGCCACACCGCCCTCCTCTCCCACGGTGGCCTGGGGATGCACGTAGAAGTCCGACATGGCTGGTGAAAAGTAAGGACAGGTGTATGGAAGAGGCACACTGCTGAGGGGCCAGGGGCAGAGGGGTGTGGGGTCAGAGTCCCATGTTCTGGAGCCTCGGACCTCACTGCCCCCCACCCCGGGGAAGGGGGCTGGGAGTTTTCCTGGAGCTGGCAGACACAGGGCAAAGGCTTGGGGCAGGGAGGACACACCATCAACGACCCTGCCTCCCATCATAAGAGGCATCTCCCCCTAAGGGGTGGTATATGGCTGGGACATGCTGAGAAAGGTCTGGACAAAGTGTCAGACAACAAGCCTCTAACAAGGAGATCTTGGGCTGGTGATCCACAAAGTCCCTGTTCCCAAGTCCTACTCCCACTGTTTCAGCTGCTTTCAGATGTATCTTTATGAACTCCCCCTAAGGCATCAAAGGCCTGGGTATTATGCTGCCTGGTTTACAGAATAGGAAACAGAGGTCCAGAGAGGGGAAGTGGTTAGTCCCACGGTGCCCAGCGGGGACACCAGTCATCAGACCCTGCTTACTAGCACCCAGCAGCCTTTTTTTTTTTTTTTTGCCTTTCCTCAGCAACCCCATCCCCAGCTCTGGATCCACAGTGTCAGGATGCACCCCAAGAGGGTGAGAGGGTGGCATATCCATCCAAGGTGACAGCCTCTCAGAATACTGTCAGACCTACAATCTGCATTTCAATGTGTCATAAATATTCAGGGACTACCCTCCCCACCTTTTGGGGATCTGAACTGCTTGAACTCTGGTCTGAAGAGGCTGGGCCAGAGGGGCTCTGATGCACCCCCCCACACCCCACTTTTAGGCTAGTTAAGTGTCCCTACCCACCCTCATTCCCACCCATCCCCCTCCCACCCCCCACCCAGCAGCCCAGGGAAGGTGCCCCTCCCACGCGGGTTCCCAGCTTCAGCACTGGGGCTGCGATTTCATTAAAATCCACTTTGCTTCAAGTGCGGGAAGGCGGCTCACCATCTGTCCAGGCAGGCAGCCCCTCCCCTCCGGCACTCCATCAACTGGGACAGTTGTCCCCTCCCAGAAGGAGCCCTCCCCTGACAGCAGCAGCACGGGCACTGGAGCCCCATCCTGGTTCCTACCCCTGGCTCCCTGGTGAGGGTGGGCACACCCCATCTCAGGTCCCCTCAATCCCCTGGCTTGTTCTGGACTCCAGGGCAGCCCCGAAGGCCGAGCCTTTGTGCCCTTCTTCTCAGAGTCTCAGGGGGGCTGACTCTTCTGAGGCGCATTCTCCAACTCATTTGCATGTGGTTCATTAAATATAAACATGCATAAACCCCCGCCCGGCCGCCTCCTCCTCCTCCGTCACGGCCTCCCGGGAGTGCAGCTGATGGGTGTGAGCAGCTCCTTGCACACATGTGCAGGGCTGTGTTTTCTGGGAGGATGCGGCTGTGCCCACGTACATGGTCAGCATGTCCAGGGCTGGATGTGCGTGGGGGTTTGTAGGTCTCAGCTCCCGTGTCCCTTTATAAAGTGTGCTTGGGGGAGGGGGCCCTGTCAGAGCAGGAGGTGGGGGCAAGTACCCCGCTGGTGTCCCCATCAGACTTGGTGAGAGGGTCCCCGGAAAGCACTGTGAGGTCAGCCTGCCCTGTCTCGGGCCAAAGGCTGTGTTTGGCCGAGGACCTGCAGGTCAGCCCTGGGGCTTGCGACGGGGAGGCCGAGGCCCTGCTGGGTGCCCTCTACCACCTCTAGGCCTCAGCCTCCAGGAGGGCAGGGCTGGACATGGGCCTTGGGCGTGGAGAGGGCACCCAGGCTTCTGACTTGGCTGCCTGTGCGCCCAGGGCTCTGCCCATTCAGGAGTCAGGGAGCAGCCTGCCTCCTCCTCGCTCCAGCTGGAGAGGAGCTGGAAGTCCCCCAGGGATCTGGGGCGGGGCCTGATGGCTCTGCTGACTACAGATGCTGGCTTATAAAGGAACTGACTCCTTTTGTGTTGCTAGCCCCAGCCTGGGCTCCCTGGGGGCGCCTAGAGCGAGAAGCCAGCCAGAGGAGAGGACTAGGGCTAGAGCTGCTGCTTCGCAGGGCGCTGGGGATGGAGAAAAATCTGGCCTCTACCATCTCACCCCCTCCTCCTCCCCCCAAAACCAAACAAGGACAACAGCACGGGCTGAGTGTGTGGCGGAGGAAAAGGCTCAAGCAGGAAGTGGTCACAGATAAGAAGCCAGCCCAGTATCCTTCACACAGTGGACAACAGGATTCCTAACAGTCCCCTGGCGTCCCCTGGATGCAGCTGAGCCCCCTCTGCCCAGGGCTCTCCCCATTTCCCTCCCACCAGAGCAGCCCCCTGTGCCGTCCCTATCAACTCTACTAACTGCGGCTCTCCCCTCCCCACCATGTCCTCAAAGGGCAGCTTTGCTTTTAAAAGTAACTGAGAAGCACGAATCTGAAAGCCAACCCCTTCATTTTCTGGAGGGGTCACTGAGCCCAGGCCCTCTGCAGGGGTCCCTTAATTCTCCAGCAACTTTGTCACTTTGTCACTCTCCAAGGGCAGGTAACCCCAGGGTGGACTGCAGTTCAGACCAGCCTCTTCTCTTGGGTTGGGGGTTGGCACCATGTTGCAGGGTGAGGGAAGAGAAGGGGCCTCAGGAAGACGGTCTCTCGGTCCCACCCCTGGTTACACAGATGTGGCCCAGGAGAGGTGGCTGCAGTAGGAGGGGGTGCTCTTCTTGATTTGAGGCTCCTTCTTGCTTCCCCTTCCTCACACCCCTGCCCAGCCCTCCGGGCAGCCCTGTCTATTCCTTAGACAATGTCCAAGGGGGGTTGCCCTGAGACAGGGGTGGCAGCGGTCCACTCATCTGTAAACGAAGGGCCCTTCCAACCAGGACTCCCACTGCCTCCAGAAACAGGCTCTTGTCCACATCCACAATCCTGCATTCACCCCTCGTTCACAGGCAATTTTTTTTTCTTCTTATAGCAAGTGGGAGAAAGATTCTAGGGGCCACTTGGGCCTCCTCCCATCTCTCAGGGTGGGCCAGTTTGGTTCACAAGTCTGTCTTTTTAGCCATCAGAGAAATTCAAATCAAAACCACATTGATACCACCTTTCACCAGTTAGAATGGCAAAACTCAACAAGGCAAGAAACAAGTGATGGAGAGGTTGTGGAGAAAGGGGAACCCTCTTCTTACACTGTTCGTGGGAATGCAAGTTGGTGTGGCCACTTTGGAAAAGTGTGGAGATTCCTTAAGAAATTAAAAATAGAGCTTCCTTATGACCCTGCAATTGCACTCCTGGGTATTTACCCCAAAGATACAGATGTAGTGAAAAGAAGGTCCACATGTACCCCAATGTTCATAGCAGCAATGGCCATAATAGGCGAACTGTGGAAGGAGCCTAGATGCCCTTCAACAGATGAATGGATAAAGAAGATGTACTTCATAAGCACAACGGAGTATTACTCAGCCATCAGAAAGGATGAATACCCAACTTTTACATCAACATGAATAGGATAGGAGGAGATTACGCTAAGTGAAATAAGTCAAGCAGAGAAAGTCAATTATCATATGATCTCACTTCTTTGTGGAACATACGGAATAGCATGGAGGACAGTAGGAGACAGGGAAAATAAAGGAGGAGAAATTGTAGTGGGAGACGAACTATGAGAGACTATGGTCTCCAGGAAACAAACGGAGGGTTTTAGAAGGGAGGGCAGAGGGGGCTGGGTGAGCCCAGTGATGGGTATTAAGGAGGGCACGGACTGCATGGAGCACTGGGTGTTATACACAAACAAAGAATCATGGAACACTACATCAAAAGCTAACGACATACTATATGGTGACTAACATAACCAAAAAACCCAACAAGTTTGTTTTTGCCCTGGCTGCTGCTAGCATGCCACAGAGTCAGAGGGAAGATGTCCTTCGCCAGGTCTCTCTGGGGAGAGGATTTCTGGGCAACCATGGGCACAAGGGCCTGAGGACAGGACCTCTGAGCGTGCTGAGTCCTGAACCACTCATCCTGGAGACTACGGTGTGACTGGTAAGGGGATGCACAGGCCGCTGTTGTAGCGTTGTGTCCGTGCCTGGTGTGTGTGAGGGTGCTGCTGTGACATGTGGCCGTTGATGCTTTTGGTTAGGCAGGGACTGTTTTGGGTCCCTCATTTCAGGCCAGGTAATGGGAGGGGGTCATGGGCATTGGCTGGAGCCCTTCCGGTGTGAGGGCTAGAGTGACAGGGAGGACAAAGGCCTGCTTGGGGGCCACCGTGGAGAAAATACCTCTATCCCCCTGCAGTGTGGGAAGGACTCTTCCAGTCCCACCCTGCCCCAACCACGGGTACAGCCAGGCAGTGGGGCAAGGTGGGCAGAGAGAGCCCAGCAGTCCACGGGGCTGGAAGGGAGCAGGAACAGTCAGGAAATAGCTCCTGGACACCCCCTATAAATCACCCAAGGGGAGGGGGTCTCCTGAGAGCCAAATCTAGACCAGCTCAGGGAGGGGAGGGAGGACTTGCCTCCTGGTCCAGGACCTCTGGCGAGGTCAGGTCTGGATCTGATTAGACAGGCTCCAGGGGGATGCTGGGGGGCAGGGAAGGGTCAAGGCAGAGTGCTGGGAAGGAAGCTGGCAGCAACCCCCAAGCCTGGCCTCCCACTCTTGGACTACAGCCACACTCCTAACCGATGTATGATGACAAAAGGATCAGCGGGCATGTTAGGATAGAGAGTTCAAAACACACCCTTTGCAGAAGCCAGTGACACTGGGGGCCTGAGACACCAACTCCTTGCCCTCGTCCCCCACACCCAGCCAGCCATTCAAGAGGAACAACCACAATCTACAGGCGCCTCCAGAGGCCACTAAGGCCATCCCTTCCTTTTATCTGTTCCCACAGAGGATCAGGGACACCTGGATGCCTGGCCCTTCCTCAGACAGCTCAGGTGATCGTCCTGTTTTTCCTTACACCACAGACATGTCTGAGTCCCCTCTGCTTCTACCCACCGGCCCTCAATGTCCCCTCTAGAGTCACATTTTCCAATATAGCAGCCAGCTATTAAGCGCTTGAAATGTGGCCAGTCCACACTGAGATGGGCTGTAAGTGAAAAACACGCATTGGATTTCAAAGATTTAGTATAAAATAAAAAGACACTAAGCATGAAGGAAAGGCCACACCCATTAGGATAGCTACTGTCAAAGTAAAAACAGAAACAAGAACAAAACCCCTGAAGATAACAAGTGTTGGCAAGGATACGGAGAAATTGGAACCCTTGTGTGCACTACTGGTGGGGAAGCAAAATGGCGCAGCCGTAATGGGAAACAGTGTATGGCGGGTCTTCAAAAAATAAATAGTTATCATGGGATCCAGCAATTGCACCTCCCTGTATAGACAAGGATATAAATAAAGAATTAAACACAGGGTCTCAAAGAGTTGTATACCTATGTGCACAGAAGCTTTATTTGTAACAGCTGAAAAGGTGGGGGCAGTCCACGTGTTCATCAGTGGAGGAGAGAATCAACACCATGTGGTACGTACATACAAAGGAGTATTATTCTGCCTAAAAAGGAAGACATTCTGACACATGCTACGACATGGATGAACTTGGGAGGACATTATGCTAAGGGAAATAACCCAGACACAAAAGACACTGCATGATTCCACTCAGATGGGGCACTTAGAGTAGCGCCCTCCTAGACGCACAAAGCCAAGTGCTGGCTGCCAAGGCCTGGGGGAAGGCGGAAATGGGAGCTGTTGTTCCATGGAAACAGAGTTTTACTTTCGGAAGGTGAATTCTGGAGATGGACGGTAGCGATGGTTCACAGAATAACATGAAGGTACTTAACGCCACTGAACTGCACCCTTAAAAAAAACGGTTAGGGGTGCCGGGGTGGCTCAGTCAGTTAGGTGTCCGACTCCTGGTTTTGGCTCAGGCTGTGATCTCAGGATGGTGAGACTGAGCCCTGAATTGGGCTCCGCACTGGGCATGAAGCGTTCTTGAGACTCTCCTTCTCCCTCTGTCCCTCCCTGCCTCCACCCCCCTGCCCAAACAATGTGCTCTCTAAAATTTAAAAAAGAAAAATTTTTAAAAACCAGTAAGTTTTATGTGTATTTTACCACAACTTGAAAATTGGAAAAATAATTGTAATTGATAGTATTAATTAATAATTTAAAATACTGGGGCTCCTGGGTGGCTCAGTCATTAAGCATCTGCCTTCAGCTCAGGTCATGATCCCAGGGTCCTGGGATCGACCCTCAGAGTGTCAGTCTGGGGCTTCCTGCTCAGTAGGGATCCTGCTTCTCCTCTGCCTGCTGCTCCCCCTGCTTGTGCTTGCATATTCTTTCTCTGTCAAATACATGAAATCTTTATTTGTAAAGATTTTACTTATTTGTCAGAGAGAGAGCGAGCACATAAGCAGGGTGAGCGGCAGGCAGAGGGAGAAGCAGGATCCCTGCTGAGCAGGGAGCCTAAGACTCAGGGCTCCATTCCAGGACCTGGGATCATGAACTGAGCCAAAGGCAGATGCTTAACCTGACTGAGACACCCAGGGGTCCCATAAACAAAATCTTAAAAAAAAAAAAAAATTTGAAATACTGATTACAAGTTCAAATAATTTTTTTAAATATTTATTTCTTTGACAGAGATTACAAGTTCAAATAATTTTTTTTTAATATTTATTTCTTTGACAGAGATTACAAGTAGGCAAAGAAGCAGGCAGAGAGAGAGGAGGAAGCAGGCTCCCTGCAGAGCAGAGAGCCCCATGCAGGGCTAGATCCCAGGATGCTGGGATCATGACCTGAGCCGAAGCAGATGATTTAACCCAATGAGCCACCCAGGCGACCCTCAAATAATATTTTAAAGACCTGGTTCACAAAAATGCAAAAAAACTTATTAATAATTTAAAAATGACTATATTGGGGCACCTGGCTGGCTCACTTGATATAACATGTGACTCTTCATTCTGAGGTTGTGAGCTCAAGGCCCATGTTGGGCATAAAGATTATTTTAAAAAATATATAAATACATAATAAATAAATAAAAATATTTTTTATTATATGTTGGAATAGTAGTTTAGCTATATTAAGTAAAATAAAACTGATTATTAAAATTAACTTTGCCTGTTTTTTTTTTGATAAATGTGACAGACTCTTAGAAAATTTAAAATTAGCTATGTGGCTCATATCTTATTTCCACTGGACAGTGTTCCTCTAGAAGACAAACAATTTTGTTCTTCACACAACAGTCTTTCAGATACTTGAGGTCTGGGTTGTTCCCTGAGAAAGATCTTCAGAGGTAAAACACCCTTCACTCCTTCAAGCCACTTGCGATGTGAAACGATGTTCAGATGTCTTGAGCCCAGAGACCCTCCTCTAGCCAAGCTCTAGGTGGGCAAGGCTCCCTTAGAGTAGGGCATCTAGAAATGGCCAGAACCCCGTGGGGCTGGTCTGAGCCTTTTATCACCATAGGACCTTGACCAGATTTCAGCCATAAGCCACAGTGAGTATCCCTGTGCTGTCCAATATGGTAGCCACTAGTCGCATGTGGCCATTTAAGTTAAAATTGTATCAAACTGAAAAATTCAGTTCCTCTGACTTACCAGCTACCCTTCAAGCACTAAAGAGCTACAAGTGGTACATTATGGGCCTTCACCAATAGAATATTTGCATCATCACAGAAAATTCCACTGGTCAGTGCTGGTCTAAATCCAAGACAAGGCCTCAGACCCCCTAGCTGCCTTCTCTCTTGCTGCCCCCGCTGAGAATCCCCTTCCTCACCACCTTCAGCACTAGCCTAGCATTGTGCCCCCGCCCCCCGCCTCCCTCTGCCCTTGGCCACGTGGACCCAGATGGCTGACAAGGCCCATAGTTGATCATACCCTAGGGCTAGCACACTGTGTGACAGAGAAGGCCTCATGCAGCAAGATTTTTAGCTCCTAGTGGGGAAATAGTTGCTAAGAGCTTTTTGAGGTGGTGGGACAGTAAATGGTATGGGCTCTGGAGTCAAACAGAACTATGTTCAAAACTCAACACTGCCACTCTTAGCTGTGTGACCTTGGGCACGTGACGATCTCTCAGAGCCTCTCCTTTTCCACTTATAAAATAGGGAGGAAAACAGCTCATGTTGCTAAGCCAATGAGATAGATCTGTAAAGTGCTTAGCACAGAGTAAACCCTTGCTACCGGCTGCTGAGAGAAATCAGTAGAATCTTGAGTGAAAGGGAGCTGAGAAGTTATGGGAAAAGATGGTGGGCTTACGGGGAGAGGGAAGAGAAGCTACCTTTTCCAAGGGGGTGGCCATCTTCCCTCAGAGAGGCTAAGGCCCAGAGAGTTAGTGGTAGGACCTTAAACCCTCTAGAGAAGTCAATCAAGACAGAATTTGCAAGGCCTGAATGGTGAGGGAGTGTCCGTGCCAGGGGAGGGGGCAGTCAGGTGTAAACCAAGCACAGCTTCTTCTATCTCACCGCAGCCTGGGGCTTCACAGAGGCCCCAGTAGGCGAGCTGTCAGCTGGAAGAGGCCATTGGGTAATTGAGGACTTGATTTCTCTAGTAAAATGTTTATGAAGCCCATAAACTCATGCCTTTATTGGCCAGGCTCATTCCGGGGGATGGATGTGGCTCTCTGAGGCACAGTTAAAGCACCTGCTGAACTCAGGCACCCGAGGGCTACTCTGGCCTCCGCCCAGACCCACCAGGCAGAGTGACCCCTGGAGGGCAAGGAGGCCAGCCAAGTCCCATCTCCAATGTTCCTTACACTCCCCAAAGCACTTGTAAATGTCCTATCTCTAGATTGCATGGGAAGGAGGGAGGTGGTAGCAGAGAACCTTGAGTCCTGGGGATTTGCCACAACCCCCAGTGGGATCCTGGTCTTGTCCTCGGGGTTATCTGGCCCAGGCTCACATTCCCCTGCACTCTGTCCCCATCTCCCTACTATCTCAGTCCCCATGCTGCCCCTTTCACTCTGTTAGGGAAGAACCCCCACATTGACTGGCCATTGCCATTTGGGGTGGGGGAAAGCATGACTTCAGAAGACTTGCATTCACTTCTCCAAGCCTCCAAAAGGAAGTCCGAGAGCGACTTCTGGTCCTGAATCCCAAGAGTATGTTTTTGGGGCTGCGGGTGCTTCTGGGGTTGGGTGGACCACATCTGCTTACAAACAGCCCCAGAGGACTGCAATCCAGAGGCCGTGCTCGGCTTCACTGGGGGTGATTGATTCCTCTGTGCCTTTGCCTGGTGACCTTGCTCTGAGAAGCCTCTGGATCCCTTTGTCTGCCTCCTCGCCTCCTTAAGCCCGTTACCCCCTGCCTCAGCCCTGAACCCCAGCCCCTCCCACTCCAACACCAGCTCACCACACCCCCCAGCCCCAATTCTAACACAAAAGGCAACTTTGTCTTTCAAGTCAGCAGCCATAAATCCACATCACTCCCCTCCCTTCTGGCAGCCACCTCTGACAAATGGGGGCCTGGATGGGGAGAGGTGGGGAGCAGTGGGAGGCCAACCTCGGCTTGGGAAAGTCCCTGCCTCCAGCTGTTGGTCCGCTGCTATAGGGCTGGGGAGAGATCAAACCTTTATGGCCTGATCTTTGATTCCAGTGGACTGTAAGGCCCGAGGCACAGATGCAGGGGGTGGGTGGGGGCCATCTGGGGTTTCTCTGCATCTCTGCACTGGGCGTTTACAACCCCAGGGGAATAAAACCTCTCAAAGCCCTACTTGTAATGATTCTGCCCATAATTTGGGGGCTCCCGTTCTTCCTCCAGATCAAGCCCCGAGCTCCTCTTCTCTGCACCCTCCAGCCTCCAGTGGGGACGCATGTGCTGAGAGACAAGCCATGCACCTGCCTTACACATTTGGGGAAGGGGAAGGGAGACAAGTATCACCGACCCCCGTGACCACCCTACCTGTCCCACTGCTAGGATTTTGAAAGCACTTCAAATATTTTGCCCTGGTTTCATCCCATATGTCAGACAGTGAGGATGTGTCCTGGTTTGGGGTGTGGGAAATAGAGTCACCTGCTGTGTTTCACGGCAGACCCACGGAGTGGACGGGGAAGCATTCATTTGACAGATACTTATTGGCTGCTAATGTGTAGGAGACCATGTCCTGGTGCCATTTTCCTCCCATCCCACAGGCCCTGTCCTTAGGGTTCCCTGCCCACACTCCTAAGAAATATCAGAAGGGTGAGAGCCCAGGGCCAGGATCCCAGGGACGATCACGGTAATAATTGCTCTGCAGAAGCCAATGGGTGTCAGAGGTTACATGTGACATCGGCATAACCCCGGCAAGTGGGGCCTGCTACCCCGTCTGGGGCTCAGGGAGCTTATGTGATACACCCAGTGACCGATGTTACAGCAAGCATTTGAACTTGGAGCCATCTAGCTTCACACCTGCATCACGCCTGGGGTGGGATGGGGTGGGATGAGGCGGGCACCTGTATTCCAACACTGCTCAGACAGGGCTGAGGATACCTGCATATGCGCTTACAGGAAAACACAACATCCTAGCCCTTAAGGGCACCGACTCAAAGTCAGAGACGCCCCCCTGACACAGCGGGCTTCCCGCAGGACAAGTTTCCCGATTGTAGCTAATGCAGATAAGCACCACTATAAGATGGTGTTACCGCCCCACTAATGCTCCCTGAGCCCACACGTTTCCTTAGCCCTATGAACACAAGTGTATGAACAAACCCAGATGCTGGACCCAGGATAGCTCTTCCCCGAGCATTTCGGAATCAGCAATCCAGGTCACCCAGTGGCAGGGCCTGGAGTGGTGGGGCCTGGAGGGCTACTCCCGTCCTCCTGGGCCTCATAAACCAGAGGAATAATCTGTTTTCCTAGTTTGGGGCAGAAGGGCAAAGCACTGTGAAATACCACGGCTTCTGTGGGATGATGGGCAGGGAGGAGGACGCGCTCGGAGGAGGAGGAGTTGTGGGACGAACTCAGCCCTGTTCACAACTGGATGTATGATTTTGAGAAAACCAAAGCCCCTCGCTGGGCCAGTTTCTTCCTCTAATATGAGGGAGTTGAGTGGGATGAGTTGTAAAAGCTCATCCAGCGTCCGCCTTTGAGGCTTATCTGCTTCTGAGCGCACCAGCCAGGGGTACAGCATCAGGGGCTGGGAGCCAAGTGGGGAATCCCTCTCTGCTTTAGATTTGAGAATGTCCAGGCCCAGCAGAGCCCCTCTCTATAGACCGCACGTCTCTGCCCGTGTCAGGGTCACCAATCTTCCTTGTGTAAACCTGCCCAAGCCCACAACATCCTTAACTTCCCGTCGTTCTGGTCAAGACACCGGATCTCTCTCACCTCCCGGAAGGGCGTCTGGTTAGGCAGCCCAGGCTGGAGCTATTAAGTAAATTGCTTTCACATGACCATGAGGACAACTCCACAAAAACAGACGCTTCCCCAGATTCCCAGAGTCATATATTAGGATCTGTAGGGATGAATGCTGCAGGGGTCGGGTAATGGACGGGTGACCTGGGATCATGCCTGCCTCTGTCACAGACTCCCTATATGGCCTTCCAATACTGACCTTAGTTTTCTCATCTGTAAAATGGCAGTGGGGCAGGACAGACAAGATCATCTCTAAGGTCCATACTAATATTAAGATTCTAGGATAACACTGGGTAAAGTCGTCCCCTCTGCATCCATGAAAGGACCCTCTCCTATTCTCACACCTTGATTCGATGCTGCTTTTTTGTTTCACAGCTCTACAGAATCTGTTGGCTCAACACCAAACCACAATAGATTAAGGCCTGCAGGTCCCCTACCCCAACAATATTCCAGAATAAGCCTTATCTGTTTGGGGGAAGAGGGAGGATTATATTCCATAAAAGGATTACAGAGTTTCTTGGTTGGTAAGGGGCTGTCAACTCTTGGAAATAGACTTATTTGCCCTCTAGTTGTCAGAGGTCTCCCAAAGCCCTAGGAACCATCTTCCACAAAGAGATTGAAAAGCTTTCCCATAAAATTCAAAGGAGTCACCACACGTACCCACACCCCTAACCTCTCCCTCTCCCTCTCTTACTAATAGTCATGCACCAGCTGCCAAGCTATGAACAAACCAGTGGGCCACTGCCCTATCCTTCTCCCTATCTCCCCCAACTAACTGGTCACCAAATCCTGGTGCATTGTCTCTCTTGCATCCCACTGCCTTGGCTTATTACTCTCAGGTGTTTCTGTAATAGCTTTCCCTCTCCAGCCTTCCCACTTGCAGCCCGCTGTCCCTCTTCTTCCCCCATCCCAAAGCCATAATTATCTTCCTAACCATCCAATATGACCCATAAACACCTTTGGTGGTTCTCCATTGCCTTCAATCAAAGCACTTTCGTTGGGATGCCATTTGACGTCTTCATTATTAGATCCTGTTTCATATTTCTGGCCTCAAAAGCCAGCTAATTCTGCCTTCATGTGGTTTGTAGTCTGACCGTGTGAGACAAGTTTGCCTTCCCTGGACATATTATAATGCTCACACTTCTATTTCTTTACTTCTGCTGTCCCCTGTGCCTGGGACACTTTGCTCCTTTCTCCATCCTCCACAGCAGCCCCATCCTCCACATCTCCCAAAGGAGGCAGAATTAATTGTGCCTCTCTCCTTGTCCTCATCTGTATTAGAGTCCATTGTTCACACATCAATCTACCTTCTAGCCATGAGTTCCTTACTGGAAGAGAACAGTACAGTACCTTTCCACCTTGAGTACCTAGAATAAACACTAGGTAAATAATAAGTGCTCACAAATTATTTCCTGAATGCTGACTTTGAGTCATATGGCTTGGGGAGTCCCTCCCCAATCATCCTCTCTTCCACGCAAGTCCCCACCCCACAACAATCCAGTGTCTGTTCTGGGGCAGGTTACCCCTCTATGGGAATCCCAGCTTCTGCAATGAAAATGAAGCAGTTAGGCTGGGCCACCGTTCTCACACCAGGAGGCCCGCTAACGACGCAGATTTCTGGACTCCAAGGCCTAGATGGAGAGCCTTTGGTCAGGCGCGGCGCTCAGAAATCTGTCTCTCTCTTAAAGCTCACAGGGTGTCTCAAATGCACAGCCTAACCCTAACCCCGGTCTGGCAGGTTCTTGAGAATCTGATCTCCTCTTAGGTTCCAGCATCCCAGGGGGGCAGATTCTCAGCCCCGCCCCACCCCCCCACCCCCCGCAGCTTTGCTCTAGGCCGGCTGATCCCCGCGGTGTGACTGCGACGCCACGAAGCGCAGAGCGAGCGGCAGGCGGGTAGACTGGCGTGCGGGAGCCCGGCCCCTGCGGGGCCCCAGGCTCAGTCCCCGGGACGGCGGGCGGGGTCAGCGCCCCAAGCCTGGGGCCCTGAGAGCCGCTCTCTCGGCGGCAGGAGTAAGTGGGACCATCTGCTCCTCTCCTCGGAGGTCAGCGCTTTGTGTCAAGCTCCCATCCCCCTCGCTCCTCCCCCGACCCCCCCGAGCTCTCCCGCCCCCACCGTGCCCTCTGACTCCCGGGACTCGAAAGAAAGAAGCCCTCGAGGTCATGATGAAAGTGGCAGTGTGATGGGGAGCGACAGTGGCCGCCGAGCTCGGGGCGCGGGCAGCCCGGGCAGGCGGCGGCGGGCGCGGGCCGGGCCGCGAGGAGCGCCGGGTCCCGAGTGCAGCGGCCCGGGGCCGGGCGGGCGGGCGGCTCCCGAGGGAGGCAGCGCCGGTTCCCACAGCCGGCCGGGCCGCCGGGCCCCTTTGAAGTGGCCGCAGCTGCACACCCCGACCCGCCGCTAATCCCCGCGGGGCGGGCGCCCTCGCCCCCCCGCATAGCGGTAGTGTCCGCGCTGAATGGCGCTGGCTAATTACCTCGCTCGCACCGCCGAGGGTGAATGAGAGAATCCGGCATTGTGCGCGGCGAATGGAGAAAATAAGACAGCCATTGTCCTCACACGCCAAACGAGGGTTTGATGTCGCTGGGGCGAGCGAGGCACCATTTCCCGCCTCCCCCTCCCCCCGCGGCGGCGCAAATTCCCCAGCTGGGCCCGGCCCCCGCGGCCAAGGGGAAACTGAGGAAGCCGCGCGGGAACAACCGCCCCCGGCTCCCTCCGGCCCCACCACCCGCTCCTCACCTGCCTTCTCCACCCGCCGGTTCTTAGGGCGCCTACTGGGCTCGCCCAGCGCTCTCCTCTGCCTCCGAAAACCAGGCTCGGCGCGGCGCTCAGCGGCCTGGTTAAACGTGGTTGGGAACACGTGAGACAACCGGCGAGGGAGCCGCAGTTTCCGGGGGTCGGTGCCCAGCTGCGTGCCACCAACCCACAGGGCTGGGGGAGTTCGGGGGATGGCTGGGAGAGAAGAGTACGGAAGGCACGAGAGGAAGACCCACGAAAGAAGGGGAAGGAAGAAGAGCTGCGGGGAGCCTGGACTGACGGAGGCACTGGCCTCCTCTGGGAGGAAGCTGGAAATGGTTGGAAAAGGGAGGTCTGAATTACTGAGGGTCAGGATGGGGTGCCCCAAGCACCGAGGCCACTGTTCTGATCCAGGCAGAGTGGCGGGCTGTTGGGTAAGACTGCAGCTCCAACCACAGGCCTGTGGAAACCCCACTCAGCATCAGGAATCCTACTTGCCCCAGGCTATCTCCCCTCACTTTTTAAGCAGGAAAGGGTGTAAGAGAGCTCAGTTTAGAAAGCAGAACCAAAGGCAATCAAGGTGCAGCCAGATAAGCTGATGAACACATTCTTTATGCATTCAATAGATTTTGTGGGCTACAACAGTCTGCCTTCTCTTTACCATCACCACCAAATAAGGTGGGGGTTTTTGTTTGCTTGCTTGTTTTTGGTTTGGGGTTTTTTTTGTTGTTGTTGTTTGTTTTGTTTTGTTTTTTAGAGGGGAAGGGGCAGGAGATTACAACTCTCAACATCAGGAAGGGTCTTATCTCTCTATCCCTGAGCCCTTAGCTCAGAAGCAGGTAGGCACAGGGTAGTAGCTCTTTGAGAGCTGTTGATTTGAGAACTGAGCTGCTTTAATATCCCTCAAGTCCACATATCCTTTTCCTGGAAGCATGCACTTCCTAATCCCTTCTGATGGGCTCTTAGACTCTTTCTGCCTTAAAGGAAGAATGTTATACATATGTTCCAATGCCCTTATCAAATGATAAAAGGGTATGGTCTGTTGCTCTGATCAACAGGAGGCTGTCGGGCTGAACCAGTAGCCCTCAGTTAGCACCGATGATTAGATGCTCATCGTGGCTTTCTGAAGCTGCAATCCTTTCTAATGTTTGAGTGGCCACAACTGGATTATAGACCCGTTACAGGCAGCGCATAGCCAGACTCTTAAACAGGACCAACCATTTACCTACCCGTTCATCCATTTGAGAATAAAATTTGAGAATTTTATTTGAGAATAAAATTAAAGAATGGAAAACACTGTTGAGCCAAAATTCTGCCTTGCTCCAACCAACCGACCATAATTAATGGTAACAAGCACTAGCTGTTAACAGTGATACAGGAAAAGCATGTTTTTAAAAGAGAGGAGATTGTAGGTATAGCTTACTGTTTTTCTGACTCAATCCTGAACCAAGGTTTAATCTAACCCTGGTCCTACCCTCAGATGTGGTAATAATGTTTATCTTTATAATTCTCCTAGTTCTGTATCTTAGAGTCTTTCTACCCCCTCCCAAGGGTCCACACTCCTAAGCTTGCTGGGCATCACAGCACCCACCTGCTGCTGGTGAACTACTCCTCCGCTTAGGCCAATCCGCCTAGTTAGTTGATCTGCCTAGTTAATTGGTTTCGAGAACAACAAAAACAAAACCAAAGGATAATGCAGGGCTGCTGTGGATGGAGTAAATGTGGGAGGCCTGAAGCCCCCCCAATCTGGCCTCCCTCTTTCCCCATCTCCAGCCCCTGTGCCCCCTCCACAGACTCAGGGACTCTAAGGAATGATGCTTAAAGTCCCCTGAGTTAGAGGAAAAAAAGGATTTATCCAAGGAAACAAGACAGTTAGTAGCAGTTAACTAACTGGAATTAAAAACTTGAAAAAAAAAAGGTAATTAGGTAGATCAAAGATCATTCTGATGACATACAGGCCACCAGCTTTACTTTAAAAGACTAAAATGACCATTCAAACAGAAACTACAAATACAATTATGACTCTATGTGTGCCTTTATGGTTTGCCCAGAGTTCAGTCAGAATGCCTAAATGTCTAATCCCCAGATAAATTATACTTTGTAAAATGATCCACTGTTCAAAAACCAAGAGAAGACTCCAGGCCCAAATTAGAGACTCAATACTTTTAACTAAAAAAGTGCTTTAAAAAGAAGCCTATTTCTCTTCATATCTCTTCTTTCCCCAAACTGAACACCACCATAAGCAAGTTTTAAAAACGCTCCATGGGTGAGAATTCTAACAGAAAGATAATGAGTATAATAATGATACTGGGCTTTCCCCCCCTTATCCATTCCCACAGCAACATGTGAATATTCACAGGAGGCTTTGTTATCATGGTTATGACTTTTTAAGATAACAGGAAGGTTGGCACGGACATGCAGGGCTAGTGTTTCTGAAGGGGATTACAGGAAGCTGGAGGGCAGAGGGACGCTTGTTCAAATGGAAACTGGCCTGGTCTGTAAGCTCTTTTCGGGGTGAGGCCACTAGTCTGGCATTCTGGGACCTTCTCCAGCTTGTCTGGGAGGGTGTCCGTTCCATGCCCCCCCCCCACTCTGCGTGACTGAGTACTGGCAGTCACCTCTCCTGCAGTGGCAGGACCGAGGTCTGAACTTGCCAGGCCAAGCCCTTCCCACTCAGCACTAAGGAGTAGCACCTGTAGCTCAGCTGAATCCCTCCCCTCCCCAAGGTGGCCAGCGGTGGGACCTTGGAAGTAGGATGTTTCAAGGAAGAGAACAGAATAGTCGGAGAGCCGGGTGCTCTTTAAGACCAGAAGAGGCTGGGATGGGAGCCCTAGGATACAGTTAGATGCAGACAGGACCACTCTCTGCTCAGAAGCTAGCGGAGAATGGCACAGGTAAAACCATACCTGTAGGCCCATGAGGAATAACTTCTGATGTAACTTTGTCTGCTGTTCTCCAAACTGGGCTGTTGAGCCCCAGAGGGTAAGTAACCCCCAGCAGGCAGGAGGTATTCCTAACCTCCCGCTTCATGTACCCACAGCTCCCCATTTGCTCACCCTCATCAGGCACCAACTCCAGGCCAAGCACTGTGCCCAGCACTGAGGATGCCCAGCGAAGCTAGCCCCTCCCCTCAAAGAGTTTGCAGACCAGTGGGGAGGGACAAGCTATATACTCATTGTCCCAGAAAGGACCGTGTACCTGGATTCGCCCCACCCCCAAAACAAAGCTGGGCATAAAGCCCATAAAGAAGCTTGAAGAGGGGCGCCTGGGTGGCTCAGTGGGTTAAAGCCTCTGCCTTCCGCTCAGGTCATGATCTCAGAGTCCTGGGATAGAGCCCCCGCATCGGGCTCTCTGCTCCGCGGGGAGCCTGCTTCCTCCTGTCTCGCTCTCTGCCTGCCTCTCTGCCTACTTGTGATCTCTGTTAAATAAATAAATAAAATCTTTTTTTTTTAAAAAGCATAACGAATGCTTCTTTAATTGATGTAATAAAAACTACATCGTTTTATTTCAGGAAAGCCTTGATCCCATCAGTGTTACACTTACCGGCTTACTTGCAGTGATCTTGATTTTTGCCACAGTTTGATGGGAAAATTACTGATTTGAGAAGCCAAACCAGAAACACAGCAGAGCAGGAATAGCAAAGAGGCTCAATCGTGAGGCTCATTCTACGTGAAATTACTGGTGAGCTGACATAATGGAATCAAGAATATTCTAATCCAATCTGCAAGGGAGACTAAATTAGGGCTTCTCTGAGGTGCTTGAGGTTTGAAATACAATTTCAAGAGACCTCAAAAAATTAGGGTGAAAGAAATTGCTGCAGAAAGAGGGGGATGTTCCAGATAAGCCAGGTTGGTGGGGAAAAACAATAACCCAAAAGGGGGGTAGTGAGGAAAAAAACAAACCAGATGTGAAGATGGCAGAAAAAGATCCGAGAATTGTTTGTCATGAGCCAAAGACTGGATTTCAATTCCCTAAGATCGTGGCTCTGAGCAGGAGCCCAAATTCCATTTTGCCAATCAGCATGTTGAAAAGAACATCACATCCCTTCTGTCCCAGCTCTGTATGCCCAGAACTTGGGGGCAATGCCCTCTCTTCTGGACCTGTTTCCGCAGCAGGGTTATGAGAAACATGGGCAGGAGGCTGAGGAACAGGGGAAAGTAGGATCAGGGTGAATGAGCAAAGCCTGGAGAGCTCCCCTATTCCCCACTCCTGTCTGCCTTGGGGTGAGAACACCCCCAAGCACCTGTCCTAGTGTTCAAGTCTGTCCTTCCGTAAGGGCTCTGGGACTCTCTGCTTCCTTTGCCCCTAGAGCTGGCCTGCTTAAAGATTTGCCCACAAACTTTGGTCTAGCTCTAGCCCGCGGACCGAAATCCCTGGCCTACAACCCCAAGCCAACGGGGAGGAGGCCTTGGGACCTCCAGCCCTCCGCTCTCACGCTCCATCTTCCTGCCCCAGACCAGTTCCAGGCCCCAGGTTGGCAGGGGCGAGTTCCTAAGTTACCAGGTAAAATGTCCCTTCCCACCCTGGCCAGCGCAGCCCTGGAGGGTAGTGCCCATCCCCCCAGGCACTGAGTCCAGGAAGCGAGAACAGCCGGACACTCACAGACAGCGTACACTCACACACTTGCACACGCACACACGTCCTCCCTCACACCCTCACAGACGCATGAGGCACGGGGCCTCAGCGGCCAGCGACTCCGCGGCGCAGGGTTAATTGAATGCACATTGATTCTGCCGCCCGCCCGGCCCGCCAGGCCCGGCCGCGCTCGGTGTCTGGGGTGGATCATCCCTCCTCCCGCCGCGGTGACAACAAGCGGGGCCCGGGGCGGGGAGCGGAGCCCCGGCTCCTGGCGCGCGCCCTCCGGAACGCGGCGGGGACGGCCGCAGCCCGGGGACTTGGGACACGTGCACGACGGGCCGGGGGCGAGGGGGAGCGAAGGCGAGTAAGAACGGCAGGGGAGATTTTCTGCCAAACTTTGATCCTAACATTTAGAAAAGGAGGAGGCCAAGCCCAGCGCACCAGGAGAGCCCGAGAGAGGGAGACGGAGGAGAGAGCTGGAGCGAGCCTGGAGAGGGGCGCGGAGGGGAGGGGTTGGGAGGAGGGACGCTGTGCAAGACAAAATCGAGTCAGCGCCTCCAAACCTTAGAAGGTAGAAGGGACGTGAGGAATCTTTTAATCTGGCTCTTTTCACACTGCCTCCCACCTATGAGGAAACTGAGGCACTGTGAACTGACGGGTCCAAAGTCATACAGGGGTGAGTTGAACATTTACACTAGAAAATCTAGAGGTGGGATCCAGGGAGGGCACAGAAGTAAGCATGATGGTGTCTGAGTCAATCCAGGACCCTCAATAGTGGTGGGGCCACAGGAGGTGTCCCCTCCAAGCCAGTGTAAGCCAGGTACCTCGTGTGGGGCCCTGGCTTCAGGTCTCCCCCTCCCTTCAGCTTTCTGCCCTGCTAACACCAAAGCCCACTAAAGTCCCAATAAAGGGTGCCAGCTGCCACCTGTGGTGGCAAGGGGGTGGGGAGGTAGGACCCTACACCCCACAAATGCCTGGATCCTATTCCTTCTCTCCCCTTCAAAGACCAAGTAGGGCAGCACTCCCTCCCACTTCCCACCAAGACAAACTGGGGCCCAGCAGCTTTGGGGGTAGGGAGCAGAAAGCTTGAACCCAGAGCTGAGCCAAGCCTCAGCTCCAGTCTGTCTGCATCTCACAATGGCTCTGCTCCTTGAGGGTGTCGGTCGTCCCACTACCATCCCATGGCAAGAGCGAATGGAGTTTTACTACAGGTGGGGTCTGAGGACACATTACAGGCTGTCCTTGATTTCTCCCCACAAACTTGTGCAGAGGCTTTGCAGACACAATCCCAGGTGGGAAGGGGCTTGGTTGGGAGAGGGGACATGGAGACATGCTGGTGGCAGGCAGGGCCACAGGCCAGAGCACATGCCCCAGGAATTATCAGCTTCCCCAAACCAAGAGCCTCCAGGCTGGGCAGGAAGCAGGACTCGCAGCAGCAGCAGCAGCAGCAGCAGCAGCAGCGGTCAGGTCTGTGGGGGGCGACTATGAGGAAACCTTGAGCACCAGGGAAGCTGCTGGATCGCAAGAGGATGGGTTTTGTGCTTCCCAGAAGTACAATTCCCCTGTTTCTGGCTGTCACCCCAAGACCCAGTGCCTGCTCTGATCCAAGGACCCCAGCAAGAACTTCCCTCTCCCCTTGCAAGTAAGTCTCCCTGCACCCTTCCAGCACGCACAGCCTGTCCCTCCCTGCTGTGCTGCTCAGGTTACCAAGAAGCCTGCTTCAAGAAGCCTGCCATCCAACCCATTGTTCAGTGGGGCCAGGAGGGCGGGGGCCAAAACGGAGACCCCTCCTCCAGGGTGGGGTGGGGGCGGATTCTCCCAGCCACCCCAGCAGACAGGGGCTGTAGCCTTGAGCTTCAGGAGAGAGGCATCCAACCCCAGGAGGCCTTAGGCCACCCTGCCCAGGCAAGGGGACAGCACAAGGACAATCAGCAGCTTGGTTCCTGTAGGCTGATTATGTCTCTTCTCTCCTCCTCTCCCCCACCCCAACAGGACCCCTGGGGAGAAGGATCCTTCTCTAGCCACACCAGTTCCTCTCCTGTGATTTGTTCTGAATTTTCAAACAAAGAGTAATTATGACAGATGTGGAGCAATCAGCGTCATTATGCGGAAACAAGAAAGGGAAAGGGAGCTGAGGGGGCCCCACGGGGGAGGGGAACTTATCTTTCCTCCTCGGGAAGAAGCAACTCCCACCTCCAGCGCCAGCAGCCCTGGCACCCTCTCAACTTCGTCGCCTGCCAGGAACCTGTATCCTGCACTCGAGGTAGAGCAAGACTTCTCTGTGCAGAGCCTGCCAGCCTAACTGGCCCTCCACGCTGTGGGCCTCCAGCAGCGGCTCTGGGCGGGGGCCGTGTAGCCCATCCTGGCCCAGCTGGAAGTGGCTCCCACTTTGGCCGGGGTTCAAGGCTCTGCTCCCAACACTCCCCATCTCCACCCTGTATGTGTCAAGGTACCCAGTTCTATTTCTGAGGCAGTAATTCTGATTATGTTCTCCAGGGACTCTAGCCCCCTCTAAAGGCCCTCAGGCCATTGATCTTTGGGTCTGGCAGACCTGGGTTTAAATCCCAACTTCCCTACTTATACTGTGTGCCCTTGGGCAAGTTAATTAACCATCCTGGGCTTCTGTTTACTCATCTGTAAAATAGGACTAGTAATACCTATTAAGGGGAATGTTGTGGGAATTAAGTAAATTAACACATCAAGGGCTTAGGACAGTGCAGCCCCATATTACTAGGAAGAATTTTACTAGTTAGTTCAGTGCAAGTGCCTGCACATAGGTCGCCCTCGAATCACAAGGCTCAGCATCCAGTGTGCTCTGGAAACTTGGAGGCCCCCGAAATACGCCCGTGGATGTTAGGAGCCCACACTCAACGTTTGCTGGTCAACAAATATCCAGAACCACAATCACAGATAAAGCCTAGGGCAGGGCAGGGCACAAGAAAAAGAGAAATATATGTATACATGTACCAGCTTCCCCTTGGCGCAGGGAGCACATAAAAAGATCCCTCCCCTCCCCATCTGGAGAGGCACCAGGCCCGTGAGAGGGGTGACGTGCCCAGGAGGCTCTCTTACCTGCCCAAGCTGGAGAACCAGCCACGTCCCTGGGCAGGTTACCTACTTAGAGACTCAGTTTTCAAGTCTGTAAAATGAGAAGCTTGGACCAGATGAGCTCCAAAGCTAGTCCCTCTGCTCTGGATGCCTGTGGTCCCGCTGGAGGCTGGGAAGCCTCCAAGGTCCTAGCTAGGGGGAGACCTGCAGGGTCTTTTGATGCAGCCTGCAACTCAGGGAAAGGGTGAGGGAGGACTCTGTTCTCTCTCACGGTGGTCTGCCCCTCCTCTCCATTTAGGTGGTCTGGTCTCCATCTGCCCACCCTAAGGCCCTGGAGCCTCTCTCTGGTCCCCACTTCACATTCCAATGGCCTTGGGGCAGCAGCCAGACCAGAAAGTCCAGTTCCTGCCCATTATCACTGCTCGCATCTGTACTGCAACCCAACACCAGCATTCCAGAGAGCGGCCTGGGGCTGCCCCCACCACCCACCGTGGTCAGTGTCCAGGCTCAGAGACAAGCCTCAAGCAGGGGCCAGTGTTCTCAGATTCCTCCCAGGGAAGGTCTGCCCCCAGGGGGCTCTGGCTTGCTGGGGAGGCCATGGACCATTTCCATGGGGGTCATCTTTAAACCTCACCCTCTCTGTCTCCTCTTCTTATCTCTTTGCTCTGTGCCCAGGACTGAGCTTCTCAGGGGGCTCTCTCCCCCAGCAAAGAGAGGATGGTGGACACAGGAGTTGCCACAATTGGAGAAACAGGCAGGAGGAAGGATAGAACAAGGGAGAGAGGAGCAGAAGAAAGGACAGGGCGGGAGGAACAAGGGCTGAGGGCGATAAAGACAAAGATGTTAAGCATGACCCCACAGGAAGGCAGAGGTGGAGTGCAGTCCGTGGGAGAGTGTCAAAGCCAAGATCCAGAGATGAGAGAGAGAAAAGTGGGTGGGAGAAGCTGGGAGGTGAACCTGCTGCATCATATTTTTCTCCCCCTGCCTGAACTGGGTGGCTGGCTGACTGGCCGTAGGCCCATACTCGCCACTCCTCCATCTCCCTGGGGTCTGGGGTCTGGCCAGGAGCTCCTCCTGCTCAACCCCTGCCTTTCCACCTTCACTGGTCCCAGTGGCACGTGTCCAGGCACCCCTTCTCAGGAAGCCACTGGGACTGCTCCCATCTGTCTTCTGTCCTAACCTTATACTTGAGGGCAGTCACAAGAGTTGGGTTAGCATTTCTTGGAGGCGGTGAACCGGAAGCAAGATGAGAAATCAAAGAGTGATCCTTGGTGGGGATACAGAGCCACACAGGCCAGCGGGCTCGGACTGCAGTCAGACTGTTGGCACTGCCTAATAAATAACTAAGAATACGGCGTCAACTCCCAAGGTGCTCCCATGCCTGCAAGCCTATGAGGTGAGCCCCCACGCTCCACCAGTGACCTGGGGATTATCTCCCTCTTCTCTCGCTTCAGCTGGCTGAGTATCACTCCTTATGGGACCTAAACATCACCGACCATTGTCTCTTGGCCTGTGCCTGTTCTGTCCACTCTAGCCTTCCGATCTGGCCACAATGCCCAAGGGAAGTGCTTGGAGAAGAGAGGGACCCCAATCCTGGGCCCCATACACCTCCTTCAGGCACACACCTGCACGCTCAGGTCCCCACACAGGTCCATGTGGCAGCGCACACACACTACAGGTCTCTCCATTCCTGGGTGCAACAAGGCTATGGTCAGAGAAGTTTTGGGTGCCCTAGGTGAATCACACAAGACAGACATTTTTTGAATCACTCGGTCCAGTTTAAACAAAGACAGCCACGAGCAATTGGTTTTCCATCCCACATGCCCTTCTGTTCCATTCTACTGTTTTTGAAGCCTGTGTAGAACAGCCTTCAAGCTGCTGTGAAAAGTCTCTCTCTCTCTCTCTCTCTCTCTCACACACACACACACACACACACACACACACGCACGCACACACACACTCACTCTCTGGCCGGCAGGGACTCTGTAGAGGAGAAGGAAAGGCAATACAAGAAAGCCAGGAGTGAAAAAGTCCTTTCTCCCTGGGGGCGGGGAGGGGACAGGGGGTTAAGGGGGGCTGGGGGCCTGTTTCATTTGCAGGCTGCAAATGCCTCTCCTATTCACGGGCCCACATTCCCAGCCAAGGCGCCCGGCCACGGACAATGCCGGGAACAGGAACAGAGGAGATTTGCACATTGTGTTCAAGGGGCCAGCTGGCTGCCTGCGACAGTGGAGCCAAGGTGTGGGAACCAGAAGCATTCGACTTCCACATTCGAGTCCTGCGGGTGGGGGTGAGGGGGGCCCTCCCCCCTCAGCTGGGGCCAGTGTGGCTAGGGACAGGGACCTCATCCAGCCAGGGACTGAAGTTCAAGGCAGGAGACCTGGAGACCCACGCCTGAAGGGTGCCAAGTGCTTTGGTCTCCACCTCACACCCCATGTGGCCAGGAAGAGTCTCAGGTCCTCTGCAGATAAAAACCCAGCAGCAGCCGCCCACGATCGTGCCGGGTATGTTCTGTTCCCTCACCGACCCAGCCCACTCCCGAGCTTCTGCTCCTCTGAGCTATGCTATCAATTACAAGGCTAGGAGAGACACACAGAGAGAGAAAGCAAGGGAGAAGCAGCACGAGAAACAAGGGAGAGCGAGCTTTGCACCCGCAGGGCCACATGTTCATTTAGTTTTTACCAAGCTCCACAGGGAGGGGACGTGAGAAATACAAAAGCGAAGCTCTTTAGGAGCCCGAAGTCTAGTTGAGGAGACAGATGGAATGTCCAGCCACAAAACAGTACTTAACAATGTAAGCAGCCATCACTGAGGGGAAGCTTGAGCCCGAGTGTCACAGGCCACGAATCCACCCTGCCTTAGCAGGGGGAGAGGAAACTGATCAGCTAAGGGACAGACGGGCAAGAAGAGACTGGGAAAAGGCCCAGCAAAGGTGAGCATGTCCCCAGGACTGGCTGGATGGCAAACAAGCCTTCACACCTTAGAGCAGACAAGAACCTGAGCCCAAGTACCCACTTTCACAATAAGGAAAGCAAACCCTAGAGAGGGCGAGTGACTTGCCCAGAGCCACGTAGGAGCCCGGTGTCTAGGCAAGCGCCCTTCCATCACACCTCACAGCAGCTAGGGACTGTCGAGGAGCGTCAGTGGGGTATCAACTGGCATGTGGAAAGGCCCTGACCCTCCCCCATTTGCACCTGACTCTGGTGTAGTTACACGTGAGCTGTGGGAAAGGAGAGCCAGCCTCTGCACTGCCAGCCCGCTCGTCACACCAGTGACATTTCCGCTGCGACACCTGCTTCCTGCTCCACTTGGTAGGCAGATGTGTGTGATTGAGAGGCAGTCGGTGGGGGCTTCCTCAGGAATACCTCAGCTGAGCTGCCCTTCAAGGAGGAGAGAGAAGCTTGGGCTCCATATACCAGGCCTGAGTGTACAACTTCCAGGTGACACAGGCCTCTGGAGTTCCCAGCCACTGCACCAGGAACCGCTTCCCTCCAAAGCCCACTGCCCTACCCTGAAACACTTTGGGGTCCCCTCAATACACTGAGCCCCCCAACACAAACTGTTCTCCCCATTAGCTCCAGCCCATGGTTCTTCTGCCACTGCCCCTCACCCCCAGCTCCGAGTTGGTTCCACAGATCTGGCTCCAGACCCTGATCCCAGATTCACAGAACCACGGATCTTGCTGCTAAAAGTGGGTTCCAGAGTAGCTGTTTAAACTGCTTTCCCTCAGATGGGTTAAGAATGAATCAGATTTTAGAAGTGGGTGCCTGAGGGTCTGAGAAGTCGGTGGAGGCAGCAGGAGACTCCCCCTTGCCCCATCCCACAGCCTCTTCCTAGGAGTCTGGGCTCACCAAGGGCCTTCCTGGAATCCGCACAAGAGGAGCTTAGAATTCCTCAGAATGATAATGTTAATATTTGAGGAACACTTTCTAGGTGCCTTGCACCATGCTGAGTTCTTCACCCAGACCGTCACAGGTAATCCTTATAACATTCTTTGTTGGGAAAGTCCTATTTCCCCATTTTTGAGGCTAAGGCATGCCCGGCTGGCTCAGTAGGTAGAGCATGCATCTCTGGGTCATGAGTTTGAGACCCACATTGGGTGTAGAGACTGCTAAAAAATAAGTAAACTTAAAAAAAGTAAGTGTAAACAACTTGCATTGGAATTTTAAAAGATAACAAAATATTATATCTAGAAAATAAAGACTCCAAACAGGTAAGTGACTTGTCCATGTCCGTCCAGCGGGGGGCAGTAGCTTCTGCAGTTTACCCTCATAGCCACCGCTGGGCCTGCCCTGTGGGGACAGCCCCAGGCAGGGAGGGAGGACATCCTGGCTCTTGGAGGACTGGGCCACCATCCAGATAGGCTGAACCTCATCCTAAATTAGTGGTCGGTACCTAGCACTGCATCTGGGTTTGCTCCTGCACCACATTCTGCCAACCTCACTGTGTTGCCCACACACCCCCACACCAGAGATGGTGGATGGCCTCGGGGGTGGGCTCTGCTCTAGCACCTGTGAACCTGCAGGATCCATCAGTATCGCCTGGCCTTTGGTGAGACATGCAGGACCCCAGGCCTTGGCCTAGACCTCCTGACTCAAAATACAAATTCTATCAGGTTCCCCAGGTACTTCATGGGCACAGTAGCATTTGTGAAGTCCCGCTCTAGATCACATAGATCTTTGCTCCGATTCTCCAAGGGGCATAGGACAAGGAAGTGAAGGGTAGGGCCTGAGGGCATCTGCCTGAGGGGAGTTAAGGGTGGGTCCCCCAAGCATCCCCCCTCCTTGTATCTAGCCCATCTTTTTTTTTTAAGATTTCATTTTGGGGGTGCCTGGGTGACTCAGTCAGTTAAACATCCCTCTCTTGATTTCAGCTCAGGTCATGATCTCAGGGTTGTGAGACTGAGCCCAGTCTGGTGCTCACTTCAGATTCTCTCTCTCAGGGGCCCTGAGTGGCACAGTTCGTTGAGCATCCGACTCTTGGTTTTGGCTCACATCATGATCTCAGGGTCTTGAGATCAAGCCCCACATCAGGCTCAACACCAAGTCTGCTTGAATTTCTCTCTCTCTCTCAAATAAATAAATCTTTAAAAAAAAAAGATTCTCTCTCGCCTTCTTCCCCTCCCCCCACTTCTCCCTCTCTCTCTCTAAAAAAAAATAAAATAAAATAAAAGGTTTTATGTATGTTTGTATGTATTTGAAAGAGAGATTGTGGGGGCACCTGGGCGGCTCAGTGGGTTAAGCCTCTGCCTTTGGCTCAGGTCATGATCTCAGGGTCCTGGGATCGAGCCCCGCATCAGGCTCTCTGCTCAGCAGGGAGCCTGCTTCCTCCTCTCTCTCTGTCTGCCTCTCTGCCTACTTGAGATCTCTCTCTGTGTCAAATAAATATCTTTTAAAAAAAATAGAGAGAGAGAGAGAGAGGTTGTGAATGAGAGGAAGCGGGAGAGAGAACCTGAAGCACTCTGGACTGAGCACAGCCTGACCCGGGGCTCAATCCCACAACTGGGAGATCATCACCTGAGCTGAAACCAAGAGTCAGATGCTTAACCGACTGAGCCACCCACGTGCCCCAAAAGATTTTATTTTTAAGTAATTTCTACACCCATCGTGGGGCTCAAACTCACAACCCCAAGATCAAGAGTCACATGTTCCATCTACTGAGCCAGCCAGGCGCCCCATTGCCCATCCCTCTTTGGGGTCGTCCAGGTACACAGACTTCAACAGGTGTGAGGCAATGCACATGTTCCCCCTGGGTCAGGTGACACACATACCCTCCCAGGGGCCCTCCAGAGGGATGGCAGAGGGTTTCAGAGGCTAACCCGGCTTCAGCCCATACTCTGAGGCTTGGGAGAATCCCCAGGCCCTCCCAGGAAGGAGTTAAAACAAAACAAGTTGCTCTCTGCCTCCAATAATTCCACTCCCTGGTAGATTTCCCTGGTGTACTTCCTAACCGAATCCCAGTGAGGGAGAGAGCTGGGGGCTGGGAACACAGTCAGGCAGTTTGCTTTCGTTGGCAATGTCTGTAAAATCACCTTTCGATGAAGAATGCCCTATTGTCTCCCATGTGCCTCCTGTATACTAGGCAAATCATGGGATGTGTCAGTCCTTCCAACCATCCCACAAATGTAGGAGTATATGCACATTTCACAGGTGAGGAATCTGGCCCAGAGAGAGGCTAACTTGTCCGGGTCTGTCTCATTATTAACAAGTGTCTCAGTTTGCAGCCTCCAGACCCCAAGCACATGGAACTGCAGGGCAGAAAAACCAGACATGCCAGAAGCAGGAATACTCTTAGGACCCTGAGCCACTCCGTCCTAAAAAGGAGATACTGGGAACAAAGCCACCAAGGAACCAGCGTGCAATGTAGCCCAGCCTGGTCAGGCCATCTTTTTTTTTTTTTTTTTTTAAGATTTTATTTATTTGACAGAGAGAGAGATCACAAGTAGGCAGAGAGAGGCAGAGAGAGGAAGGGAAGCAGGCTACCTGCCTAGCAGAGAGCCCGATGTGGGGCTCGATCCCAAGACCCTGGGATCATGACCTGAGCTGAAGGCAGAGGTTTTAACCCACTGAGCCACCCAGGTGCCCCTGGTCAGGCCATCTTTTGATGACAACATCTGCGGCCACTGGGATGGAAGAGGGAGCTTTTTCTTTAAAGATATTTATTTATTAGACAGAGAGATCACAAGCAGGCGGAGAGGCAGGCAGAGAGAGAGGAGGAAGCAGGCTCCCTGCCCAGCAGAGAGCCTGATGTGGGGCTTGATCCTAGGACCCTGGGATCATGACCTGAGCCGAAGGCAGAAGCTCTAATCCACCGAGGCGCCCCAAGAGGGGGCTTTTCTAGTTGTGGCCTCAGGCCCAGAGCTCAGAGGCCCCAGCAGGGCTCCCCCCACAGACCTGGGCCCCTGTGTGCCCCACTGGCGAATCCGCTGGGTAGACTGTGTGTCTGTGAGTTGTGCTGAACCTGCCGATTCCCCATCAGCCCCCAGGGAGCAGGCAGGAGAGGCAGGGGCTCCAGAGGGCTCCTCACACCTTTCAGCAAGGCACCCTCCCATGTCACACAACATCTGCAGCGCCCGCAGGCACACGGGCAGGGAGTTATTACCAAAGGAGAAAACTCAGGAAGCTAATCAGCTTTGGAGGTTTCTAGGGACATCAGCTTGTGAAGTGAGAAAAGGAGATCCAGCCACCCGGTTGCTTGGTACCCAAGCATTCCCCCATGGGGTCACAAGCCTTGCAGGGGAGAGAGAGGCCATATCAGATCACTGGTGCTTAGAGGCAACCCCCCAGCTGTCCCCAGGACCCCAAAGGATTAACCAGGCTGACCTCACCCACTGGCCCTTCCCCCAGCCCACAGCTCAGTTTCTTATACTGTAGGAGTTTAAGGAGACCAGACATCTTGAAGGTATTACCATTTATAGAAAAGCACATTTACAATTAGCTATATATAAACACCTGGGATTTATCTTCCAGAATTCTAGGCTGGCGATGTAGGGGCCAGTGCTGACACAAGCTGGGGACAGTGTGGGGATCCTCTCCCCAAGAAATCTTACTTCTCTCCCCGGCAAATCTTGGGGGCCCTGCCCTGCATCCACGTCCATGCTTCTCTTCCTCATACCCCGCCATCTGCTGAGAGGCCGCACCAGCCTTTCCTGCACCGCCGAGAGCTGGCGTGGAGGGGTCGCTGAGCCAGAAGTGATTGGGTCTCCAGGTCCAGGGCTGTCTCCCAGCAAGCTCCATATGGGGGCCTGAATCAGCCTTCTTTAGAACAAAGGGGCATCTTCAACTCAGTGAGAAGCCTCCTGCCTCAGACGATTCATCACCCACCAGCCATTCCGAGCAACCGGGGAAATGCCCTAAGAGCCAGGAGGAAACTGGCAGGCCCTCAGCCGGGGGAGCAGCGGCATGCCATGGGAGTTAGGCAGGACGGGTAGGGCTTCTACTGCCCAGGCTGCAGCCCCGCTCCTCTGCCTACTGAAGCGTCCCGGGATCCCTCTGCCTCTTAGTTTTCCCATCTGTCAAACAGGGGCAAAGACTGCCTGTCTTCTCCAGGCCATTGTGATAACTGAACGTTCATGCAGAACACCTAGGGGACCCAGCACACAGCAAGGGCTTGGTAAGCGTTAGCTGGAATTATACAGGGCACCTGAGTGACTCAGTTGGTTAGGCGGCTGCCCGAATTCCCCTCGGGTCATGATCTCGGGGTCCTGGTATGGAGCCCCGGTCAGCTCCCTGCTCAGCGGGGAGTCTGTTTCTCTCTCTGCCTCTGCCTCCTTGCCATCCCCGCTGTGCTCGCTCTCAAATAAATAGGTAAATAAATAAAATCTTTAAAAAACAGAATTATTACCAACACCTTTAAGGCATAGCCTCTTTAAGCAGCGTCTTTAAGGGGCACTCCCCCAGAAGTACGAAGTTGTGGGGTAGAGAACTACCTAGCACTTGCTAAAACTTTCGCCTTCTCTCACAAGCAGTGGTTCTCAAGCCTGACACACACCTTGCCTCACATCCCCAGCTTGCCCCCTCCAAGATCCAAAGGTAATTCTGGCTTACACAACCACGAGTGCGCATAAATTAAAGAACAACTGAATTTTTGCGGGACAGGGCAGTAGAACACAGCCATCATTTCGTCTCAACTACTGGTGGTCGATCAGTGTAAGCAAAGCACAATTCTAGAACTGAAACACCCCGCCTGGCCCTTTCTCTCCTGTGCAAAACACATCAGATGTCAAGTCACCACAATGTGCACTTTAAAGACTTACAACTTTATTGTCAATTATCCCTCAATAAAGCTGAATTTTTTTTAAAGAGGCACATTAGCATGAAGGTGAGTGGGAGTAATGTCATCATTGTGATAACCTTGAAATTAACCTACCACATTTTTTGTAAAATGGTTGACAAGCTTCCGAATATCATTATCCTACCCAAAAGATCTGAAAGTCAGCACGTAATTTAAAATTGCATGTAGCCAAATTGCCCTTCAAAATTCTCTTAAATCACCCATAAAGTATGACAGTTGTTTCCTGAGACACAAGCATCCCACTCGATGGACTGGGACGCTCCCAGTGCAGCCACGTGGAAGCTAAGACACACCGACCCAAGAGTTGGATACAGCTTGCTCTCTTTCTCTCCCTCTCCCCCCCCAGCAGTATTTGGCTGTATTCTTGCCGAATCCCATTCCAGTCAGTTAAATGAGTACAGGATATAATTCCACCGTCACAAATGACTACAATGTACGTCTCAACTGACCCATGCTGAGAAATCAGTCCTCCAGAAGGCTGCAGAAGAGGGAATTGCTTCCCCTGACCCCAACCCCTGGGCAGACCCTGGATCCCCAGTCTAGGAAAAAACAGTAAGGGGTGTCCACTTACTTGCAGCCTGGATTCGAGCCTTCCGGCTGACCACGAGTCCAAAGCGGTTCTGAGCCACACACTCATAGTCACCCTCATCTGAGGGGCTTCCTCCCCGATCCAGCTGGAAGTGAGGGAGCATCAGGGACCCATTGGCCAGCAAGGTGGCGTGGGTACTCTCCAGCAACTCCACTCCATTCTTCCTCCAGGTGATTCTCACTGGAGGGGTCCCCTCCACCCTGCAGCCCAGCACTACAGGCTGCCCAGGAACTGCAACATCATCACTTGGCTCCACAGCAAAGGCCAGTTCGTCAGAGTGGCCGAGACCTGTATCGGGCGAGGGAGATGGAAGGAAAAGGAGAGGTTAGTGTGAACTGCACAGGCAGGAAGAACTTCATACACAGGTGGCCCAAGTTCCCAAAACTGTACACCCACCCCATCTTTCAGTAATGTCAGTAGAAATCTCTATTACATATATAATTTTATGCATTAGAAAGTGCTGTCTTATGCAGTACCTTTCTCAATCAGCAGACCATCTCAGAGAGAGATATTATTTGTACGGTTTCCTCGTTTTACAGACAAGGGAACTGAAGCCCAGAGATAATGAAACAACTTGTCTAGGGTGTCACAATTCATAGTAACACATCTGAGATCCAAAAGTAAGACTGATTCTAACATGGCTGCTACCACTTCTGTGATCACTCTGGCTACACACTGCAGCCTCACAGACTTTGAAGGTCAAAGTGTTCAACCTGTCCTAGCGTCCCATTCCTCATCTGATAGGTACAGGTTAGGCAATGTGCCAGCCCCACTGCCTCTGCCCTAGGGCACTATCTATGTTTTGGTTTATGTGGTTGTTTTGCTGTTGTCATAAAGAGAATTGAGGGGTACCAAGCGTCAACTCGAATTCCCAAAATTCGGGAAGAGGGAGGTTTCTAGAATCCTTACTCCGACCGACCTCACCGCTCGCGTAGAACAAAACTGAGCTGGAAGAGAAGGGGAACGAGGAGAGAGGGAAGAAGGTGACTGGGGAATGAGGGGGAAGCCCGACAGGAAGGACAAGAGCTCCAATCCTAGGCGTGATGCCAAGTTCCCAACTTCTCCAACGAGCAACTTACCAGGCCAGTTATCACCTCACTCCGGGAGGAATGAACCCACCTGGTCTGAAAGGGCAGCCACAGACCCCCTCGTCACATTTCCAGGGAACTAGCGATCCTGGAGCTGGCCCCTCCCCAACAGACAAGCGCCCTCCCTGGTTGGGGGAGACGGAAAATGGGTGGGGAGAAAGGAGAAGGGGGACCCGCCTTACTGACGATTCCCCCAGCCACCGGGATATGTAATAATTTAAGACATTTGAGGGTCATAACCTTTCAAACCCCTACCCACGCTCCCCCGGCCCTGCATTTCAGCCGCTTCAGCCCCCAACCCAACCCCGGTACAGCAGTCGAGGAATAAAGTTTCTCCTAGATGCGGACGCGGTATTCTGCTTCTCCGGAGCGGAGGAGGGAGAACACCGCCTAGACCAGCGTCTGCGGAGAACCTGGGGTGGGAGGGGAAGGGCCTAGATGTGCGCTCCCCTCCCGTGAGATGGGCCCATTACAGCCCCTGAGGGAACAGGGTGGTGGTGACGCAGCTCTGGGCAGCAACGCGGGCAGACCCCGAGCCCGGGGTCAGGGGCGCTCTGCCCGCGCACCCTCCCGGGAAGGGCGGGCACGTGAGCGTCCCCGAAGCTCGCTCCCTCTCGGTCGGCTTCTCTTCCCCTTCCCCGGCCGCGCGGTCTCCCTCGGGTCTCCTCCTCCCCACGCGCGGCCCGCCGGGACTCTGCCTCCTCCTCTGCCTCGGTCTCCGCCGAGCACTCCCGGTGCCAGGGCCAACTCTCGACCCGAGACGTGCCGGGTCGGACCCGCCTCCGTCCCCCCGCCCCCCCGCTCGGCTGCGTTCGGTCTCGGCCGCCTCGGGCTACTCGGGCCCGCAGCCGGGCTCCGCGCATCCCGGCCCGCCCCCTCGGACGGGACTCGGCCCTGAGGTGCCCCCCTGGTTCGCTCCTCCCTCTCCCCAACTCCCGCCGCCCGCCCGCCCGTCTCGCTTCTGCTCTGCGGCGCTCCGTGCTCCTCGGTCTGGGCTTGCGTCCTGCCCGAGTCCTGGAGCCTCAGCGCCCCGAATCGGAGTCTCTCCTCGGGGGCCGCGTCCTCAGCATCCTCCTGCCGGCCGGGCCGCCGGCCTCGGGGCCCTCTCCCCCGGCTCCACCCCGTCCCGCTCGGCTCTCCTTCTCGGACAAGTCCCTCCCGCCCCGGGTCCGCCCGCAGGGTCCGCGCCGCTCTCCCCAGTTCCGCCCCCTCGCGCCCACCTACTCCCCTCTAGCCCTTCCCGGGGCTCGGTCCGCGGCCGCCCGGGGCGCTCACCGTCGCTCGGCGCGGGCAGCAGCAGCGGCAGCAGCAGCGACAGCAGGAGCCGGCGCGGCGCGGCGCGCGGAGCAGCCATGGGGCTCGCGGTCCGCTCAGCTCGGCGAAGCGCGGCTCCGGGGCCTCTGGCGGCTCACAGCGTCCCGCGGGGTCGGCGCCGGGGCCGGGGCCGGGGCTCCGGCCGGGGCCGGGCCCGGGCGGCGGCGGGCTGGGGCCACATGCCTGCCTAGCAGCGCCGGGGGCGCAGGGGGAGCGCCGCTTGCGCCATCTTGCACCCACCCCAGCGATCTGTCAGCCTCGCCCGGGGTGCGCGCTCCGCACTCGCACCGCCCGCGCCCGCCCCGCCCTCCTCCCTCCGCCCGCCGCCCCTCTTCCCTCCCCTCCCGGTCCCCTCCCCCAGCCCCTCTCCCCGGAGGCCCGGTCTGGGGAACAAAAGAGCCGGCGAGCGCTTTAAGCGGCCGGACATTCCCGGCTGCGCGGCGGACGCGCCCCCTGCGCTTTGAACTGTGGCTGGAGCTGCCGGCGTGGTCCCGGGCTACTGCCCCGTACCCCCTGCCCGCGGGCCAGCCCCGGACTTGGAGGGCCGGGGAAGTGGAGTGAGACAGCGGACTGTCAAGTGGGTCCGGGCTGCGGAGAAACACCCAAAGCCGTGGGGTATGCTCTGACCCACTGTTTCTGCTGCACCCTGCACCACCGAGTCCAAGTATATGTTTTAGAGATAATCGCCTAAAAGCTGCACAAACTTGTCAAAGGTTCGGTTTTCCGTGGTTTCTGGTCCTGCCACCCAAAGGCTAGGACGTTTAGCTGCAAGACTGGCCTCTCTAAACTACAGAGTTCTGGCACTGAGTGGACCGGAGGTGGAAGGGGTAGGAAGGCAGCTTCCCCAGGGCCCTGGGACAAAAGTAACGTGGGTTTCAACCCCCTTACTGCCTGCTGTCTAGCCCAGCCAACCCAGGCAGTCACTCTCAGAGGTCATCTGAGAGATAAAGATAATCCTATCTCTCCTGCTCGTTGCCAGGGATATTTAAAGGACACGGGTCCTAACAAATGACCTGGTATCTGGGAAAGCAAACTGAAAGTCGAAACTCCCAATAACATTTCTATGTCACAAAGAAGACTCTCAATGTTTCATGTCTGAGAACACATGAGCCAAGGAGTGCACGAATTTTAGGGAAGATAGGTATGTATTACCTCTTAGGAGATACATACCCATGTTAACGCTCAGACATCTTGAATCTTGGCCACTCATTATTAAATGATCTTCTGTTGAGTCTGGCGTGATGAGCTAGTCCATCTATTCTGTTCTAAGATCAGGAGACTTAAAGATGGTCCTCTTTGCCTCATTCAGCTATTTCTTCCTCCAGCATTGGACTGGGATGAGGAGGAATAACTAGGTTTCTCCTAAAATTTTTATTTTATTTTTTTTAAAGATTTTATTTATTTATTTGACACAGAGAGATCACAAGTAGGCAGACAGACAGAGAGAGAGAGGGGAAAGCAGGCTCCCCACTGAGCAGAGAGCCTGATGCGGGGCTTGATCCCAGGACCCTGAGACCATGACCTGAGCAGAAGACAGAGGTTTAACCCACTGAGCCACCCAGGTGCCCCTAGGTTTCTCTTTTGATACCAACTCTGGAATCTTGGAATCAGGAGTGTTAACCATCCATAAACCTAACTTTGGTGCAGATAAGTAAAAAAGTGCAGGCCTCCAGAGATCAGATAAGTTTACTGCTGATGGGGTTTGCCCAGCCCAGGACTCCTGACTCTCCTGTAGCAGTTGGAAGATGAGTCTAGAAGGGAGGACTTGAGGTATATGAGTGAGCCATGGGAGGCAGTGGAGAAATTCAAGGTTGGGGGACACACCCAAACCCCAAACCAATTTCACCGTGAGGAGGGGCAGGAGTGATGGGCCTCCACTGGCCATAAGAAAGGGAGGGAGGGGGGCTGCCTGGGCCCAAAGTCCTGGATTTCCCTCCTGCAGGGCTTGAATTCTCAACAACCCCTTCTTGGCTTGTCCTAGACTCAGAGAGGTCAAATTGGTGTCCTGAGTTGCTGTCATTTTAAATTCATTTTGACAAGTGTTTAATTCTTCTTTATCACAACCCTTGGTCTGAGAGTGATATGCAAATAATGGCTACTCGCCTGCCTGCAGAATGTGCAGTATCTCTCCCTGTGATCTGTCAATTAACACGGATCTGGCCCATCAGCCACTTTAGGGGTGGTCCCAGGCAGGGCAGCTTCTGGTTCTTGGTTCCCTCGGTAGAAAAGCATGCTACCTACCAGGCTCTGGAAAGATCTTAGCAGAGTGTCATCCTGAGATGCATGTGGGGCGTGGGTGTGGAGTTTTGCGTGTGGCTGCATGCCCACGCAATGTTTGTGAAGGTGAGTGTGTGTGTGCGTGAGTCTCTAAGCTTGTAGGCACAGTGCCCATATGTGTTACCATGCAGCTGTGAGCAACTCTGGAGACCAGAGTTACACAGAGAAATAGTTGTTAAGGCCAAATCTCTGGAGTTGCTCGTTCACTTCTCCTTTGCACCCAAGAAAGTTAAAAAAAAAAAAAAAAGTCTGTGCCCAGTTGGAAAGAGATTCCCCCAGAAAGCCTATAAGTTCGCAATCAAAGAAAGCATCTTTGAGTTTAAGTCTGTTTCCTAAGAGCCTGCTGAGGGAGAAGGGTGGTCTGGTTCTTTCCCATGACCACCTGCTCTCTACCCTCAGAAACTCAGCATTTCCCAGCCTGGCAGGAAATACACTCTCTAGGACAGAAAGGCTGAGGAAATTCTAGTCATTCCACATTTTTGGAAAATAGTTTATTAATTCATTATAGGGACAGATACATGATCAATGCCTTGGCTTAACACTAAAGAATATCATATTTATGAGGAGAAAAAAATGCTGGAAAAGAGAAATAAAATAGCATAAACTAAATACTGACAAATAAAGGAGCAGGTACCGATTACACTTGTCATGCATCAAGAAAAGGAAGGTTTCTAAATGAGACTCAAAAAACATAAGGCATCGATGGTAGGTGACAAAGGGATTAATACCCTGTAAAAGGCCAATGGACTCTTTTCTAATAAAAATACTGCTACAAAGACACAAACCTAACACTTCCAAATTACCCAGAGCCCAAATAATATATAATGCTAGTGAGTAATGGCCACTTTCTTATCAACTGTGAGTTATAGGCAGATACCAGATTTATTACTTATTTGCTTTTGAGAAACAATTTTCCACCCAACCTAATGGGTTATAAATTGTCTCATTTGCAGCTATTTAATTTAAACCAGAACCTCAGTGCCTGTTAAACAAGAACGTGAAAAATGACTATGTGGTGTAATGCTAAGAGCCTACTGTTAAAACAGCCATTTGATTCAGGGCAGTTCTTTTTTTCCTCTCCCTTTTGGGGCGGAGGGGAGGCGCGGGGGAGGGGGGGAGCAGAGCAAACCAGCAAAATAAAAAGAGGCTTTTGACCTTCAGAGCAATGGCAAAACACAGACAGTGGCCTCGGCCATGGTGACGCTGGATGCCAGAGGAAGAGTACAAGCAACAATTCCATCTTCAGGGAGCTACAAGCCAGCAGGAATAATCTTCGCTCTCCCGGCCCTTGGCAGGAGCAGGGAGGGGAGGGAGATGTAGGTGCGGATGTCAGGCGGGAGTGACACCCGAGTGTAATAAACACAGATGCTGAAAGGGTCTGAGGGAGCTGCAACTCTGTTTGAGAGACATGTCACCATTAAAAAACAAAAGAAGAAGAAGAAGGAGAAGAAGGAGAAGAAGGAGAAGAAGGAGAAGAAGGAGAAGAAGGAGAAGAAGGAGAAGGAGAAGGAGAAGAAGAAGAAGAAGAAGAAGAAGAAGAAGAGGGGAAAGATAGACTGGTTATTTCTAATTTGGCCCAGAAGCCAGAGTTAACCCTTGATGTGCCGATCAGTTAAAAAAGATACATTTAGGGAGAAAAGCCCCCACATCCTAAGCTCCAAGGAGAGGCTGGGGTGCAAAATCAAATAAATGACCTTGTTTCTCTACACAGGAAATAGAAGTCCAGCTTGTCCCTGTATGACAGGTCAATGGAAAAGGACTTTAGGATTGAATTTAAAGGAAAAAAAAAAAACCAACAAAATGAAATGAGCCAATTACCCTTGTCCTGTGCAAAGGCCTCAGTGCCAGCCCCCAAAGGGTGAAACTCCCCTCACCCCCCATCCATGAGCTCCTGTTCCAGGTGTGCAGAGCAGGAGGGAAGCTCCTGGGCTGTGGTGCCTCCCATCTCCACTCTCCTTCTCCCCTTTCAGCTTCAGCTGGGAAGGAAGGGCCCAGACCCCCTCCATCCAGCAACCCTGCCTCTCTGCCTCCAAGGGAGAAGTCACATTCCCCTTTCCCTGTCTCAGAAGTCCCCCTGTGTGACTTGCATTACCCAACTCCAAGGAGAATCCTCTGACCTTAATCCCAGGGAAAAAGACACAAGGGAAACTGGAAGATCTTCCCCTAAGAGGGGCAGTCTGCCTGGGGCGGGGGCATATGGTGGCACAAAGAGAAGAGGGGCAGGAGGATGGCCGGTGAAGTGGATGGCGGACACAGAAGTCAGGCTGTGGCCTCAGAGCAGACGTGAGGTAGTCATGTTGTTAGGGAAGGGTGCAGAGATTGAACCCAGGCAGGTAAGCCACATGACGTGGTCCGGGAGAGGGGTGGGAGACAGCAGAGACAGGAGACAGAGAAACAGCGGAGTGGACAGGAAAGCAGATCCCAGAGGAAGAGCAGGGCAGAACTGGGAGCAGGGGGCTGACTGGAGACAGAGCACAAGAGGAGTGGAGGGGAAGGGAGGACAGGAGAGCCAGGGCAAAGGATTTCCAAAACCAGGCACTTCCCAAATAACAAAACAAAATGCAGAGTTGCTCTGAGGGGAGCCAGAATCACCCTCTCAGTTGGGGCAACAGAGACAGGGGCGATGGGTAGTGACACCGGCGATGGGTAGTGACAAGACCAATGGGTAGTGACAAGATGAAGATGCTAGGCAACCAGAGCCTACTGCACTCAGCCCAGCCAGAAGGGGAAATGGGCCGGGGCTGTCTTTGTCAGACAGGGCATAGCAGACACTCTCAGAGTGTGTAATAAACGGCTGGGTGACGGAAGTGGGACGCCCACAGGGCTAGGGACTAACCACTCTGGGGCACTATCCTGACCTGGAGGATCAGTTAGACCACAGGGACCTCTACCTGGCCAAAGTCTCCCAGCTCGCCAGCTAGCGCATACATATGCACGTCACATAGAGCCATGCCTCACAGGTTCCTCCCACAGGACAGGTGCCAGAGTGTGGGGGGAGTGGATACTCCCATTTCTTCCTCTCCCCACAGCCACAGCCCCCGGGGAGGCTTCAGACACCGTGACGATGCTCAGGAACTACAGGTTCATGGGCATACCTACTCGGCCACATGGGCCGTGTCCCATGATCCATCCTAGCCTGCCCCAAACTGCATCCTCTAGGGGAGCTAGGCAGAGGAGGGGACTGGGGCTCTGGGCAGGCCTGGGCTGGTTCTTAGCGGGCAGGGGGACTTCGGCTGGCAGCTGCTCCCGGGGGCCTCCTCCAGAGCCTCACTGGGCTGGAGGTCTGGGTACGGATAAGAAGCGCTGGCTGCCTCTGGCAGGCTGGTGAGTCTGTCTGGCCCAGGGCTTGCCTGCTCACACCCTCCCAGCTCCCTGTCCAGCCAGTCTACCCCTTGCCCTAGATCTGTGACTCCTGAAGGGAGGGCAGCAGCCTCTGGAGGCAGGGGGTCCTCAGGCTCCAGGTCTTGGAGGTGGAGGTCAAGGTTCCCTTTGGATGCACCGAAGTCAGAGTGGACGATGACTTCAGCCTCCACCTGATTCCTGCAGGCTGGGGGCGGCTTCTTCCTACCGTTGCCCTGGTCAGAGCCGAGAACGTAAAGACAAGGTGACCATCACTGAGAGTGATCATCAGAAGAATGATCAACGGGGCGCCTGGGTGGCTCAGTCGGTTAGGCACCCAGCTCGTGGTTTTGGCTCAGGTCATGATCTCCTGGGTCCTGGGTCTGAGCTAGCTTTCAGCTCTGTGCTCAGTGGGGGGGGGGCACCTATAAAATCTTTCCCCCCCCCCCCCCCCCCCCAATCTTTCTCTCTAAAATAAATGTCTTTTTTAAAAAGTGGCCAACATACTTGGGGCAGAGAAGGACTGACCCCTTCCCCCAAGCCCGAGAGCACAGCGACTGCTGTCCTCCGAGAGATGATGATCAGGCCTCTGTGAAGGCAGGGGGAGAATGGAATACTGCACATTTGCCTTTGCCCAGAGTTCCAAAAGTACCAGATTTAGTCAGAGCCTCAGTGCGTGGGGGGAAGGGCAGAACGCACTCAATCCAGGTCGTCCCTCAGATCCATGGTAATATTGCTGGGACCCACTAAGGCATCAGGAGAGGAGCGACTGTCTTTAACCCAGGTGAGACAGATCCCCGCAAACTGCCTGCCTCCCCCAACACCCACCTTCGGAGGCTCCAGGGGCCTCCTAACTAGAATTCCATCCCCATGGAAGTTATCATCAGGGGTCACGAGAAAACTCACTACTTGCTCTTCACAAACACAGAGCCCCTTCTCTCCTTTCCTCCCTCTCCCTCCCAGGACACTGACCTTTATGGCATCATACACCAGAGCCTGCAGCAACAGTGTCTGCCCCGTTCCAGCAGGGGGCAGCAGAGCCCGGGTCAGAGAAGGCATGGCACCTGCATGGGGCAGCTCACAGCCTGCCCAGGAACCTGCCCAGCTTGGCCCACCTGACTGAGCCCAGGAGATCTGCGAGGGGAGAAAGCATGGGAGCACTGAGGGCTTGGCTGGGAGAGGGGAGCCTAAGAGAGGGAAGTAGATGGAGACTTGTGGCCTCCTGGCCACCTCCCTGCTAAGGCTCTGGAGAGGGACCAAGGGTTTGGGGGTGAACATGAGGACGGAGAAGTCCTCCTGCAGAACATCCCAGTACCACAGAGCCTAGAGGTGTCCAAGCCAGGCCGGGTTTCCTTCACCACAACGGCGGGGAAAGAGGGAGGAAGCACACAAGGGTTTGAACAGGCTCCTCAGAGAAGTGCAGGAGGAGCTACCATTGGCGGTGTGGAAGGGACCTGCCCTACGTGAGCCCACCTTATCCAGGTCCTGGTCTCACTTGTCCTTCCTACTGGGGAGGGCTGGGGCTTAGAGGTTTCTCCAGCTCGCAGGATGAGGAGGGTGGTGTGGCCAAATTGAGTTACCAGCAAACAGTCCACTGTGGGCCCTTCCCTCCTTCTGTGAGAACCAGGATGACCTATTCTGCCAGGGATGGAGGCCCATCTGCTTCCCTACTCTGCCAACCTTTTCAGGGAGGAAGGAGAGAGAGATCCTTTTCTCCTGCCGCGGGCCCTGGGAAAGGGAGGGGGAGGGCGGAGGAGCGTCTCTAAGGGGTCACACGTTGGACTCTTGCGCCCCCTGGTGTCCTGTTTGGGAATGAGTCGCAGTGTGGGGCTGTGACCCACCCAGGCTCCAGGCTTACCTTTCTTTTGGAGTGACCCCGGCAGTCTGAAGCGCCGCCTCCCATAAGGCTGTGCACTTCAGCCCTGTCCTCCATGTCTGAGGGCGGTGGAGACCAGTCCTGGGGACGGGGGTGTACAAGGGACTCCAGTTCATGGACAGCTGGGGGGCTAGGAGGGCCAAGGCGGGCTCGAGAGTACAGGGCGGGGTTCCCAGCATTAGTTGTGGAGGACAGGCCTGGGAGGGCTTCCCTGGAAGGGAAGACAGAGAATTGGGCACAGTGGTCAGAAAGGGGTGGAGGCAGGCCTGGGATCTAGTCCCGCCTCTGTCCTCCGGCAGGTTCCCATCCATCTCTGGAATTTGGTTTCCCTGTCTAGGCAATGATTAACAAACTAGGTTCATATCAGCTGTGACCCTGCAAATGGCACCTTTCCTCCTCCCCTCCCCGCCCCACCCCCCAGGTCCAGGTGTCTGGAGATTAGGGGTCTCTCTTCCCAAGACGCTGTCAGTGACAGACGCAGTGAGAGAAGGCAGCTCGGCCTATGCTCTCCCTTGCTGAGGAAGTAGGCCGGAGCTCCCTAACCCACTCCCCATTCTCATGAGGACATCACTCCCCATCCCTTCACCCCAGAGTCTTAGCTTCAGTGGGGCCTCTGGGGGTACCTCAGGCAAGTCATGGCCACTTTCCCTACCCTCTCATCTCCGCTGCCCTTCTGGAAGTTTCTCTTCTCTGCAGGCAGACTGGCTCCTTCACCCACCTGTGGGGGCTGCGGCGCAGTCCGGCACACATGCAGGCCAGGAGGCAAAGGAGGCCCAGGCAGACACCCACAATGATGCCTGTGACTGAGTGCACGTCCAAGGAGTCTGGCAGGGGACAGAGAGGGGACAGAACAGGTCAAGGCCAGGACAAGGTCCAGGGTTCATAAATCAAGATTTTTCTTTTCTTTCTTTCTTTCTTTTTTTTTTTTTTTTTAAGATTTATTTATTTGACAGAGAGAGCAAGAGAGAGACAGCAAGAGAGGGAACACAAGCAGGGGGAGTGGGAGAGGGAGAAGCAGGCTTCCGGCTGAGCCAAGAGCCCAATGCGGGGCTCAATCCCAGGACCCTGGGATCACAACCTGAGCCAAAGGCAGACACTTAATGACTGAGCCACCCAGGCGCCCCAATAGACCAGGATATCTATGGCTTCCTCAGGAGACCACTGGCCTGAGTCTCACCCTCTAGAAACAAAATCTTCTGCTACAAAAAAGGGTCCACCACTCCCTCTCTGACTGTCCTCCCCAATGGACATCTGAACTTCCGGTCCCTCTCTGTCAACCTGGCCTCCCAATAAAACACACTAGGGCCAGTTTTGTGAGTGTGCCACAAGAGTGGTTGCACGGGGCCCACTCACGATGCCATGCTTGGTTTAAGGTTCTGCTATCACCGTCTTGCAATTCTAATTTTTAAATAAGGGTCCCACATTTTCATTTCACCCTTGGCCCTGCAAATCACATAACCAGTTCTGCTGCTCTTTCCCACCCCCTAAAGTTCGTTCCCTCTCTAAGCCAATCCTCCAATCAAAGCACTCTTCCAAAGAACTAAGCCAGTCTCCCATAAATCTGACCTCTTGACTGAACTGCCACTGAACTACCCCCTTCAGATTTGTCCTCTGCCCACCAAACCAGGAAGCCAGCTGCCCCAAACAATGAAAGGGTAGCTGTGCCCCGGGGCGGGGCCCTGGAAGAGATGACTTTAGAGGTTAACTCCAGGGGCCTCAGAAGACCTCAAGCTGTCCCAGGGTGAACCCACTCTTCCCTTCCTGCCCTCATACCTGAGAGCTTCTCCTGGAGAGTGATAACATCCTGCAGGCCAGAGAAGGGCCCAGGCCCCACCTCTGTGCGTGCCCCCATCTTGAAGAAGTACCTCGTGTCGCTCTCGAGGCCATGCACCTCAGCGCTGAAGATGTTTCCTGGAGGCAGGGGAAGGCAAGGAAAGCAGGGCTGGAGGGTTGGGGGCATGGGAGCAGGATGAAAGGACAGCCTGGAAAAATGAGACTAAGAAGGTCTGCTGTCCCACCCAGGCACAGCTTCTGCCTGCTTCTCCCAGACACCCATGGAACAAACCTCAGCCACACTCTCACCACTAGCCCTGCCCCTAGAGGGGCTCGAAAAGGGAGAGGGTGGGGAAGCTCTTGCTCAGATGCCCTGGGGCGGGAGCCCTCACCCTCCGTGGTAAGCAGGGTCCACTGGTGCTCGGGCTGGCTGTGGTTGTTGCTGTAGAGGATGAGATACTCCACAATCTCCCCATTGGGCTCGGTGGGGGGGCACCAGTGCAGCCGAACAGTGGAGGGTGTCAGGGGGCTCAGGCGCAGGTCAGATGGGGGCGTTGAGGGCCCTGGGGTACAGGGGAGGAGATGGAGAGAGGCACCGTCACTGAGAGCCCTACCTCTGGGGGCAGCCGGGAGACAGGGGTGTGAGGACAAACCACAAAGCAAAATGACATCTGATCTCTAACTGAGGAGTTTCTGGACAACATTTAGCAGGGGAGAGGTGTTCACTACCATTCCTCCCCTCCCAGAAACTCTTTTTCACTCCTTGGAGCAGACCTCAACCTTCCATACCCCAATACTTCCAAAGCTGGAGGAGACTGTCTGGTGTCCAGAGACCTGGGGGCAAAGCTCAAAATTTTCTGGAAGGCTTACATTTCATTTTGAACCCCATGCTGTTTCTCCTCTAGTCCATGGTAAAGTTTAACATAAAGTAGTGTTTAAAACTACTTATCATTGAAAGTTCCGAACTCCCCTTGCTACCCACAGACCTTCACGTAAAATCAGTTGATGCCCTGTATAGTCTTTGTCTGTGTTTGCCCCTGACACAGTTTCGAAGGGTCATGGCCATCCCAGTAGGAGAAGTACAACTTTTGTAGTTTTGTTTTCTTTTTTTTTAAAGATTTTATTTATTTGACAGACAGAGATCACAAGCAGGCAGAGAGGCAGGCAGAGAGAGAGGAGGAAGCAGGCTCCCCGCTGAGCAGAGAGCCCGATGTGGGGCTCGATCCCAGGACACTGGGATCATGACCTGAGCCGAAGGCAGAGGCTTTAACCCACTGAGCCACCCAGGCGCCCCTGTAGTTTTGTTTTCAAAGAAGAAACTGATCCTCGGGGTAGGGGTGACTGAGGAAGGTAGAGAAGGAGAAGTAGGACACAGGTGAATGGTGAGTTGGAAGGGGACAGAGATTTGGGGTTTCAGGGCTTCAAGGCCCAGCAGAGGGTGGGACGGGGACCCAGGGCTCTAAGGCGTGAGGCAGCCACATCATCACAGGCTGGCAGAAGCCTCCTCGCCTCTCACCCTCTCAGCTCTGGTCCCCCCATCTGCAAAAGGAGAAAACATCCCCATCTGTCGCACAGCCAGTGGTGCTGGGGAGCCAATGACACAAAGCCTCTTCTGAGAAAACATGGGGGCCCTCCCAAACTCCTGATGCAGCTTAAGACCATAACAAATGAAGTGAGAGGCGGGTGGGAGACAACCTGTAAGCAGTTTTTTCAAGAGCAAATGCCAGCGAGTGCACGGCTTTCGCATCCCATCCCACCCAAGACAAAGGTCTTCTGTCCATGGGAAGGGGAACAGTGCTAGGGCAGGCAGAACCAAAGAGCCTCTTCTAGGAAAACAAAAGTCCATTCGTCTTGGAATGCCATTTCCAGAGGTTCCAGAGTCATAGGCGTGCACATCGAATGGTTCCATCCTTTTATAGATGGGGACACAGAGGCCCAAGGGGGAAGGGACCTGCCCAAGCTTCCCTGTGGGCGGGCAGGACGTAGAATCCAGGACACCAGCCTGCCTGACCCGGCCCCTTGTCACCAGCTCAGTGAGCTCTTGGCAGTCTCATACAAGAAGCCCCTCCTCTAAGTCTCATTGTGTTTAGGAGTAAGTGATTAAGACCAGCACAGGACTGGCCGGCATGAATGGAATCCAGGGATAGACAGAAATAGGGTTTTGAGGGGGATGTCAAAAAAGAGGGCCATCGGAGCAGGAAGGAGTGGGGTAAAAGATGGGATTGGTGGCAAGGCGGCCACTCACGGTCAGGCAGGGTGGAGCGTTCTACCACGGATCCGAAGGGCCCGTCCATGTCCACGCCATGGGATTGTACTGCGAACTCGTACTTGGTAAAAGGCTTCAGCCCACCAATGAGGATGTCTTCTCCAGAGCTGCCAAGGCAAGAAATGCGACTGGAGCTCTCAGGAGCACCCTCCCAGCAGTGCAGGCCTGTCCCAATCTGCTCCGCCAGCCCCAGGCCCTACCCTGGGTGGGGAATCAACTCACTGGCCAGTGTGGGGCAGGGGGTGGGGGGGAGGTGACTCGGACACCACCCGGGATTCCTACAGAGAGGTCTGGATGAACGCTCCTCCCAAGGTAGTCTGTCCAAATCTCCAGACTAGGCGCCTGCTCCGGGAATCCTTCCTGGATTCATCCAAGTCATCGTCTACCCAAGGATCCATCTCTGACGCATCTTTTCCTTGACTTAATGCACTTGAGCTTCAGCTGTACGTATCTCTGTCTCCCTACTTTGTTTTAGTCTATCTGTTTTATGTGCTTTATGATGTCTTCAGTATTTTTATGCGATTTTTTCCTCTGCCTAACAAGCAGCTCCTCAGGGCAGCGGCTCTGCCTCCCTGTCTGACTGGGGACCCTCTCAGGACGGCAGCACAGCCGTCTCCTCCCCATCCTGTCGGGAGGCCTCTGAGGTTGGAGAAATAGGTCCTGCAGCACATTCCCTGAAGTGGAGTGCAAGGCTCTGCTGGGAGGGGATGGGATAGAAGGGACTCACTCCCCTTTTCTACCTGGCCCCAGCAGACCCTCAGTGTGTCCCGCTGTAATATGTGAGCCAGGAAAGTTTCCTGAATCCCTGGGTCCCTCCCCTTGTCCCCATCTGCTGCCCCCCCCCACCCCGCTGGCCTGTGGCAGCATGGGCTGGCTTCCCCCACCTGGTGTAATAGGTGACCAGGGAGGCGTTCCTGAGCCCCCAGGGGCTGAAGCGCACAGTGTAGTTGACAATCTTGACTGTGGTGAAGTCTGGCTTTTTCCACCGAAGCCAGATGGACGTGGAGCTGTTCGATTCCGCGTGGACATGGGCGGGGGGCAAGGGTGGTCCCCTCTGGATGGGCAAGTCTGGAAGGTGAAAACAGGGTGTGAGAAAGGAGGGAGGACACCCATCCCGAAAGATGGGTAGTGGTTCACAGTTCCAGGGCTCTCTTTCTTCACCCTCTGTCTTCTGATTCTGTGAGCTAAGCAGCATCATCCCCACCTCACAGCTGAGGAAATGGAGGCTCCCAAGAATTTAAGTGATTTTTGCCAAGGTCATATATACAGCAGACTGCTCTACAGAGAGGCAGCAAACAATGGCAATTAAAAGCACAGACTTGGGAGTCAAGTGGCCCTGGTTGCAATTCCAGCTCTGCTGTGTACTTACTAGCTGTGCGGCCAGGGAGAAGCTCCTTAACCTCTCTGTGCCTCCATTCCCTATGTCAGTGGGACTGAGAACAGGACCTCCTTCATAGTGTTGTTAGGAGCGTTAAATTAGTTCATTTTTGTTAACATCCAGAAAAGGGTCTGGCCTATTGTTATGGACTGAATGTTTGTGTCTCCCCAAATTCATATGCTGAAATTTGAACACATGGTTGAGGGGGGTGGCTCGTGAACGGGATTAGTGCCTATCTTTGTCCATCCAGGCTGCTATAGCAAAGTACCACAGACTGGGTGGCTTACAAACAACAGAAATTTCTTTCTCAAGAGTTCTGGAAGCTGGCGTTTGAGACCAGGGTGGCAGCATGCTCAAGTTCTGGTAAGAGCCCACGTGTGGGTTACAGGCTGCCAACTTCTCATTGTGTGAACGTATGGAGGAGAGAGGAGAGAGGAAGCGAGCTCTCTTGTGACTTTTAAAAGGGCCCCACCCTCCTGATCTCATCTAACTTTATTTATCTCCTAATACAGCATACTGGAGGGTGGAGTTTCAACCTAAGAATTGGGGGGAGGGCACAAACTTCCAGTCTGTAACTGCGCCGTGTAGGAGAGCCCACAGAGAGCACTCTAGCCCACCTTCTGCCATGTGAGGACACCGTGAGAAGAGGGCTTATGGTCTACGAACCAGGACATGGGCCCTCCCCAGACACTGACTCTGCTGATGCCTTGATCTTGGACTTCCTCTGGGACTGTGAGAAAGAAAATGTTGTTTAAGCCGCCCAATCTAGGGTATTTTTGTTACGGCAGCCCGACCTAAGACCTATACAGTAAGTACTATAGGATGATGTGTTTATTACATAAATACAAAGTGGGTACTTTATCTGTATTGTTCTGTATTGTAGTAGACAGTAAAAAAGATTTGCTGAATGAACAAACTGGAATTCGAACAGGTTTCTTGGCTCTGGGTTGAGGGTTCCCTTCGATAAAACACACGGTTGAAAATCAGCCTGGTAAGTCAGGGGTAAGGGGGTGTCATAATGGACAAGCAGGGTGGCCCACCCAGAGCCACAGGGCAGTGTAATACAGTGGGCAGACTTTTGTTGGGAAACCAGGGGTCTTGGTTCTAGTTTAAGCTTTATGTGACCTTGGGAAAGTCCTTTCACTTCTCTGAGCCTCCGTTCCCTGATGGGCCACATAGGGAGGCTCTCCCTTCCTAGCATAGAGAAACAGTCTGATAGTTTGCTGTAGGTGGATGTGTTTTATAAAAAAAACGTTTAAAGATCAAACAGGGTCGGGGCACCTGGGTGGCTCAGTAGGTTAAAGCCTCTGCCTTTGGCTCAGGTCATGATCCCAGGGTCCTGGGATTGAGCCCTGCATCGGGCTCTCTGCTCAGCGGGGAGCCTGCTTCCCCCTCTCTCTCTGCCTGCCTCTCTGCCTACTTGTGTTCTCTGTCAAATAAATAAATAAAATCTTAAAAAAAAAAAAAAAAAGATCAAACAGGGTCAGGAGTCGCTGATCAGCCACAAGGTTTCTCTCTGTCCAAACATTCCCGATTAGCACTGCTCATGGGTAGTGAAAATCTGGTAGGACACTGCACCTGAAGGTCGACTGAAGTTTCTCTCTACACCAGAGGCTGTCTGGGGCTAGAAGAGGACCTTTAAACTGAGAAGAATGGGTCTGGGGGTGGTCGAGGCTACGGGATGGCTTGACCACCAGGGCTGGCCCAGAGGAAAGTGAAAGGAAGTGGCCCACGGACCCTTCGACAGAGCCCTCCTCCCTCTCCTTCCCCAGCCCTCTCACCTGGTGTGGGAGCCTTTTCTGTCTTGCCCTTCCACACTGCTGCGTAGCCATCCTCATGTTTGTTGAATGCCACAAGCTTCACCTCGTACAGCCGGCCAGGGGCTGGGGAAGGTCATGGGGGTCACTTAAGCTAGAGGGACCTGAGGCCACTTTCATCCCCGAGAGCATTCTGTTCCCAGCTCCCATGCCCAGCTTGCCCAGTTCCCCATCAAGGCTCTATCTGTTTCACTCCCTCCCGCAGGCCTCCTCACCTAGCTGGGTCAACTCATACTGCTTCACTTTCTTCTTGAGCCGGACAGGCCCCACATCCCAAGCCTGGTCTCCGCGGCCCCCTGGAGGACTCTCGCCATCAGCCTCCTCCTCGGCTCCCACCTCCCGCCAGTAGAGTTTGTAGCCAGAGATCTGGGCGGGGTGAGGGGGCGGCTGCCACGACACCACCAGGGACTCCATCCTTGCCCGGACCTTCAACTCTGCGGGGGCAAAAGGGACTGGGGGCGGAGGAGCAGGACAGCAAGAGGGAGAGAGAAGGAGGAATGAGGAGAAGTAAGCCAGGAATGGGAGAGGAGAACGGGGCAGGAGGAAGCCAGAAGCAGGAAGGGAGCACTGAGCGAGAGACTTGCCAGCCTCCCCACAACGCATTGGCCCGCGGCCATTCCCCTGGAGCCAGGCCTCAGCTCAGCCTAGAGGTGAACTGACAGGCAAGGGGGTTCCCGGGGTTGCTGAGGCCGGGAAGGAGGGGAGGAGCCATTGGTGTGGGGAGCCTACTTGGAGTCTAAGAGTGGGGCCTTACTATGCATCAGACACTGTTTTAAGCTCCTTGGGTGTGTATTTTGACTTTATTCTCACAACCCTATAAAATGATAAAAATACTTTTGTCTCCATTTTACAAAGAAGAAAACTGAGAAGTTAAGTAACTTGTCCAACATCATACAGACAGTACGCATGCCAGGTTCTGACAGAACGTGGCACGCGTACTGTCTACTCAGTCATTCTATTACTGGACCTCTTGATAAATCAACGTACCTACTCTGGAAGCAACTACTATCCGGCAAGTTCCTGTTATGGACTAAACACTTGTTTACAATGCATTAGTAATCCTCACAACGCCATCCCCAACCCGTGGCAGTTAAGTGAAACCTCCGAGCTCTGAATGGTTTGTTCAAGGTCACGCAGCAGATAGAAGGGACTCTGGAACCCAGGTTTGTTTGTAAAGGCCAGCCCTTTGCCTCTAATACCTGGCCTCCCTGGCCCATCAAGCCGGGAAATCTGTGGAGGGTCTCTCTGACAGAGAGGGTGCTGGGACCTGTGTCCCAAAGGCACACACCCGCCCACATGGTCACACACACCACCCTTCCTCTCCCCTCAGCCCCTGTACCGTGGCTCTGGTTGTGTACGCTGGGCGTCCGGTGCTGCATCCACTGGGAGGGGGTCCCGTAGCCAGCCCCAGTGCCCGCCGAAATCCGTACTCGGTACACCTTGTTGGGCTGAAGCGCACTGAGTGTAAACTGTGTCTCATTTCCAGGCACCTCGGTGGAGACGACCTGATCTGCTGGGACAGAAAACATGGCTGCTGGGCGGCCACCTGAAGACCCGTGACCCCCAAACTCCCCTATACCAGCTGTTCCACCCCAGATCCTGGTCCCTCAGTGCCCTCTCAGCACAGATCGCTCGGTGACTGGACGGGCTCCATGGCTCCAGAGTGGACTCCGGGGCCTCCAGCCTGGGCTGATGCAGGTCAACAGCCTCAGCTCAGCATGGAGAGAACCATGGCACGGACGCCACACTTCCCCATGAGCCGTCGTGACCATCTCCTTATACACACACACACTAGGGTGCAGGCCCAAGGGCTTGTCTCTGAAGGCCATCAGGCACTGCCTGCCTCCCAGAGCCCAAGCCTCCTTCCTCACCCTTCTCTCCTTCTTCACTCTCACCCTGACCCCCAGCCACTTGTCTTCCCCCAACTCTTTATCCGTTGCATACCCTCTCCCCTAGATCCTTACATCTGCCCTGAAAGGCCCTCCCCAGTGCTCTGTTTCCCCAAACCGGCAAGCACGCCCTCCACAGCCCTGTCCGGTCTTTTTGAGATAGAAGGGATTCTAGGGATTACCTAGGCTACCTGCCTCATTTCACAGATGAGGAAACGGAAACAGGGACTTAACAGCATTATCCACTATAGCCATAGATGAGGTGAGGCTAGATCCTGGGCCTCCCTCTGTCTTGAGTTATGCCTGTTTGCCTTTGCCTACGCCCAGAACTCACTCCTCTTGTCCAGGTTCCTATTTCCCTATTCCACAGCTGTGGCTCATTTCCTCAGATGTCCCCCGCATCTCTGCTTGGACCCTCAGCTGCTCTGGCCAGCCCTTCGTAGTGACAATTCCCAGCTGGGTGGAGCCCTCACCCTGTGCCCACTTACCTTCCTTTCCCAAACCGTATTCTATCTTGTACTTCACCACCTGCCCATTGCTCAGGCTGGGAGGCAGGGGCAGCCACGCCACCCTGATGTCCAAGGGGTTGGGACTGGACAGGGAGAGCTGGGGCGCTGCACTGGGGACTGAGACAGAAGAACATCAGGGTGAGCTCTGCTCCACCGACGTGGAAGGTGAGGCCCAGGAGCGGTCAGAGACTTGCCCAGGTCACACAGCAAGTCAGAAGTAGGCCCAGGATCTGAGGGAGGAAAGGGAGCCTCTCAGGGGAGCCCCAAACTGGAGATGAGGGGATATCCTTCCCACCCCAAAGCCAGAAAAAGGTTTGGGGCACAATCTTCTACATCCAGTGGGTTCATGTCACTGGCCCCTGCCTGACCAGATGGCACATGGATATTGAGAAGGGACATATGACACAGGGAATCAAGACCTAGACTCAAGTCCGAGCTGTACTACTGACCTTGGGCAAGTCACTCTCATTTTCTGGGCCTCAGTTTCCCAAACTGTAAGTTGGGAAGAACCCTCACCCACTCCCTCACATGGCACAGAAGATGACACGAGGCAGGTAAAAGTGCCTTGGCATACACTAGTAAAAAGAAGCGAGCTACCACCCCCAGGGAATTCTCTGGAACCCAAGGTTCCCATTGAAAGTTGAGAGGCCCTACCATCGTCCAGTGTGTGGACCAGCGCTGGGATAGAGGTACGGCTGGCCCCCAGCTGGGAGTAGGCCACCACGTAGAACTCATAATCGGTGTTGGGTTCCAGGTCCCGAACCTGCAGCTCTGTGGTGTCATTGTTCACTGCAAACTGGTATTCCACATTGTCCATGCCTGGGGCAGTGACACAGGGGCCAAAGGGACTGTCAGAAAGCTACCCTCAAAGGTCTGCCAGCTGGAGGCTATCTAGGGATCCTTCATATTGTCCCAGCCTCTAGAATAATCTGTGTATAACCTGATCATCAGATCATCTGAGCTGGAGAGTATAGACTTCTCCAGCTTCTAGTTTCACTGTATTAATTCCTCCACCTGTTAGGAAGTTCTTTCTGGTGTCTAACTGAAGTGACTCCTGCTGCAGTTAATAAACCAGCTCCAGGAATGCTTAGGCATTTCCTGGGAGGAAAAGTATTCTCTTCTTCCTCTATCATAACAGACTGTGGCTGGGGGTTAATGAGACACACACGTTAACCCTTCCAGGAGGGCGTCGAAGGCTATGACCTAGCCCACCCACATCTATGCGGGTCTCTCCCGCGGGCTCCCACCCCATCCCATTCTATCCCCAAGAGCACCCACCCACGCGGCAACCCTTCCGTCGTCTAACCTGTGCCCCCCCACTTGGGCGCCCCTGTGCGGGTCCCCAGCGGACGTACCCCGTGCCTTCTGGTAGTGGAGGGAGAAGCCGATGATCTGCTCGCTGTGCAGCTCGGGCCGCTCCCACGCCACCAGCACCGTGGAGCTGCTCATTGGCGTGGCCGTGACCCGCGTTGGGGCGCTGGGCAGCCCTTCGCGCACCACTACGGCCAAGGGCGCGGCGGCGCACGCGGTTCCCGCGCTGTTCTCTGCCACGCACTGGTAGTAGCCGGCGTCCTGCAGGCCGATCTGCGTGATGACCAGGCTGCCGCCGCCGCCCTGCACCTTGACGCGCCCGTTGGGCCGCAGCGGCGCCCCGTCGTGCAGCCAGCGCAGTGCGGGCCGCGGCTCCCCGGCCGCGCGGCACACGAAGCGCGCGGTGCTCGCCCGCGTCCGCGACAGCGCCTCGGGCGCCTGCGAGATGGCCGGGGCCGCTGGGGGCGGGGAGGGGGACGCTGACCGCGCGCTCCGGCCGCGAGGAGCTCTGCCGCCTCCCCGGACGCTCCGGCCGGCTCCCGCGCGCCCTCCACTCGCTCCAACCTCTCCCTGAGTCAGCCCGCCCCCAGATCCTCGCGGGCGGCGCCGCTCTACCTCTGCTCCTCCCGGGTTCACCCGTTCTCCTCCTCGCCCCGAATTGTCCCCAGGCTTCCTGAGCCTCCCCGAAGTACCCTAGGTCCTCCCGAGCCTCACCCCACTCCCTCAGGTGCCGTAACCACCTCCTCCCCTTCTTCCAGTGTCCCCTGCACCTGGAGACTTAACCTCTCTCCACAGTTACCCCCAACCCTGAGCAACCCTGTCCAGTATTTTGTGTCACTCGGACCACACCACTGTCTCCCTTAACTCTCAGTCCTACCCCTCCCCCGTGACCTAGGTCCCACTCAGCCCTCCCCTCTCCACCCCCAATCACCCAAGTCATGCTCTGATCATCCCCCCTTTCTCTCCCTGCCTCAACTTCCCCCACCTTATCCTCCAATCTCTTTCCCCCACTCCCCCGCCTCCAGTCCTCTAGCCTGTCCCCTCCAGTACCCATCCTAACGAAGGACTTCTCCCGGAGTGCCGGACCCCCAGCTCTAGCCCTTTTTCATCCTCCAGGATCGCCCCTCGATCTTCTAAGACACCCACTTGCCCATCCCCAGTCCCCAACTTCCCTTCGCTGGCCCTAGCCGACCTGCCCACTCCGCCCCCCCCCCCACTGCCCAGTCCCCCACCCCGCCTCACCCAGCACGCGGAGCTCAGCGGCGGCGGTGGCGAAGTCGCGCGTGCGGGGCTTGTTAGCGCGGCACACGTAGACGCCCGAGTGCCGGGGCTGAGCGCTGCTGATAAGTAGGTTGGTGCGGCCCAGGACGATGACGTCCGTGGAAATGGGTTTCCCATCTGGGGGAGGAGAGGAAGAATGGTGGACTAGGGCACCGAGGACTGCCCCTGCATCTACACTCTGGATCTGGGGTGGGACAGGGGGCCTCCACACCCGCTTAAGAGAACACAACAGTCCCTTGTTTGAACCTCAGTTCCTCCACTTGCTAGAGGCTGACCATCTCTGAGCCCTCCTGTGTCCGTCTGTAAAATGGCGAGAGGAAAGTCCCTAGCTGGAAGGATGGGACCCATAAGGTTTGTGAGAAAGCCAGGCACAGCGCAGGCACCGAACAGGTACTCAGTACACTAGTCAGTTATTACTATTACCATTATTATTAAATTCATTTCTCTCAAGAAGGACACGCTCCTTCCTGTATGGTCTTATTCCAAATATTGTGATGAAGACATGGCTGGAAAGGTCTGACCAGAACCAAAGATTTAAATATATGCAAGACTTTTTATCTTGAATCTGAAATGAGAACCATTTTTATTTTATTTTATTTTCAAGATTTTATTTATTTATTTGAGAGAGAGAGAGAAAGCGAACACAAGCAGGGGGGAGAGGTAGAAGCAGACTCCCCACCGAGCAGTGAGCCCCATGCCTGGCTTGATCCCAGGACCCTGGGATTATGACTGGAGACCAAGGCAGACACGTAACCAACTGAGCCACCCAGGCGCCCCTGAGAACCATTTTAAAAGCCCCTGCTTTCTGGACATGCAAAGAAGATCCAGAGAAGAAATGCAAATGGCCAAGAAACACCAAAAAAGTGTTCAACTTCACATAATCAGAGAAATGCACACCAAAACACAGATGTTAATTCTCACCTATCAAATTGAGAAAGTTTTTTAAAAGGGTAAGCTGCCAGAGAAAGGGTAAATGCTGAGAGGGGCTCCACCTTGACTTTGACCCAGGGATCCCATTTGTGGGCACCTGTCCTGGGAAGATAAGAACAGGTCTGATCACTGTGGTGATCACTGATCACTGTAACAGTGGGCAATGGGAAAGGACTTAAAAATTCAATGGTATTAAAAAAAAATAAATGGTAGGAACTGGCAAACTGCATTATGGCTATATTCAAATGATGGAATATAGTCGTTATCATTAAAATTACTTTTTGAAAAAGTTTTAGAGATGGGGAAATTGTTATGATAAACTGTTGAATTAAAGTAACACTTGTAACTGTAAATATAGCATGCTCCCAAACTCAGGGGAAAAATGTACATGTGCGTAGAAAAAAATCTGGAAGAAAATACACTTGTATGTTAACTATTTCAATCTCTTTGAGTGGTGGAATGTTTTCTGTTTCTGCTTTTCCCAGTTTTTCCCAATGAACATACAACCTATGAAATCAGAAGGCAACAAAACAAAAAGCCATGTCCCTTCCCTGATGTCATGAAGTTGCTAGAAAAGTAGCAGTGACAGGTGTCAGGAAGGAAGTCCTCTTCCAGCCTTTCTCTTCCCAATCTCTGTCCAGGAGTGCTATTAGCAGACTTTCTTCAGGGGAGTTCCCAGGACCACCCGTGTCGGGATTCTGTGGGACAGCAATTCTCAAATCATCACTGTGCACTCAAATCACAGAATCTCAGGGGACTTTGTTAAGATGCAGAGGCCTAGGGCAAGCCCCAGATTCTGCATTTCTGCCTAGGTACAGGTGGCGGGTCCAAAAACCACCCTTTCAATAGCAAGGATCTAAGGCAGTTTAAGATTCCTGGGTCACAACTGTCCAGGTATGAAGGCAGGGAACCTGCGGTTCTAACAAGCTCCCTGGGTCATCCTGATGCAAGGTCAGGATTTGAGAAACATTAATATTAGAACTTCTGGGCAATGCCACAAGCCTATCCCAATAATATTATGAGGGTCCTGCTGGTGCCTAACTAGCTGATCCCCTAACTAGGCCGGTGTCCCAAGTCCAGTGAAGTGTGCAGGTCATGAAGGCCCAAAGATACTAGCACTGTTTTATCTCATCAGTTCAGTGGGAGGTAAATAGTTGTTCAGTTTATTATTTTTCTTTAAACTCTGTGTATTCATTATACACTCTTTTGGATGTGAGATTAAAATCTTATGGAAAGGAGGCAGTATAGGATAATAGACTGAGTCAGGGAAGAAAGGTAAAGAAAGCAGAGTTAAGACTTCTGCCGTCAACTTGAGACAAGTCACTTCTCACTAACAAATAGAAACAAAAATAATCCTTGCTGGGGCGCGTGGGTGGCTCAGCCAGTTGGGTGTACGACTCTTGGTTTCAGCTCAGGTCATGATCTCCGGGGTCGTGGGATCAAGCCCCACATTGGGCTCCATGCTCAGTGTAGAGTCTGCTTATCCCTCTCTCTCTGCTCTGCCCCCTCATGTGTGTCCCCCATGCACTATCTCTCTAAAATAAATAAATAAAATCTTAAAAACAAAACCAAAACAAAACTTTACTTTTCTTCTGTACAGGACTGTAGGAAGTGGTGTATCAGAAAGAGAACAGGCTCTAAAGTTTGGGCCTTGGCTCTCTGAGCCTCTGTTTCCTCATCCATCCAATGGGAATAAGAGTCCTCGCCCCTGTTCCCTTCAAAGGGCTGGTCTAGGCTCTGGCAGGAGGGTGGGCTGAGCGCTCAGTAGACGGCAGCGACGTGTGGCCAGCAGCCTTCACTGCTCTGATAGCCCCTGCTGGAAGGAAAGCAGTCCCACCTGGCACTCAGCACTTGCTGCCTGATACCGTCGAACCTCTCTTCTTGGGTGTGTGCTTTATTGCCCTCACCCAGACTATGAGTTCAAAGGGCAGGGTCCCTGTCTCTCCCATCTGATTTTTTTTTTTTTTTTTAATTCACTGTGCCCAGGACAAATCCAAGCACAGAAGGCTGCAGCAATCTGAGTGGGGCAAAGGGGCAGCTTTGCAGCCCAGCGGAGGGGGCCTGCTTCCCCCTGACTCCAGCTCTCACACATTCACTTGCAACACTGTTGAGCCTACCCTGAGTAAGGTCTCAGTGACGATTTTGTGAGTGGCAGATGCAAAGTGCTTCCTAAAGGAACATGCTACACAGATTGATGCCTAAGTCTGTCCAGGTTCCCCCACCCACGCCCAGCCCTGGGAGAGGAGTTCCCACCACATGGGGCGGTCACTCCTATAGCATCCCACCTTGGGGACACGTGAGATACTGCACCCTCCTTCCCCATGCCCTTGGGTCCCCTCCCTCCACTTACCCTGTCGGACCCAGGACACAAAAGGGGTGGGGTCAGCGGAGGCCACACATTCCATCACCACACTCTGGCCAGAAACCACTGTGGTGTTCTCCGGGGCTGCCACAATGACCACGTCCTGCCCCCTGGTGGACGCCAGGGACCCTGGGGAGAGGGCAGGCCAGCAAGCAGCCTTACCGTGAGGTGTCTTTACCTGCAGTCCCTCACCTGATGCTCACTTGGTGAGGCAGGTGAGGCAGGGAACAGCCGAGGTTTCATCTGACAGATGGGGAAAGCAGCCGCATAGTTCCACAGAGCAGGGACCGGAACTCAGAGCCCCCTCTCTTGGAGCCGGGGGTTGGAATAACCTGGCGTCTGGCACACCACCCCCTTTCTTCCCTGAAAATGGAGCCCACCCTGCTGGCAGAGGATCATCAGGGTCACAGGTAGACTTGGAGCCTGGGGTTGGAGTCAACAAAGTTTCTGGTTCCCGCACTGCCATTAATGCAGTGTGACCTTAGGCAAGTCCCTTCTCCAGAGGGCTTTGGATTCCTCTGTGGAAAAGGCAGGAGGCAGGAGTTTCCGCCATCTTGGCAGATCCCTGAGCTCTGATTCCCTACCAAGTTCTCCCCGTGACCCTGTGCCCTGGGTCAGCCTGAGGAATACCGGGTGTGTCCAGCAGGTGGCGGCAGAGACTTCCCGGCACAGGAGGGAAAGCGGACCATACTAGGAGACCTACCAGTCAAACCACAGGCATGTAGGGTCCCTGGAGGTGGAAGGGATGAGGAGGGGGATGGGGAGAGATGCGCAGGAGGGCAGGGTTGGGAGGGGGTGCCATGGCAGAGGAAGGCAAGTGAGAGGCCCTTGGGGGAGTCCCGCACTAAGACCTGTTGAGCACCTGCTAGGTACTGGGCACTTTCCACTCTTAACTCCGCTATTCCCACAACCCACCTGAGCTAGACATTTGATAACAGCACAGGGTCGCACAGATGGTAAGTAGAGAGGCCAGGTTTCAAACCAGTTCTTTCCGACCCCAAAGCCTGTGCCCTTCCTACTGCATCATACTGGGACAGGAGTTTTTCAGAGAAATGGAGAGGACAGGAGCACCATACTGCAGGGTACCAGATTTGCAGTGTCCAGCCAGCAGCAAGGGGCGAATCCGCTGATGCCCAGAAGGGCCGGGACCAGGGCTTCCTGATACTCCTCTTCAGATGCCTCCCCTCCCCTCTCCCCCACCTCTGTCCCTAGCCCGGACACCCCACCCAACCTTAGGGAGCACAGAGCCTCTGTAGGAAAACAGCCCTGGACTGGGAGCCTGGAGTCCGGGGTTCCAACCCCTTCTATCTCTGACTTCCTGGGTGGTACTGCCTTCTCTGAGTTACCTCGCCTCACCTGCCCAATGGCAATTTGAAGGCAGAGCTTGGATCTCACGAGACACCTGCCAACTCTGAGGTGGCTGACGCCTGAAACCCCTGGGGGATCCCCCGCCAGGCCTGCCCCTTACCTCTGTGGGCCACACTGAGTAGGGCCTCCTGGCTGAATCGCTGGCTGACAGAGCTGGTGGCCACGCAGCGGTAGGAGCCTGCGTCGCTCTCCTGAATGTCCAGGATCTGGAGGACCCCGTTGGGGAGAATGATGAGCCTTGGGAAGGGGAGAGGGCACCTATGAGGTGGGCAGGAGCTCCGCAGGGAGCTGTCCTGGGTCCCCCTCCCCCCTCCAGCTTGAACTACCTCTAGCATCTCACTTTCAAGCCTCATTCATAATAAAACATGCAAATTAAAGCTGTGAGACACCATTTGCACCTTCCAGGTTGGCAAAGATCAGAAGGTTTAATAACACACAGTGTGGATGAAGGAATGGGGGGAAGGTACTCTAGTCTTGGTGGCCATGCCCATCGATACACCCTCCTTCAAAGGCAAGCTGGTAATATGTTAAAATCAACCCTGCACGTGCCCTTTTGACCCAGCAACCCCACTTCAAGGACTATCCTACAGATATTCTCAGACATGTATACAAAAACCTGTTTAATGATATTCACTCCAGCGCTTCGAGGACAATGGCAGAAGACTGGAAACAATCCAAGGGGCCATCTGTAGGGGGGGAGCTAGCTAAATCGGTTTGGGTACATTCATACAACGGAACGCAAGGCAGCTGTTAAAAAGGAGGCAGCTGCATGTGTGCTCTAATGGGACAATCTCTAAAGTGTTTTTGGTGCAGAATGGTGTGTGAGGTTATGCACGCTTACATGCTTGCACCGAAGTCCCGGGTGAGGGCGGTTGTCTCTGGGGAGGGGACCTGGGATGGGGGTGGGGCAGGCAGTGGGAGACTTTTTATACAGCCTTCTATATGGTGTGAATTTGTTTACCCCCTGCCTATATTAACTCCTCCCTCCCTAATAAAAATCCCTTTTGTTCACACAATATCATCTGACCCTCAAAACAATCTGAAGAGACAGAGGGCATCGCAACCTCCATTTTACTGATGACAAGACGAAGGCTCGGAAGCACAAGGGCATTATTTCCCCAGGGACTCACAGGTGGAGCAGGGTTAAAACTTGAACCCAGGTCTTCCAGTACCAAATCCCTTGTTCTTTTCACCTGCCTGTCTCAGCAGCCATCAGATGGCTAAGGATGCCTGAGGAAGGGTCCCCAGGAAGCCACACGCAACACACACACTGCTTAGGAGGGGTAGGATGGATAAAAGTGGTATTCTCTGCCCTCTTGGTTAGAGGGTTGGAAAGTGGCTCAGGTTAGAAAGGTGTGGAGCCCTTGATTAGGAGACAGTGCAATGCAGGCAAGGCTGTGTCCGTGCAGAGGACACAGAGGGTGGTGGTAAGCAGAGCAGGCTCTGGACCAACTGTGTGTGTCGGGGGGTCTTCCTGAATCCTCCACCTCTATCCTTGCAGGGCTAGCTTCTGGCTGAGAGCCCCAGTTTCTCAACAAAGCAAATGATGCTGGTCCCTGGATATAGGCTAGGTCAAGGTTGGAGAGGGAATGGGGCAGCAGTGTGCTTGATGAAGGTCCCTTGGCTCATGGGGAAATGGGTATGAAACAATTTAAATGCAGCCAAGGAGAACTAGCTCAAGGGCATTGGGAGAAAATTCTGGCCACAGGCCTGGAAACCTGCTGTGGCCCAAAGACTTAGAGAATGCACATAAGCCTGCTTCACTCCCTCCCTCATGCCACAGGCAAACCCAGCTCTCTCCCAGGGTCTTACCTTCAGCTCCAGCAGCTGCCCACGTCAGTGCTGGGGCCAGCAGGGGAGAGGGGACATGGAGGCAATGGGTGGTGGGAGGTAAGATCCTGGGCCAGGAAAATTTGATGGAAAAGGACAAGTGGGGAAGGACAAGTAGAACCCACCTTGGAAATAAGACCTCCACCTCCATCCAGGTCTCCTCCACCTAATAAATCCTGCCTCCAAGACCCTTTTTCCTCCTTCAGGCTACGTAGCTGACCTTGCCTGCAGGTTTTCCACCAGAGCAACCCACATTTCCTAACCCCAAAGTTTCCCAGGCTTTCCATGGAAATTGTGCTCCGGGTACCCAAAAGCTGATACTTCTCTGACAAGGAACATTTCCTTATTATGTGTGGGAAAGGAGGGAGGGAGGGAGGAAAGAAGGGAGAAAAAAGCGATACCTTTCTCAGATATAGTACAATAACTGCAGCCAACAGAAGTTGGTCTGCTCTGCTTACCACCACCTCTGCACGGACACAGCCTTGCCTGCATTGCACTATCTCCTAAGCAAGGGCTCCACACCTTTCTAACCTGAGCCACTTTCCAACCCTCTAGCCAAGAGGACAATGGAACCACTTTTAGTGTTCATTTAAAATCTTTTCTGTTTTGTTAAAACGTGTTTTTAGGAGCCCTGTCTATGGAAAGATGTCCAAGATACATTGGTGAGTGGGGGGAAAAACGTCACCAAACAGTGTTTATGAAGCAGTTCTATGTTTGGGAACCTGAAAAATGATATGTTAGGATATGCACAGAAAAAGTCAAGGGCGGTAGAGCTTGCATCATTCAGGGAGGTTTTCTCTGGCAGTGTGATTACTGGGAATGCTTATTTGTTGTGTTTAAATTTTTTTTGAATATTTATTAGGTTGGAAATAGAAAACCTGAAAAACTGAAATTGAATAAATAAAATCTTTTAAAAAATAAATTTTAAAAATTGAAATTGGATAAAAGCATGACCTTGAACCCTTTATTGTGGAAATCCAGGCTCCTAACACAGAAACAGCTGTGACATAGTAGAGAGAGCTGGTTCCAGCAGATGTGATTGTACCAAGTGACATCACATGTCTGGGCCTCAGTTTCTCATCTGAAAAATGGGTTAAATAGTCCTGTCCTGACTACTGCACAACCCCAGCCCTACTGTGTTGTGAGTTCACAATAGATAATGGGCAGAAACACTATCTATGAATCCCAGATTCTAAACACACGTTTAAATGATATAAACTGTACACGTTTAAAAGACTGGGAGGGAACAATCCTAAGAGTAACAACTGTCTATGTCCAGTTGGTAGGTGACTTTTTCCCATTAAAATGGTATGTTTTATTACTTTAAAAATAATTCAGATTGCAAATAAAACAAAATAGCTATTTATAGAATGAAAAGCAACCTCTGTCCAAAAGGAAAGGATCGTTCTCTTTCCAAGCCTGCGTCTGAGCCCCAACCCCAAAAGGCCACTTGGAACCAGGGATTCAAGAACACAGCAAAGGGGCACCTGGCTGGTTCAGTTGGTAGAGCATGAGACTTGATCTTGGGGCCATGAGTTTGAGCCCCATCTTGGGTGTAGAGATTACTTTAAAAAAAAAAAAGGTACACAGTAGAAACTTCACAGCTGCTCTGAATTTCAGAAGGGCCAAGGCGCCCCCATCCTGAGCCCTTCATAGATCCACCTAGGGAAAAGGGCCACTGGCCAAGGGTCACATGAGGTTGACAGACACCCTGGGCCCTGGGAGATGCATAGGGCAGAAGACTACCTTAGGGAGCCTGAAGACTGAGGTCCATTGGTGCCACATTTTTAAAGTGTGAGTGAATGGTGATAACAAAAATGATTGCAAGTGGATCTAGGCACACATTTTTTATCCCAGCGGTTATGTATTTATTTTTATGGCTACCTTGTATTTATGGTAAGCGTTGCTGGTTTTCCATTTTACTGCAGTGAGATAATGTTCCTTTTCAGCATGTGTTAAAGTTACAGAAGAGAGCTGAGTTAAAGAAATGTATTAAGTAGGTGATTGAATAAATGGCCCAGGAATGGCCAAAATTATAAAGGGGGTTTGTGAGGGCCTAGGATGTGGGAAACATTGTGCTCATTGATTACTGGTTCCCATGGAAGGAAAATTATCCCCTATCATTAGACATTAGTGTAAGCAGCAGGGAATTGCCTCGGGCTCTAGTCCTCACCATCAGTTCTGAAAATACACACCCATACCTTGACAGTGTGTTTATTAACTGCACGTGCGCACGGTCCCCAAGAAGGCACACGGTCTCCAAACCACTGGGTTGAATTTATGAATAGCGTATTTGTACATGTCCTATATCTGGGCCTGTGTAAAAATACATACCTTGGGCATAATCAAGTTGCTATTTAAGACATTTTTTTATTTCCCCTACACAATGTGCTGGGACATGTGAGCCTGGCTTATTTATAGCTAAGGATCACTTTTCAGAGGACTTGGGGGCCAGCACTCTCAGAGCCCAGGAACTGGCAGCTCCAGACTTCTGGGAGAGGCCTGTGGCTTCGTAGAATGAAGCCTGAACTAGATGTAGGGAGATAACAGAGCCCTACTGTTTGCTGGGAAACTTTGGGGGAAGTAACGTGTCCACTCAGAGCCACAGTTGGCTGACCTCTGAGCCCATCTGTAGCGTCAACTTCTCCAGACCCTGCAGCTTCCCTACCCCAACCACCGAATCACAAGAGGCTTGTGTGTCATTCGTGCCAGGCCTCTGGCATCCCACACTCCATGTCCTAGCTGTGTGACCTGGGTCAAGTTACTTCTGTCTCTGATCCCCGGGTCTCTCACTTAACAATCCAGATAATCATATCTGCCATAACTATGTATGTAGACCTGGAAGGAGGTTCATGACGTGTGAAGTGAAAAAAAAAAAAAAAGTAGAAGTTGCTTTATAATCCCATTTATGTTTTAGAAAAAAGGTGATGGAGCAAAAAAAACCCATACAGGGGCACCTGGCTGGCTCAGTCGGTAGAGCAGGTGACTCTTGATCTAGGAGTCATGAGTCCCAGCTCCACACTAGAAGTTTACTTAAAACAAGTAAACAGGGGCACCTGGGTGGCTCAGTGGGTTAAGCCTCTGCCTTCAGCTCAGGCATGATCTCAGGGTCCTGGGATCTAAGCCCTGCATGGGGCTATCTGCTCAGCAGGGAGCCTGCTTCTCCCCCATCCACCCCCCCCACCCCGCCTGCCTCTCTGCCTACTTGTGATCTCTTTCTGTCAAATAAATAAGTAAAATCTTTTTTTAAAGAATGCCACAAACAAACAAACAAACAAAAAAACCCTGTGTGTACAACATAATCCAAATTTTAAAAGAGGGTATTTATAAACATACAGGGGAAAATTCCAGAGGACAGACATGAAAACTGACAGAGACTTTCTGTGGATGATGACTGTTTCTTCTGTTTTGCTTACATGAATGTGAAAAAGGCATCTTCCAGGAATATAAACTAAAAGTAAATAGAAGAAAATATGGAAATTAAGAAATACCTGCCTTGAAGGATAAAGGGAAGGATTAAATGAGAAAACATAGCTCACATTAACTGGGGCCTGTCATGCCTTTCAACAGGGGGCGACTTCTCGGCTCTCTCCTACTCTCTCTGGGGGATGCCAGGAGGGGGCTCTCCCTTGGTTCTCACACAGCAACTCCCAGACAGCAGCAAGGGGGCCACATTTGCAAGGCACAGAAGTTAAAAAGTCAGCGCTAGAAAGGCTGGGGCAGCACTTCCAAGGTCGCTCCCTAGAATGCTCATTCATGGGATGTTAACGGGGTTGCGGCAAAAGGGGCTGCGGGTCAGATGAATCTAGGAAGTGCTTGCTTCAACAAGTTTAACAGGCTTTCCATACAGGACTTCTCAGAGCCTTGTCAACACCAAGAAGGGGATTTTATAGGCATTTTTCCCTACGTTATTTGACCACAGAATACTTTTTCTCGAGAAGCACTTTTAGTGACTAATGTTTTCCAAAGAACAGTGATCTAATCCAACCCTTTCATTTTTTTTTTCTTTTCTTTTAATTTTATAGATGGGGGGAATGAAGCTGAGTGAGAGAGCCTCTGCGAGGGGCAACAGGCCAAGCAATCATCCAAATCAGCAGCTTGACCTGCTTCCTCCCTCACAACTGTTGCAGGGATATGCCCTGTGGCTTATCTACCCAGAAGTTTTCCCTACACCTTCCCCCCTACCTAGATGTGGGCACAAGTCAGAGGAGCTGGGACAGGTCAACACACTCAAGACAGATTAGTCTCAGGGCAGGGAGACCTGTAAACCAGTGTTTCTGAGCCCGTGGAGCCCTACCTGCACCAGGAGAGGACGAGAGCGGGTGAGGTGGTAACTACAGCTCGAGAGATGGAGGCAGAGGACCGGGCCGGGGAGAGGGTTCGGGGGAGGGGGTGCTGGGAAAGGCCTTGGAGCCACATCTCCAAAGATGTAAGAATCCAAGGGGTGACAACTGCGTGGTGAGACCAACTCCGAGTCCACAAAAGCAAACAAGGCTCGTGCTTTCTCGTGCTGCAGGTACATCTGGGCCTTCCCAGGAGGCCACAGTAAGGGTCAAGTCCTGGGTCTAGCTTCTGCTGCTCTTTGACCCCAGAAACTCTTCCCTGGGATCACTGCACCTACCCACTGCTTTATGGGGAGGGAGGAGGGTAAAACAGGAAGGACCTCCGTAACCCTGTATCAGATGCTGCACCCCACGGGTTGGCGTCAAGAGACAAGAGAGGTTCTGCTTCCAGGGTAGAGCTGCCAGAGGAACCCTGGCAGACAGAAAGCCTCCCAGCAGCCTCCATGCTCTGCTCTGAAGGAACAACAAACTTCCTGCCACTGACTCACCTGTGGCCTTGGACAATACAGAGCTTCTCTCTGGCCCTCAGTCTCCTCTTCAGTAAGGCAGATAAGCTCCAAAGGACCCTACCACTGCTCTCTACTTGAGCTCCGTAGCTTCGTGGGTGGCATTCTTTGCAGGGAACACAACTGCTTGCCCAGCTTCTCTTTGGGGCCTAAGTGAGTGAAGAGCCAGGCCACGGTTGGCTCCTAAGTCAGTTCGGGCAAATTGAGCTAATGTGGCTCTAAGAATCCTGGTTCCTGAGCACATGCCTGGGCTCTCTCTGGCCAGCCTACTGGGACCCTCTTCCCACTCCCCCACAGGATACTCACCGAGGCTCCTCTGGCACTGGGACCTGGTCCTTCTCCCAGGTGATGACGGGAGCTGGCAGCCCTTCAATGTGGCACTCAAACCGAGCAGTCCCATTCTCCTCCACCACCTGAGACTCCGGGTGCAGAGAGAAGCCTGCGAGTGCTGGGGGCGAGGGTGGCAAGACACAAGCAGGGACAGAGGAGGAGCACAGGAAAGGGGGGCGCACACAGTGAGACACACGTACACACACGCACACGGTGCATGCACGCACACACAGAAACATGGGCAGTCGGGGGACAGAAACACAAGCAGGGCAAATTCCAGCCAACAGAGACAATTGAAAAGGCAGCAGGGGGATAAGAAGCGGTGATTACTGGTCAGACGCTGGGTCAGAATGAATTGCAGCGCCCCACACCTAACGTCACCATGATGGTCAGACCACAGTAAGATGGACATTTCTCCCGGCCTAAAATGATTTCATGGTCATCTGTGCCTCTTGAGAACCCCCGAGGGGGTGTGCTCCTGTGCCCCACACTCTAACAAGCCTTTATGGCAGGCTTCCCGGGGGAGAAACACAAGGAGGAGGAAGAAGAGGAGAGGTGGGAAGAAGGTAGCCATACCAGGAAGGGTCCTGCTGAGCAGGATGAGAGGCATGGAAAGGGGAGTGGGCTCAAGGGACAGGCCTGTGTGCAAGGACTTAATGGGAATCCCACTTCCCACATCCCAGGCCTCCTGGGTCTCAGCTCAGCCCCCGAGGCAGGCACTTACTGGCGAGCTTGACCACCGCAGCCTGGCTGGCCACCACTCCCAGGGGGCCGTGGGCCAGGCAAGAGTAGCTGCCCTCAATGACCTCTGAGACCCCGGGGGCTGCCTCGTCACTGCCGTCGGGTGCAGGCGGCTGAGACAGCCGCAGGGAGCCATTGGGCAGCAGGCGCAGATGGTCGTGCTCAGGCAGGGCGCCTCCATCCTTGCTCCATGTGGTGCTGGTGGGGGGTCCAGCAGTCCCCAGACTACAGGCCAGCATTGCAGTTTGCCCTGGGCCCAGGATCACTTCCAGTGGCCCCGCACCACAGCTCAGCTCCACGGTTGTCTCCTGGGGCCACGGCAGCTCCCCTGCACAAAGAAGGCAGGTCCCAGGGCCATCAGTTTGTGTCCTCCCACCTCCCCCAGTCTCTAGATCCTGAGTCACCCACCCAGGGGCTGGGGCAACTCAAAGAATAACAGGTCTCATGGAGAGACCTGAGTCTAGATCCTGGCTCTGCCCTTCCCCACTGTGCTCTTGGGCAGTTGCCACTCTTCTCTGGGCTCACCTTCCCAGTTTCCTCATCCACCAAAAAGCACAGTGCCTTACAACGTTCCTTGTAACAGTCAAAAACGAGAAACAACCCAAGGGCTCATCACCTGGTGAATGGATAAATATCTCACTCAGCCATCAAAAGAAATGAAGTACTGATACTTGCTTCATGGAAGAACTTTAAAAACTTTACATTAAGTGAAAGAAGCCAGTCACAAAATGATACATATTCTATGATCTCATTCCTATGAAATGTCCAGAAGACGCAACTCCACAGAGACAGAAAGTAGGTTAATGGCTGCCAGGGGCTGGGGAGAGGGAAGAATGAGAAGCGAGGGACATGAGGTTTCTTTTTGGGGTGATAGGAATGTTCTGGAACAAAACCATGGTGATGGTTGTGCAACCTTGTGAGCATACACAAAACCACTGTTGTGTACACTGGTGAGTTCTGTGGTGTGTAAACTGTATCTCAGTTTAAAAGGACCCAGGAATTCCTTCCTTCTAGGGCTGTTGTGAGATGCAGGGTAGGAAAAGAGCACAGCACGTTGCCTGGCCTGGCACAGAATTGGCTTTCAGTAAGGTCCTCCTTTCCTGGAACCTTCCAGATCATCTTGACCACAATCGCTCAACCTACTATGTCCCGGTGGCAGGCATGGCTGAGCACTCCTTCCTACTGCTTGATTCCCCTAGGCCATGCAGCAAGCCAGAGCCTGTCTCCAGGGACCCCAGCAGGGCCTGCAGCTCCAAAGCTGCCACCAAGGGAAGAGTAAGGGGAAAATGGAGGAAGGTAATGTCATTCCAGGGTCAAGGCAAAAACACACAAAGGCCAATGCTTCTCATTTTAACCAACATGTTGACAAGGCCCAGTCGCCATTATTCACAGAGAAATGGTTGTTTCCCCAGTTGTGTTGACCAGAAGGTTGGCCTGCTGCCTTCCTGTCCCATACAAGCTCAATGGTCCGAGGTCCCTTCTCATCCTCTGACCTGACACTTTGCTTAAAGGTGGAATGGCACATCTGAGAGTGAACCCAAGACAAAGGTGAGTACAGTGGCACGTCCTTACTACAAGGCAGGTCTGGGCAGACAGCCTTGGGAGGGCATGCAGAAAGCCAAAGGGCTTGGGAATCAGGCAACCGCTCAGTTCTGGACCTGGCTCTGTCACAGTCCGGCTGAGTGGCCTTGGGCCAGTCACTTCTTCTGGACGTTAGTTTTACTCAAACATATCAGGTGATGTGTGAGATTCTATGCTGTTAGGATGATTCAGTGAATAGTCACACCTGGATATACCTCTAGATATACCTATTCCTGAGCAAACCTACAGAACACCATCTAGACACACATACAAACTGTAGACACAATCTTCCACACCTGAACACGCACACCCAAGTTTCTGCCACACTTGTCAAAACCCGGACATATCTGTGCCCACACTTAGAACCTTTGTCTGTCCCCAGGCTCTCTTCCCAGCACTCCTGGAGAGAAACAAGACTGAGCGGCAAAGAGAAGTCCCAGCTGGCCGAGATACGGAGGCCAGGGCCGAAGCCAGGCTCTGACACTACTTGCGAAGGATGGAGAGACCAAGGGGGCCCAAACTGGGCCTCTGCCTCTCCTAATTCATCGGGAAGGCTCTACTTGCCCCTCCCCCTGCTCGCCTGGGCTCAGCATTACTAATGGGTGCAGGGAGAAGGCAGGCCTTGTCCTCACCCAGTCTCCATTCTGATAGGGGAAACCAAACTGGCATTCATGTCACTCGGGGCTGTTGGTTGTGGTGGAAAGAGCATTAGACCTTGGGACAGAAGATCTAGTTTCCAATCTTGCTGCTCCACCTACCAGCTGTTTAACCTCTCTGGGCCTTAGTTTCTACATCTGTAAAATGAAGGCGACACTACCAAGCCTGTGAGGAGTAAACAAAATGATGGATGTCAGCGCCACCAACGGTGGGACGGGAGCTCATTCTTTAAAGGCACTTCAGAGGGCACCTGGGTGGCTCAGTTGGTTAAGTAACTGCCTTTGGCTCAGGTCATGATCCTGGAGTCCCAGGATCAAGTCCCACATCAGGCCCTCTGCTCATTAGCGAGCTCTGCCCCTCGCCCCTTTCATGCTCTCTCTCTCAAATAAATAAGAAATCTTAAAAAAAAAAATAATAATAAAGGCACTTCAGAAACTGTACAAGTGTTTGGGGTTTGGGTTTGTTGTTTTTTTTTTTTAATGAAAGATTTTTTTTTCTTTTTTTTCTTTTTTACTCTACCAATGCTAATTACTGTTCTAACAACCAGTCTCTTCTACCTCTGCGGCCCTCAATTCTAAGATTCAAACACAGGGTAGGGGGGAGGCAAGCCCGGGCTCTCAGCCCAGCGGCTTCCAATTGCCTGGTTCCAGCCGCTGAGCAGTCAGTTTGCACTTCAGGGGAGAAAAGCCCCACATGACACGAATCCCTGAGCCCTCCGGCGGCCTCCCCGCCCCCCACAGCACGTCCAGGGCCTGGAAAATCCCCTGCCGCGCTGAACAAACAATGTGAACAGTTGGAGCCCGAGCAGCTGCTGGGTATGTCAGCAGCCTGGGCTCTGGCGGGCAGAACGGCAGCCAGAGAGGCCGGCGGCTGGCTGCGGAGCCCAGAGGAGGCTCCGATTCCCTTCCTGAATATTCATGGATCAGCAGATGTCTGGCTTCCCCACCTCTGAGGAGCGCCCAACAAGGTAGCACAGGGAAACCAACAGGGATGTAGATGTGCAGAGAACCAGGGGTCCCCCTCGGAGAGGACCCTGGTGGTGGAAATGTCCTGGAAGCTGGGGATTCCTCACTGTATGTAAGTGGGGAAACTGAGGACCAGAAAGGGGTGGGGGTCTCCTCTCCCCGGGAGACAATGTGGGGAAACCATCCTTTGATCTTCTGGGGATAAATCCAGCACTGACGAGAAAGTTGCTCTAGAGTAAGAAAGAGGGTTCTCTCTGCCTCAGTGCCCAGCCCAACTTCTGTGCCCAGGACATGCCCTCCTCCCCGCCACGGCTCCCCCGCCCCCCAGGCTCAGCTCCAGTGCCAGCCCTCTGTGAGGCTGCCCCTGCCTGGCCACTCCCCCCTCCCAGGAAGCTTTATGTGTTTCCTATCACATACCCACTTGCAGGTCCCTTAGCCATCCCTCCTCTTGCCTAGATGGACAATAGGGTATGGGCGGTGGGGGGACAAGCCTTGGTCTGAAGTCAGGGTCCTCCTGGGTCATTTGCTATATGGCCTTGGGCCTGCAACTTTTCCTCTTTCAGCCTCAGTTTCCTCAGCCTGCAAAGGAGAAGTCTCCACTATTCTCATTTTTGCCAAAATTCTCCCAGCAGCAGAGGGGAACATAGGTAAGAGGCTTGCTGATGCCCCAAATGTTTTGATTTTTAAACCTTTGGCACATTTTGCATTCTTCTCCATTACAGAGCAATGTTTCCTTTAACGTAAATGTGGTTCCTACACCACCAGATCTTTTCGTAAAAGTGATGCTCTGAGGAGTGGACCTTGTTTGTCCTGTGGCTTCCCGGCCACCCCTTTCCTGCCACCCCCGGCCCACTGCCATGGCTGACCCCCAAAGCCCTTCCCACAAGCAGTTCTCAGCTGTCCCTCTCGGGACTGAGGACACAGTGGACTCTGGCTGCCCACCAGCTTTCTGCCTCGATGGGGACAATTCCTTCTCCTCAGGCTCCTTGGTGAGACCCTGTCAGAGACACAGAGCTTCTATGCTTGGGAGCCCTGAGGCCATCTCTCAATCTTTTCCTAACAGATTATTTTACCCACTTACAGGATAAATTAGATTTTATGAGGCCAATTAGAACCCAGACAGAGAGGAGATTTGCGGCTGAGCCCCAGGGCCCACTCAATGCTGTTTCGTGGGATTAGTGGGGCCTGGTGTGAGCCGGGGTCCCATTTTCCAGTAAACTCTCAGGAAAGGGGCCAGTGGGTTGGGGAGGGGAACCAAGCCTAGATGTCTCGGTTCATTAAGACAACAACTTGCCACAGACATCAATGCCTTGTCACTTCTGAATTTCAGAGCCCAACAGATTTACAACTTGTTTTCAGGGTACAGGCAGTTCTCCATGACCCCCATCACCACTCTCTTTTCCTAGGAGACCCAAGTCAGTGTCTTCCAGAAACTCCTCCCCCCACCCCCCACCTTGGCCACCTCCCTTACCACACGCTGATCCCCTCCCACCAACAGCTGGAAGGAGAGCTTGGGACAGTTGCCTGGGACACAGGGAAGGCTGTACAGTTCCCTTCATCTGTGCTCCTGAGAGGCCCAGCCTCAGTGGACTTGACAGCAAAGCCACACTCAGCTCCTGCCTACCTCCTGATCCCTGCGTGCCTCTGTCCCCACTGGACCAAACCACTTTCAGATCTCTGAGAGCTCACTGCTGTTCCATATGTTGATCCTGCTGCTCCCTCTCCCCACAGTAGCTATGCCATCCCAGGGTCTGATTGAGTTGCTTCTCCTTTTTCTGTCCCATAGGACCCAGGGCAACATGGCCACTGCAGTTATTACTTGAGGTTTTACACTTTCTTTTCTCCCCTATCAGGCAACAAACTCAGCATCATGTCCTAGTCAGATTTTTAAATCTCTAGTCCCAGAAACAGTGCCTGGTATACAGTAGGTGCTCAATAAATATTCTTTGAACACGTAAGTAGACACGTGGAGACACAGCCCCTTATGCTTTTCCAAGCCTCAATTTCCTTATCTGTAAAAATTACAGGAACTCCCTTAAGGGCTGGATGTGTTGGGAATAATACATGTGGAAACTGCCTATCTGGCAACTAGCAGACACTTGACGAAATGCTTAAAAAGCAGAGACAGAACAGCAAACTCACACTGAAAAAAACTCTGTACTTACACATTACCAGGACTAGGAATCTCACTACCTCACCTATTCTCCTGCCATATGGCTCATATGATTCAAAATAGCTTTCTTTTGTGCCCACCTTTCTCTCCCTGTATGCTCTGATCACTTGCTGGAACTTTGTCCTCCAAACTATGTGACAAGGTAATGAGCCTCTTATCAAACCATCCAGAAGTCTTAGCTCTGCACCAGCTCACATGCTCAGGTCTGCATCTGAAACAGAGGTTACTGAGCCTCTGCTTCTCTGACCTCAGTGACCCGAAAGCCCCTCAAATCCAGAGGGCGCAGCCTCAGCAGTGAGTAACTAACAGCCTACCTAGCCCAGAATACAAGGATTCTATTTCTCTGCATGTCAGGGCCAGAACATCATCTCTTGGATTTTCCTCCCAACCCCAGCTCCTAGCACCCTCCTCCTACCAGGCTAGGGCTGGCGTCCTCCTCCATCAAAGCTGCTCTTACTCCTCCTCCCCTCTCCCCATCCTCCAGGGAGCTGGGAGCCCCCCAAGCCCACCTGGCAATGACATCTGTTCAGCATCTGGAATTCTGTGTCAAGTCTGGTTGCTGTACCTCAGAAACCGTGGAGGCCGAACAGAAGGTAGAGGGTGGGGAGGAGCGGAGAAGGGTGAATTCCAGAGCCCAGACTCAGACACACCAACTGAGGGAAGTCAAGCCCAAAGCTGGTAACTTCTCATGTGAGGGGGAGGGGGTGCAGAGAGACCGAACTTGGGTATCTGTGTACCAAATCCAGGGAAGGTGTGGCTCCAGGAGCCAAGAGACTGGTTCCAGTCCCAGCTCAGTCCCTAGCCATACAACTTTGGGATGTCACTCAGTTTTCTCATCTGGAAAATGGGTTCATGCTAAAATTATTTCTAGGGAGTTGGGTGAGGGATGGGCTAAGTAGGTGATGGGCATTAAGGAGACACTTGGATGAGCACTGGGTGTTATATGTAACGTGACGAATCACTAAAGTCTACATCTGTAACCAATTTTACCACATACGTTAAGTAAGTAGAATTTAAGTAAAAACTTAAAATTAAAAAAAAAAATTTCTAAGTTCCCTTCAGTGCTGACATTGGATGACACTCTAATTGTGAGAGAGCTTAACTTGAAATAGGTACCTTTAGGAGTAAAGAAAGGAACTGGTAATTTACACACAACACATGATGAATTGGGCCATGAAACTACCTAAAAGTCAGATAACTTCTGGACAAAATTCACTGTTAAGAGAAACTTGTTTGACATGGTTCCTAACCTGGAGATAGAATCAGAGAGGGCCACACCAACTGAGGTGGGCCTCTGAGTCTCTGGGCCGAGAAAGAGATGGGGGTGAGAGGACTTTCCTGGTGAGGAGAAAGCAGCTGTCATGTTCTGTGAGCCTTCCTATGTAACAGACCTCTGGCACACCCCCCCAATTCTGATTCAGTGGAGGGGAGAGCCCCACATCTTGCACTGATAAAAACCAGCACTCAGCAGGGGTACCTGGGTGGCTCAGTGGGTTAAGCCTTGGCCTTTGGCTCAGGTCATGATCTCAGGGTCCTGGGATCAAGCCCCACATCAGGATCTCTGCTCAGCAGGGAGCCTGCTTCCCTCTCTCTCTCTGCCTGCCTCTCTACCTACTTGTGATCTCTCTCTCTCTCTGTCAAATAAGTAAAAATCTTAAAAAACAAAACAAAAAAACCCAGCACTCAGCATTCTACTACTACCCCCAGACAGGAGTCCCATTCCTATAAATCTCCCCAGTTCCCGGTCCCTGGCTGGAACAGTGTTGGGGGACACCAGCCCTGTATTCTGCCCAGTTCAGGTTGCTGAAGTGTCTATTATTCTGGACCTCCCCCTCCCTGCCCGCCTGCAAACTCAGTCTATCCTCAGATCCTACTGATTCTACTTCCTAAATACCTCTAGAAGCCAGCTACCCTGGCCACACTAACTGCCATGACGCTCGCTCGTTGCCCCCATCCTCTCTTCTGGAATACTGCAACAGCCTCCCAGGAAGCTGGAGCTTCCTGCCTCCAGCCCTGCCCACTGGCTGCAGTGAGCTGATTCAAAGCTGATCTTAAAACTTGCCAAGGGGGGCCGCCTGGGTGGCTCATTGGGTTTGGCCTCTGCCTTGGGCTGGGGTCATGGTCTCGGGGTCCTCGGGGTCCTGGCATTAAGTGCCATGTTGGACTCTCTGCTAGGCGGGAAGTCTGCTTCCCTTTCTCTCTCTGCCTGCCTCTTTGCCTACTTGTGATCTCTCTCTGTCAAAAAAATAAATAAAATCTTAAAAACAAACAAAAAACTTGCCAAGGGCTCACAGTGGTGGTGGCAGGGAGCTTTCAGGCAGAAACTTTGGTGGGGCTTATCAGGCCTTTCAGAAGCCCCTTCACCCTTCACTCTTGACACTCTATGGGCCCTGTCCTATCCAGCTCCAACCTCCCCCACTCTCACCCTGTGCTCTAAACTCCAGCCAGAGTTAGCTGCATTCACTGGTCTAAATGAAGTCACTTTGGAGCACCTATACATGCGGTTCACATGGGTCTCCTATAGGGCTAGCTGACCCTCTGCACTGAGCTCAATTATTCATCACTTCCTAAAGATGACTTTCCTGACCTTTCCAAACCCTCTGTCAGTCTCCCCCACACCACACTGCAAGCTCTGCGTTAGGGACAAGGTCTGCCTCCTTATTTACTATATTCCAGGCACCAGGCACATGCTAAGTCAAAAAGGGTGCTCAGTAAATATTTGTTGAATGATTGAATGAATGAATGACCTTGGTCCAGATCAGGATGGCTAGTCAGAACGCTATAGGACTGTCTCCAGGCCTGTTAAGCTTTGCACACTCAAAGGGTTTGGGAGACTGAGAGCGAGCAGCCTAGTTGCTTTGGCCATGCACACTGCTATCCAGGGAGCCCCAGCTCAGGGCCCTGCCCCTGCCTTGTGCACTCAAGAGCAGGGAGAGGCCAGATCTCAGAGGCAAACTGAGCCCCCTGCAGGAGGCCCCACCGGTATACTATAATGACAGAGAGTAGTTATTAGCCCTCATCCCACTAGGCTGGGTGACTCTGAGCCCATTCCTGGAGCTCCTGGAAGAGCGTTAAGAGGGTAGGCACAACTATTCCTTAATCCCCTGGGCTCCTGGGGGGCTGAGGCCTCTCCCTCACTTCCCCGCCCCCTTCACCTGACAATCCCTAGACTCGAGCCAGGGCTGGAGAGGGGCGTGTCTTTGTCCGGAGAAAAGGGGTCCGAGCATTTCCCGGCACTTTCCCACCCGCTGTTTGGGTTTCCTGGAGATGGGCCTGGGCCGGCCAGACGGAGGCTCCTTCCCCTCTCCGCCGTCCCTGCCTCTCTCCCACGTGGCCTGGCTGAGTCTCTCTGGAAAGCCGCAGCAGCTGGAGAGAAATCCCCCTCCCCACCCCCACCTCCAAGTCCCTCCCCGACTCGCCCCGGACACATCCTCAGCTCCCCCCTCGGCAGGGAAGGCAAGAACTAGGCGAACAAAGCGGGCAGCCCATCCCCCTCCCCAGCCCTGCCACCTACCTTCCCCAAGGGCCGTCCCCTAAACGCACACAGCACGGAAAGCGAGAGAGCTGGAGTGGAAGAAGGAGCCCTAGGCACAGAGCACTGGGATTCCGTCACCCCAGTCCCGGCCCTTTCTCCAGAGTGGATAACTCTCTTACCCCCATCCCAATCCGGCACTGAGGTGGGGGGCTGGAAGGAGGCCTTGCTGACCTGGGCAACGCTCTCCTGACCTGTCCCTGGTGGGTGGGGCGGGAATGACACGCGTCCCATCCCGAGAGCGAGTGTTGGACAAGTCCACGGAAGCAACTGGTTTCCTGCCCCCCTCCCCCAGCCCGCTCTGAGCCACGGGTTGGGGGAGCGACACTAACCACCCAACCCCCTGCCCCAACCAGCCCCAGGGACCACACCCACTGGGCAAAGTTGAGTGTTTTATCACCTCTACCCCCAGTCAATCCTGAATCGCCTGCCCAGTACCCCCCCAACCACGGGCAAGGACACTCCCCAAAAGCCAAGGCCAAATATTAGCTCAGACCCATAAACACAATTAACACTATCTCGACACAAATGGAGGTGCTGACACACACCCCCCAACACACCCCTCCTCTTTCACGCACTCAACCCAGGAACACGCGCGGGCAAGACAGAGCCCGCCCGGTGCAAGCCACCAACCCCGCAGCCACAGCCCCGCGATGCCACGCCGCGACCGTGACACGCACTGCGGACACGTACTCCCGCAGAAGCCCCCCGTCCCCACCCTCCGAGCGCGCGCGCACACACACTCACACACACTCACACTCCAGACTCCGCAAACCAAGGACACACACCCCCTGCGGCCAAGTCCGCGCCGCAGCAGCCCCCCCTCCCCACCCCCGGCCGCAGCTCGCAGACCCCCAAGCGCAGGCATCACGGGGACCGGCCGCCCTCGCCCCGCGGCCCCGCACTCGCTCGGGACCCGGGACGCACGCCAGCCCCGTAGCCCGGCGCAGCCTCGGGGCGCGGGCGCACCGACACGCCGCAGCCTCTCCCGCCACTGCCGCGGCGCCCGCCCTTACCGCGCGCGGCCAGCAGGCAGAAGGTCAGCGCCACGAGCCCACCGCCGCGGCCGGCGTCCCCCCGCGCCATGGGGCCCGGCTCGGGCCGCTGCCGCAGCCGCCGCCGCCGCCTCCCCGCGCCACGGCCGCCGCCGCCGGGGGAGGGCGCGCCGGGCGTCAGTGGCCCGGGGAGGCGC